>NC_044569.1:78944899-79250199 GCF_007565055.1 Rhinopithecus roxellana | reverse complement strand
TAAGCTTCTCAGTCAAAAGGTTGGAAAAGGATGATCAGAAAATATTCTCCTTTCTGCCAAAGGAAGTTTAAAACATCTCATCTCATTTCCTCCCTCCTCCAAGAACCTAACAGTCTATAGAAAGAGTGAAAAAGTGGAAGTCAGAGTCACACCAGGAAAGAAAGGAAAGGAAGAAAAAGAGGGAACAAGGGAAGAGCTGGGAGAGAGACAAGGAATTCTGAGTGCAGAAAAGTGACAGAACCTGGAAGAACTAAGTGTAGATATAATTAGGGCAAAGGCTATTTTTTCAGTCATCAAGACTATGAGACATAACCAATTTCTTTGCCTTTTTGGGTAATCTCAACATTTACCTCTACTGTTTCTTGCAGAGTGCAGCATAGTATTAATACTTAATCTTGGGATGGGTGCTAAAACAAACAAACAAAAGGACTTGAAATATCCATCTATGGCCCATCTTTTCTGTTTTTGGTGGGAGGGCAGCCCTTCTACAGGAAATAATCTTACAACTTCCAGCTCTCTTTCTCTGGGTTTCCAAATAAAAATACCCCCCAAAATCTCAGCTTCCCTTATCCTTTGTAAATTGTATAGTAAACAGAATCTCATTTGAAATTTTGTTCATTGTCTACTGATGATGTATTTATACCTGAATTTATATTAATCTGTTTTTACTTTAGCTGTGAGTTTCTTTAAGAAATAAAACTGACAGCAGATTCTAAGCAAAAAACTGGTCCAAATTTGCAAACATTTGTCCAGCCTTCTCATACCATCCCAAAGTGTCTAACATTGAAATTCCAGCTTCAGTGAATTCTATTAATGCATATTTTAATTAATGCAAACTGTGAGGTCTAGCAGTGTAGTGGAAACATACCCTTTAAAAAGAGAAACAGCTCCAGAACGATATATGGATTTAACTCACATTCATAATTTTTAAGGAGCTTATTCCTAATAAATATAGGAATGTCATATTACCTGAAAATTCTGGTAACTTTAATTAGTGATTATATGAAAACTGTAGAGTGTATCATGCCAGTAAAAATAAATGAACAAACATCAAACCATTGAAGGAAATATATTATTGAATGTGTCTTCCAGGGTATTGCCCATATAGTGTTTTAATGGAATCATTTCTCATATTTTTAATTCAAACTCTCATCTGAAATTCACCAAAAGATTTGTAAATAATAGTGCATTATTTTCAAAAGTCATTTCATCCCAGTACATGAATGGATGTTACTAAGGGCCCATGCACGATACCTTATAGTAAAAGTTAGTCAAAGGATATAAAAACAAGGTGGAAATCTAAAAATAAAAAGGTTTTCAACTGAAATAAGGGCAAGCAGGAGAGGCTATATTATGCTGCAGTTACAAACACCACTCTCCACAAAACGTTAGCAGCTTCACAGAACAGAGATTTATTTCTCACTCAAAACTTGCTGTAGGTCAGGATGACCCTCCAGAGCTTCACTCTGACACTGAGGACACTCAGTGAAGCAATTCATTGATCCACATGGACAGAGCCTCCAGTCCCTGCAGTCATGCCGTCAGGAACACATGATTTCCTGATTCAAGAGAACCAAGAGGCGGATGGAGAATCAAACCAACAACTGTGTGCCTCCACCCAATTCACGTCTGCTCACATACCATTGGCCAAAGCAAATTCCATGGCTGTCTTTAGGGATAAAGGAAATGTAATCTTCTATGTTACTAGAGAGGAGACCAGATACATTGGCTAACAAGAGCAACATATACATCCCAAGGAGACAAAGCAAGTTGTGGGGATGGAACTTGATTTTTCTAATTATGTATGGGGTGACATTTTTGCCAGGAAGTATGTTATTTATGCAAAACCCTGCTAAGTAGGGCTACAATGTAGAGGAGAGGGAACCAGTTGCAATCGTACACCAATTCTGATGTGCCCCCAGAATGCTCCCCTGTCTCCACCCTACTCTCCCTCACACTCCCATCTCATCTCCACTTTCATTTAAGATATTCACCATCCTACATAATCCTCCTAAACTGGATTAGATACTCTCCTCCTATGTGATATCAGAGCATCTAGTAGTTACTCTTATCTATCAGGGTATTCAAATAAAAACCAAATGTCTTGATGCACGTAAATGCAGATAAAATATATACTTGACATGTAGCAAATGTTCAAAGAATTGTCATCATCATTATCATAGCACCTAGCACTTTTCATCTATTAATTTAACAGTCACTCTCACAGGACAGTGAGTTCTTTAATCTCAGGAACTATGACTGAGTCACCATCGTATATACAATGTCTAGCATGAAGGCTGCCACATAATAAGTACACAACAGATATTTGAATTGAATGAATGAATCAATCTTTCAATTTTCCTAGCCTTTTAAAATAATGAATTAGTTTCCTTGTGGCTATCTTGGGAGTGACATTTAATTCACAAGCCATCTCAGATAAACCACCTCCCTTCAGTCTTGCTTGAGGACACATTCTGCTCCAGGTCACTCTGCTCCACCCAGCTCATTCCAGCATTGACCATTGACCTGGACTTGAGTCTCTCACAGGCTCTGCTTCTCAGTGGTTCCATGTACCCACTCCGTCAATGACCCTGAAATTTCTTTGTATTAACCTTCTTCTATAGACGTGTTTGGACTATTACAGAACATATAGGAACTAAGTCTTTCAGTTACACATATACACATTAGTAAATGTTTCATTTGCAATGAAAATTGATAGTAGGGCATTACAACAGTTCAATTAAAGAAGCAAATGTTCAATAATGGTTACTGTCAACTTCCACACATAAAGTTATTCCAGGTAATTTTTTCTGACAGCCTATGTAACTGTCATATGGTTACAGTAAGGATAGTTCTTTTTCAAATTGTATTTGTCCAGTATCTTTGCACTTTTCCTAGAATTCCACAAAGCCCTTTCACTTGTTCAGACATCAGACATGACTTCATCATTGAAAATAATTTACATATACAATATTTAATATACATATGTTCTCCTATACATGTATGTCACTTAATCAGCAATAGATCACTTTAAAGCTCCTCTTATAAGATTCATATTGAAATTAGTGTATCATAGGATAAATAACCAGTACCAACTATTAATTTTATCATAGAGTGGCACAAATGAGCATCTTATTTTTATACACATTTGTAAATGTCTTATTAACATTTGCTCTAAAAATAGGGTTTATTGAAATACTCCATGTGTCTGGTTTTCCTAAGAATAACTCCTGGCTTCCTGGGGTGTCACCAATGTCTTCTCCCTGTAGAGTAAAACTCTTGATCTTCTCATCAGTGTCAGCCATGAATAATTTTACAACCTCCCCAGTAGGTTATATGCTTTGAAATTTTTCATTGGCCTGTGAAACATTTATTATATTCTGAGAATGTATTAAGCATGGTATAAAACATGGAAAAGATAGAGTCCCTGTCCAGTGCCCTCTCCATCTAAATAGCATGAGCGACCAAATAAAAATAGTATGTCGCAAAGATTGGTTTCAATTTCCTTCATTTCTTTTTAGGATTATGATGTCATTTTTCAAAGACCATGTCTGGGAGCTTTGGTCTAAGGAGAGCCTGTGGTCATATGAGATTAGAGGATGGTTCACCAAAGAAATGAGTTTTGAGCAATACTCACTGAAGCAGAATTTGGGCCATACATCAGAAGAAGCGCTGAAGTAAAACTTAGCATAAAAGAACCAAAACACGAGCTTTTTAGGCAGAAAAATCTACTACAGATAAAGCTCTGAATTTAGAGTAAAAAAAATTTTAACTTACTGGTCCTTGTTCTTAATAATGATGAATTCTTTGACCTTAGAAATGATTTCACCTCTTTCTTCTTCTGTTTCCCCAGGTATGAAAAGGGGATAAATTTTCTGTTCTGTACTGCTTCCAGAGATGTTGGTGGAAGTACACAGAATAAGACACCCAGTGAGCAGTTAAGATTCTTGCTTGAAGGAACCTAAGCACTTTGTGTTTGGATATTAGTTCTTTTCTTCCCACATAAAAGGAGCGGATCAATAGAGCATTCATAATCCAGGAAGGGTCCAAGTCTCCAACTTGTCTGCAGCACATAGAGGAGAACCATTCTCCCTTCACTTCTACCTAGATCACCCTGGTAGCCTGGGGAGAGAACTAACATCCCTACAGCTTCATCATGCTGCTCTGTCCATAGGAGAGGCCAAGATCTGTGGACACTAGCAGATACGGTGTAGCCGGGAAGCCACTCTGAAAACATATGTACAAGATGGTCATGTGCGGAAAGATCTGGCAATGTTTCTCAACTCCAAATTATGTTAACTAGCATTTACACAGGGCTTAACCATTTGTCAACACTGTATTATTTCATTGTGTTGTCATAAGGCCTCAAATGGTACCATCCAAGAGCAATGCTGTGTAGCAGTAGGGGATCAGACTCTGGAGACAAGCAGACCTAGATTTAAATTGCACCTTAGCCATTCAACAACTATTTAACTTTGCCCAAAGCACTCCACATCTCTAAGCCTGAAATTTCTATCTACAATAAAAGGATCATGAAAAGGGATCTTACAGAAAAACAAGCATAAATTCAAGGATGGTACTTAGTGCAGTCTGTCTCATAGTAAGCACTCCATAAATGCTGGCTATGTTATTAATGCACCTGTTAAAAAGACATAAAAGATTGTGTAATATGCTTACAATGGTGATTTTATGTGCCAACTTGACTGGACTAATGGAAAGCTGGTAAAACATTACTTTTAGGTGTGTTTGTGATAGTGTTTCTGGAAGAGATTAGCATTTGAATCAGTAAACTGAGACAAGAAGATCCACTCTCACCAATGTGGGCAGGCATCATGCAATCCATTGTAGGCCCAAATAAAACAAAAAGGGTGGAGGAAGGAATAATTTTTTCTCTGTCTTCTTGAACTGGAACATCCATCTTCTGTCCTCAGATGTCAGAGCTCCTAATTCTAAGGCCTTTGGACCCCAGGAATTACACAATGACGCCCATTCTCAGGCCTTTGGCCGCAGCCTGCGAGTTAGACCATTGACTCCCTGACTCTCAGGCTTTTGGACTCTGACTGAATTCCATGGGCTTCTCTGGTTCGATAGCTTGCAGATGGAAGACTGTGGGACTTCTCTACCTTCATAGTCATGTGAGCCAATTCCCATAATAAATCTCCTCTTATATACCTATATATCCAACTAGTTCTCTTTTGCTGGAGAACCCTGACTAATACAATACCCTGTCTCATACAGCCAGTAAGCAACTAGTCAGGATGTCAACCCACCCACCATTGCCATCCAGCCTCAGGTGAACTCACATCACTGGCATATTCACTGACGTGAAAATGTAAGCCCCACTTTGAAGGCATGGTCAGTAGACTTTGAATATTTCTGTTGTTGGACAGAAAGTCTTATTCCCCTTGAGTAGAAAGAGAATCACTACTGGAGCCCCAGATGGATGGGTCTGGAGCCTGTGGTGGAACACACAGAGCCACCACAGGAAGCTCCTGTTTTCTCTCTGACCCCAGAGCAATGTCCCCCCAACGCAGACTCTGATGCAGTGGGTCTGGGCTGGGGCCTGAAATTCTGCATTTCTAACAAAATCCCAGGTGGTGCCATGCTGCTGGCCCATGCTCTAGATTTTGAGAAGGAATGGGGCTAGCCTCTCTTGCTCTCCATCCAGGAAGACAGAGGTCAAAGATGGAAATACAGAGATAGCTACAAATAGTTCTTTACCGAACAAAAATGACTCCTAAACCTGCGGGAGGACAGCACGGGGAATTTACCATGGAGCCAATGCCAGAGGCCAGAAGGACTGCCCACTACAGTGAGCAGAACAGCTAAAGACCATGGATTCAGAGCTCAAATGTGGCTTTCTCCATGGTAACAAAAGCTTCAAAACAAGACATATGAGTGAACCTGCATCTGCTGAAAGAATTCTGACTGATGGGCAGGGGGAGGAAACTACCTGGGGAAATAAACCAGAAATTTCTTGAAAAAGAGAAGAGAAAAGAAAAAACTTATAAACTGAGAGCCCTCACCATGGCACAACCCTGAAAGATGAGAAGGAAGGGACTGAGTTGACTCCCAGATGTAGCGAGAGCCCAGCTGAAAATGGTTTTCTCTGCTTCTTGGGCTGAGAAGTTGACCCTTCTCAGATGGATTTCAGCTACTAGGCAGAAGACAGAAATGTTTCAACAATTCATTCAACAATTCTTTATTAAGTATCTATCACATACTAAGTACTAGCCATCCAATGGGAAGGGTGCAAAAACTACTATGGTCCCTGCTTCCATAGAATGTGCATTTTACAGGAAAAACCAATCAAACAAACAAATAGTTACAAATTGCAACAAACCCTACAGAGGGGAGAGAAAGAGGGCTGGAGACAGATTGTATGGAAGCAAGCCGAGGACATTCTTTAGAAAGAGAAGGCCTCTCTAAGAAAGTGTCATTTAAGCTGAGATTTGCAAGATGAGAAGCTAGCTATGCAAAAAGCAGAAGAGAAACATTCTAGGCTGAAGTACGTTAACGTTTCTGAAATGGCAAAAGAGGGGAAGAAGAATTTCATTTTAGTCCATTTGTCAGGTCCCAGGATCTGGGTCCAGCCCGTGCTGAAATCCTAGAGGAGTGGGTGGATGGGCAGAAAGAGCATTCGGGGGTGTGGTGAGGGGGCATAGGCAGGTGAATATGGTTTTATTCAGCAGCAGCTCTCACCAACAGCTTACTCACACTAGCTCTCTCACTCTGTCCACCCTGTCTCAGCTGCTTGAGCCAGCGGTTCCTACACACAGCTGTGCAGCCAGCTCTCCCTTGCCTTCAGCCTTCAGGGTCAGCAGATTAACTCTTCTTTTTTTTTTTTTTTTTTTTTTTTGAGACAGAGTCTTGCTCTGTCGCCCAGGCTGGAGTGCATTGGCCGGATCTCAGCTCACTGGAAGCTCCGCCTCCCGGGTTCACGCCATTCTCCTGCCTCAGCCTCCCGAGTGGCTGGGACTATACGCGCCCGCCACCTCGCCAGGCTAATTTTCTGTATTTTTAGTAGAGACGGGGTTTCACCGTGTTAGCCAGGATGGTCTCCATCTCCTGACCTCGTGACCCGCCCGCCTTGGCCTCCCAAAGCGCTGGGATTACAGGAGTGAGCCACCGCGCCTGGTCAACTCTTTCTCTCTCTCGGAACAAGCAAGCTGAGCTATGTCCTTGCTCCCTCCTGTCCGTCTGCAAAGACAGATTTGGTGCTGTCTCTCTGGGCACCAGCACGCCCGTCATGTCAAGCCATGTTTTGCCGAGCCAATCCCCAAGAGCCCCTGTACAGCACTAGCAGGGCAATTATACCTTTTACAGACAATAGTGATTCAGAGCCACATGTAAACTTACATAAACAGGTTATATAACAAGTGGAGGTATGCACCCGCACACCAAACCTGCTGAGTCATGCAGGCCTGGATATCTGCTTTGGCCTATTCCTTGACCGAAGCACATCCATGTACCTTACACCATTGATTCTACCTGTCATGTGGAGAATGGTCTATACGGGAGCAAAAGGAGGCAGCAAGAGAACTAGCCAGAGGACGCTGCAAGCACTCAGAAAGGAGACAATGGAACTCAGGCATTTGGTGCTGAAATAAAGCAGAAAAGATGCCCTGGCAGAAGAGACTCAGCCAGGAGCAAATGACCCTGAGTTTTCTATCTCTGTCCTCAGCATCAAGTCATTCTATCCCAGAAACAACAAAAAGGTGCCACAAAGAGAGAAAATAATCCACAGCTTTCCTCATGGTAAGGAGGAGGCATATGACCGTGGCTGGAAGACTCTCCAGGCAGTTGCAGTGATGCTGAAACTAGACAATGTCCCAAATCTCTCAAGCTGTGCTGTCCAGCATGGTAGCCACTAGAGCCACATGTGGCTAAATTTAAATGTAAATCAATGAAAATTTAAGAAAGTTAAACTTCGGTTTTTCAGTCTCATTGGTCACATTTCAAATGCTCAACAGCACACATGGCTTCTGGCTATCATATCGAACAGCACAGATTCATAGAACATTTCAATTATCATAGAAAGTTCTATCACACAGTGCTGCTCTAGATGGCTAAGGACACAAAGGAAAAGAAAGGAAAATGCCAGCTCACAGGACAGTCCCTAAAGGAATAATATTTACTATTTTCTGGCACATGAATGCTAATGTGGCCTTATTCTAGAAGATGTTTGCTATGCAAATAAGCATGGGCAAAAATAAGTGGTGGGACTTCCACAGGATGGAGATTAGAAAAAGAAGTATCATATGATAAAAAGTGAGTAGGAAATTGAAGCTGTGGGTATAAGAATCATTTTATTGCCAAATGCAAAAGAGCCAGCCCAACCAGGAAATTAACTGAAGCCAAATGAAAACAAATGGATCCTGAGACTGAAAACTGAGAGTAGGAAAGAAATGGGAGATCTGGGTACTGATGAATTAGGGAGAATGAATGGGAGTGGGCAAAGTGACAAGTGAGTCCAGATAAGGAAATCTTATGGTCTGAAATCTTGGAGGAGAAAAAGCCTGGGTGATGTGGAAGTCCAGTATGTGCCGTTGCCCATGGTAACTGACACAGAGGTGAAGAATATATTCAAGAACTCTAAGACCAGGATTTTGAAAAGAGTCATCAACATGGAGTGTTTTCGCTTTTTGCTATGAAAAGCTTCGATCAGTGTATAAAAGTAGAAAATTAATATAATAAATCCCAATATATTCTTCACTCAGCATCAACAATGAATAATTTGTGGCCAATCTTATCAACATGGATTTTACTGTTACCATTAAAGACATGGGAAGGTCTGGTCTTGGTGTGGAGAAAGGAAAGTGGGAACAGGTGGTAAAAACAGTAAAAGAAGGATGGGAGGTCCTCCTCCCATGGGTAACAGTAGAACAAATAGAAGAAGTGGAATTGGAAGTGGTGCTATTGCAAGAACAATGGAAACACCTAGCACAACATCTGGTACAGAGTACAGACTCAATAAATAAGAAGGCAGAAAGGGATGGAGATAGGGAAGAGCAAGGAACGTCTTATTCCCATCTCACTACATCTGTGGGGAATTTAAGCAGCAGGAGACAAACACAATGAAAGAGCAACCCCTTTAGAAAAGACTTTGAATTTTTAAAAATCTAGGTTGCAGTAATGGATACAGCCACCATAGCTTGTAATTGTAATAATCCAGTCAAGCCACATTATATCAATAAAATGTCGAGCAAAAATGACACAGCAGAGTTCACTCCCTGCTGACATTTGAAAATAAAACATGCTACGAAGAGTAATCTCCATTAATGTGACTCCCACCAGCCCTCTGTCACCTTTCCCTTGTCCTAATGAAGATCAGCCTCACCTGTGTGATTTGCCCTCAATAAGCACAAATATTCTCCATGAGCCAGTGAGCTACTCTTTCAGGTTAAGTGGGCATGACTACAAATGTCTAGTCTTATGATGCCTCAAAGGCCTTCAGTGGTTTTCTGTATTTCTTTCCATTTTACTAGAAATTTGCAAATGACAAAAGCTCAAAATCACAGCAAATGTTGGCTTCAAAGTTGGCCTCTTGGGACATTCTTAGTCCTAAAAATCTAAATGCAGTAAGTAAAAGCATTCCTGTGTGTTTAAGAAAATATACTAAATTTACCTTCCCTTTCCTAGAGGTAAAAAAAAAAAAAAAGAACTCTAAAGTCTCCTGACATCACACAAGTTCAATGTTTGGTTTTCTAAAACACTGTGGTTCAGTTTCAGCCTGTAAGTCTATTGAACTAGTAAGATGGGTACCACTAATACATGTGGTTTACATTAATGCTATTCATGATGTTTATCCTAACTCTCTGCAGGAAGCAGCTCCACCATATGGTATTCATGTTTGTGTGTTGCTAAAATACATTCAGAATCCCCATTCTAAAGAATAATTCATCAGTTGCAACATAAATAAAACACATGCCTCTGCATTTGTTACTTAAAGAGTCGTTTTCAATCAGAGTGGAAATACTGCAACAGTACACTCAGAATTAAATGTTAAAATCAGAGTCTTTCCAAGCCTGAATATTGTGATTTGGGATCAGCTGATACCTGTAAAACAAAACAGATGCTTAGAAATGAGAATTTCAAATAAGTGAGAATTTGGTGGCTTTAAAGAGGAGAGCAAGTGATTCAGTGCTAAAAAGAGTAAATTTCCTCAGCACCTTCCTAACTGTGAGGACATTGTGCTCATCTCAGGCGGATACTAAGTGATGCAGTAAAGCAGCAAATTAGAAGAATGTAAATTCTTTAGTAGGAATTGCACGCAGGGGAAAAATGCCTCCTAATGCTCATATTTGTTTTCATGTAAATAATGTACACTCTTCCTAAAATCAGACTGTCACGAGGCTAAGTAAGATGTCAAAATCTACAATAGATAATAAGCTGGACTCCAAAATGGCAGGTAGAGTTATATTCCTTCTTGGGTGCAATTCTTCCTGGTAAATGAGAAAGACCTACCCAACGTTGAAATCCAGCAGTTTCAGTCTTTTGCTTTTTCTCTTATTTTTGGTAAGCGCATGTGTTCTTGTTCTTATCCTCTCTTTTTCTCCCTTTCTCTGATTTCTTATTACACTAAATTGTATGCTAATTGGTTGAGTGATCCCAGATGATATCATTTCTATTTTAATTGGCATAACTGTTATTGTTATTCCTCCTTCATCCCTCTGTTTGTCACCTTTGCACAGAACTGGTGATGCCTGCAGCTCTCTCTGAGGTTAATCGAAGCCTCATTGTCCCACAGTGGGTGAATCAGAGTTCTGTGTGTTTTCCTCCACTGTCTCTTACAACTGGGTGACTTAGGACAAAGGCTTATAGCCCCATCTCTGAAATGCTTTTAATTGGCTTCCTATCACCTCACCTTTGTTTTTCTATGCCTAACCATGTTTATGGCACTTACAGACCATATCCCAAAATTTAGTACCTAACTGTAATGTGCCTGGTATTCCACCCTCCCAAGGAAGCTTCTCAAGGGTTCACATCATGGAGCACAAGGGGTCGTTTGCTGCCTTCTGCTCTGTCCTGGAAATGTGGAAGGTCCTGCCCCAGCTCTCAGGGAGCTCACAACCCAACGGCCAAGACAAACAAGTTAACAGGATTTACAATACAGTGTTCAGAAGGGAGTTAGCACAGGAGGTTTAAGATATCCTAGGAGGACACCTGGCATATTTGGAGAGTCTAGAGTTCTCTGTATAAAGGGATATCTGAGATAGGACCGGAAGGATGTGTAACAGCAGGAAAAGGACTGGGACAAAACAATCTCAGGCAGAGAACATAGGTCAAAGTCTTTTTGGGAGGTGGGAGCAGGGCAGTTGAGAAAGCAGCAAAAACCACATCACAAAACCAATGAGATAGCACTCAAGTTCAGAGACTCTCAAGGAGTATGTATTTAGGTTGAATCATATGAAATTGCAAATCTTTAGACATTTCTAACCAGAAGTATAGCATATTTATACATTATGAAATGTAATGTTCTTTCTTTGTTCCAGTCATGCTACCTATGATTTTAACATATTCCCCTATAGACAATGTTGTGTAGGTAGTTTTCATCTAGCTGGAGAGAGGGGAGTCAGCTGCCCTAATGGAGAATATCCATTCCAGGGTGGTTGGATAGAAATTGAAAGCCTCTAATGGAAACTTCACCCTCCACACGACGCTCTATCAGTATTTCAGCAGTCTTGACAACTGATCAACTCTAGAGACGTTGTTAGCATCAGGGATGTAAAGAGTGATTTTTCACTGGTGAAATGAGTGATCAAGATGTGTGTATTGACCAAAATATTGTGCAGGCATTCCCATTCATGCATAATCAAGAATCCAGGAACCTCGATAGCCTATGCAGTTCACAACGGTGCCTGAGGCTTGATTCGGGAATTATCTTGGGGCCAGCTGCTGACTCAGAGGATTCTCCTCTCCTGAATCTGGCTATGACTTTAGCTAAATCTTGCTACTAAACCACTGCCTCTGTGTCTCTAGTGAAGCATTCATGCAAGGAACTGTTGGAGCACTCACAGGGACCCAGAGCTAGGACTTTGTATCAAGCTTATAGAACAGGTTCTATGACTCTTTTGGTAACTCTTGGCTAAAAAAAAATGTTTGTATATGCAGCAGAATTCAAGCTGAGCCTTGCTGTCATTAAAACCTGATATCAAGCTTGTCCCAAAAGAGATTTATCACTCTCACCAACTTTCAATTATTTGAGGCTATATTTATATTCTAATACCAATACACCAATATTTTTCCCAAAAAGCTTAATGTGGATGATCAAATTGGCTTTGTTTGGTTCTCAAAATCCCTCTAGCATAGTGATAGGCATGTAGTAGGCAGTCCATCAAACTTAATTAAATTAGGATTTTGACACTGGTTGAAACTATAGGATTATAGATACATACGGGCTAATAAGAGAATGTTACAGATATTTGGGAAAAGATACTTTCTAAGAAAGCATCAGAGAGAACAGCCAATGTTTTCTCTAAGAGATGTTCTGTTCCATAATCAGAATGAATCTCAGCCCTGACCAGGTTTGGCACTATGAAATTTTGTATTCTGGCCTTCACATTCAAGAATGATCCCTAACATGCCCTTGGGTATGTAGAGTGTTTCCACAGAGATGATGACAGTGTACAGAGTCATCTCTAAATGGTTTTTCACCATAAGTGACCATTCCCACTTATCTGACCTCCAGTTGCAAGTTGAAATAGTTTATTTCACTGTACAGTGGCTCTGAAACTCCATAGTCTTCTGATCCTCCATGGGGTCTTTCTCAACTCTTTTGAGAATTACCCACAGTTAACGGATAGAGGAGGTGAAGCCAAGAGATCTTTAGTTACTTGGCCACAGTTTCACCAATACTTCATGACAATTAGCATCACAATCCAGGTTTTCTGACTCCTAGTAAGGTGTTTATTTCACCATACAAGACATGCATCACAGTTCACAGCTTATTAAAACACAGACTGCTGGGCCCCATCCCTCGAGTGTCTGATTCAGTGTGGGGTTGGGGGGAGTATTTTGCATTTTAAGAACTTCCCAGGTAAGACTAATGCTGCTGATTCAAGGACCACACTTTGAGAATTCCTGCACTATATCATACTTCTTTCTTGCTTCTTAACCACCCTGGCCCTGCAACCAAACACACTCCTTCCTATGTAATCTGGATCAACCAAACACACTCCTTCCTGTATAATCTGGATCAGCTCCACTTATATGACCTCCAGCTGCAAGTTGAACCAAATACACTCAAAATACCACTCCATCTTCTTGTGACACTCAGCTCTAGGCCCTGCATTCTCATCATAGGTTTAACAAATGGTCTATCTTCAGGGAACTTCAAGGGGACTTTATTTTCTTTTTTGGAACCTGGGATGTCTGAGAGGATATAATGTAAGTTGAGCCTGGAAAAACTTCTTGGGGCCAGATCACAGAGCATCTAGATCACATTAAGGAGTAGAGATGCCAACTTTTCTGTTTTAGCACTAAAAGTTCTTCATCCTGAAAAACTTCTCAGGATTTGGCAAACCAGGATAGTTGTTCATTCTGTATAGCATGGAGTTTAATTTGTGATTTTAGACAATGAAATCCAGCCAATTTTTCAGCATATATGAGTTACTATGCTTTGTTCTAGCATTATGTCAGGTCCAGGAAGATGACATACTACTCCAGACCTTCGTGATCAATTGAAAGAGAAAGGTAGGTAGGCAACAAATTATCTTATTATAGGGTACATACTTTAATAGAAACTGTCTGCACCATAGTTATGGGAGCAGTATTGTGCTTTAGAAGTAGGAACCAAGAGAATAAAAAGCATGTAATTTTCAAGGACATGATTTTTATAATAGAGAACGCTGAGTATGTTCACAGGCAAGAGGGTGGGAGATAATACAGGGGAATAGTTCTCAGTTGAGGGGAGAGAATGAAACAGAGATAGTAGAATTACATGGAGAGGTTTTGGGTTTGTTTTCATTACACACCACATACCGTTAACTTACCTTTCCTGTTGAAAGTGAGCTTTGTTGAGAATCACCAATGCAGTGGGAGAAACTAAAGGTATAAAAAAGAGAGGAAAAATTAATAGAGATTGTCCTAGAAGAGGCAGGAGGAGGAGGAATCAACAGTATAACTGGAGGGGTGAGCCCTGGATAAGCAGAGTGTTTCATCTTTCTCAGATATTAGAAGAAAGGATGTGTCTCTTTGATGTCCCTAATCTCTGTTCTTAAGCCCTTTATCTCCCAGGGCTCTTTTTGGCCCTTTTTGAATCCCAGAGTCATCCGGTTCCTGCTGAGTAAGTCTGAGGAAATCATCTAATTTTGCTGAATCACAGTTTGCCTGTTTAGACAATAGAGATAGCATCACCCCTGCAAACTCCTATTTGTAGCTCCTCTTTCAGTTACCTGTGACTGTTAACCTTTAGGAAAAGCAATTCAAGAAAGCTCTAGGTATACCTTGTCTCCAGAAAAGTGCTTATCAATTCGAAATACTATTTCAGGGGGTAGACCGACACTTTGGAGCCCATGATGGATTTTCCCAGATTAAGACCTCGCATTTTAGAGCAGGAACCAATGAAGCAGAATGTGCCACACGATCTATTAGGGATTGGGAGAAATGCATAATTGATATACGTTTATATTTTCATTATTATGTGTGCATTAGTATAAGGTATATAATATTGGTGCTATAGTACATATACACACACACACATATGTGTGTGTATATATATATATATATATATATATATATATTTTTTTTTTTGAGACAGAATCTTGCTCTGTTGCCCAGGCTGGAGTGCAGTGGCACAATCTCGGCTCACTGCAAGCTCCACTTCCCGGATTCACACCATTCTCCTGCCTCAGCCTCCCAAGTAGCTGGAACTACAGGCACCCGCCACCATGCCCGGCTAATTTTTTGTATTTTCAATAGAGACGGGGTTTCACTGTGTTAGCCAGGATGGTCTCCATCTCCTGATCTCGTGATCTACCCGCCTTGGCCTCCCAAAGTGCTGGGATTACAGGCATGAGCCACCGCACCCATCCAGTACGTGTATATTTTAAGGTAACGATAAACCTATTTGGGGTTCTCCTCAAATTCACTAAAGGGTAATATTAAATTACTACCCACTTAGAAGAAATTTGTATTTTAAGTGACTAAGGCTTAAATAATAAAAGAAAGTAATAGAATTTCAGTGTCCAGTACATGAGGGAACACTGGCAGTCAGGAAGGATTTGAGGCTTTCCTGGAGGTCTTTGCGATATCCTGAAACCTCCCCATCGGCTGCTGCCTGCTTCTTTTCTGCCTAGGGATAGCCCTGAGAGGAAGGAAGAGAATTAGTATTATCCTAGCCCACAAAGACAAAGAGAGAAGATTTATTGATGTTTAACACTTAAGACTTCTATATTCTGCCATCATCCATTCCCCCTTAAACAAATGCTGGTTGTCACCAGATGATTATTATTACTATGCAGCCCAGATCCTCTGATGAATCGAAGCTGATGAAACACTCCTCTCAAGTAAAGAAACTAAACTCTTCCCAGGTGGCCTGATTTATCCCCTGGAAGTTGTGGTTTTCCAAGTGGAACCCTGGTTGCTGAAAAGCATTCCCTCATTGCAGTAGGATGGAAAGTTAACCCTGAAGAGCACTGTATTAGTTCATTCTCATTCTGCTAATAAAGACGTACCTGAGACTGGGTAATTTATAAAGAAAAGGGGTTTAATTGACTCACAGTTTTGCATGACTAGGGAGGCTTCAGGAAACTTATAATCATGGTGGAAAGGGAAGCAAATACATCCTTCTTCATATGGTGGCAGGAGAGAGAAGTGCAGTGTGAAGCAGGAGGTGGGGAGGAAGCTCCTAATAAAACCATCAGATCTCGTGAGAACTCACTCACTATCAAGAGAACAGCACGGAGGTAACCACCCCATGATTCAATTACCTCCCACCAGGTTCCTCCCATGACATGTAGGGATTATGGGAACGACAGTTCAAGATGAGATTCGGGTGGGGACACACAAACCATACCAAGCAAGTTTCTCCAGAATGGGAGATGGACATGAATGTACATGCAGGTGACCAAAGAAGAACGAGATTGTTCCCATGGATCTCCCTTACAGCAGCATCCTCAACCTTGAATGTTTGTAAGAATTCCCCAGAGAGCATGTGAAAACAGTCTCCTGGACACCATCTCCAGAGATTCGGATTCACAAGTCAGGGCAGGGCCTATGAATTTGCATTTCAAGTGAGCCCACAGGGATGTCTGTGCTGCCAGAGTGGCAATCACCCTTTGAGTTACAGAGCTGTCTGGCAAGCACCCTGGTTAGAGACCCCAGACAGTGTCACATCAATAGCCTCCCCGGTGGTCTGGCTCCCTCAGTACTCCCTGCTTTTGCCTCTCTAATTTGTTGGCTGCTAGAATGACCTTTCTAACACCTTAATGTATCCTTATCTTGTTTAAAATAATGTTGACTGTGGCCCCCAGCTAATTCTACAATAGGTCAACATGACACCATCAATGATGTAATACTGTAGGCCAAATTTGTTTTGTTTTGATTACAGTTTTCAACTGTGCCAGCACAGGCACATACACATCTCCTCTCCAGGAATTCCTTTGTCTCCTGTTAGAGAAAATCTGAAGATGCTCAGGGACATGCCAAGTCATATCAGAAGGTCAGTGAGGTGACATTCACCAACCACATGCTTTCTCTTAGATTTGCCTTCATTAAGACACCTTTCCACAGCACACATCACAATCTTATTCTCACCAACACTAGAATGTCCCAACTCCATGAATTTTTCTTTTCTTACTTGCTTTTAATAAAATGAGAGTGTTTCCTCTTCCATGGGATTTTAAAGATATGGAGAAATAGAGTGGCTAGACTCAAACTCCTGGGCTCAAAGGATCCTCCTGCTTCAGCCTCCTGAGTAGCTGGGACTACAGGCATGCATCACCATGCCCGGCTCAAAAGTGTTTCTTAATCATACCCTTAGTCTAGGTCATTCTAAGAAAAAGCCATTTGTTTCTCAGCATTGCTTGGCAGTATACTGTGAGAATTGAGAACACGTGATGATCTTAGTCTTCCTATCATAGCTGACATCTACAAATTCTCCTGTGTGTTTCTGTTTTAAGTCAGCTGGCACCAATGACCCTGCATTGGTCATCTTGTTAACAGTCCTACTGTACTGAGAGTGGGAGAAACTGAAACAGTCACAATTGCAGAAGGCAAAAAACACTTTGGAACTGTCCGCCAAGGCCTTTAGAAGAAATTCTGTCTAAAGACCTCTTATTTAGGTAACCACTGAAACAACTGAGGGAAGAAAAAAATAACCAAACGTATCATTGGGAAATTAGTTTCTGTTGAAGAAAGCCTAAGGCATTCTTGCGAAGATATCCCAAAACAGTGTGTCTGAATCTGCAGCGCCCATATCCCAGACCAAGCCTCACCTCAGAACCTGACTCCACCATTCTGGCCCTTCTACTTGCAATTTCCAAAACCAAAATGTTCAGGAATTTAATTCTTAAGTTTTCAAATTTTTATTTCAAACAAAAATTGTGAATAGATTTTCCTTAAAGAATAAATTTATTTGATCAAATAATTTAGAAATGTATGTTTATTGTAGGATTTATCTAAGTCCTTAGCTTATTAGAGTAGAATCTAGATGTGAAACCTGGCATGTATCTACACACACACGCTCACACAATCACATATATGAAACTTAATTCACTTGCTACATTAACAGCCTTGCTGGTACTCTCTCATCTTTCAAGAATGGCACAGTTGGCTGCCTTTATGTTTTCATTTAGCATCTCAAAATGGGCACTTCTTATTTGAGAAGGGTTACAGCATGACTCAGCCATTTAGTTAATCTGACTAATTAGCATTCTGTTGCCCATTAACAGCACTAAAAACAACAACTCGAGTTGCAAATATTTCTGATTTCCAAACAGACCTTTTCAGTGTCAAGGACATTTGTTGCTTCCTGACCTTGGCAAATTTTGGCCTAGTTAATACTCCAGAAAAAGCCCTCTTACCACCCTGAACAGAGAAGGCATCATTTTAAATGACCCCCTAAATTGGCAGCCTCCTAAACCGTACCACCTTTTCAAAAATACAATTCCAAATTAAAATTCTGTGTCAGGAGGAAAACATTAACCGAATTGCAAGCGTTCTTATGAGCCTCATTTAACTCAGGTGCATGAAGTTGAGAAGGCAAATTTACATAAAGCTTGTTTTGAGTTTGAAACTCAAACTCAAAACCAGAAGGCGGGGGTGGGGGGAGTGGGATCTATATATTTATAACTGTGAAAAGGCTGTAGCTAAAATTTAGATATAAAATTACAAAATTAAAATTCAGCATTTGCTCTAGGGCAGTGGGGAGGAAGAACGAGAAAGCTAGCTAAATATTGAGACAGCGTAACAGTATGTGGATTGCGTGCCATGCAAACTTATCAGGTTCCCTTGATTCAAAGAGGGAAACCTAAGAGGCAACTTCATTGAAAGATTCAAAATACTCATGAATCAAACCAATGTTTTTAGTATTCTTAATTTCTCATTTATTTTATGTACACTTTTGCTGTAAAAATGTGAGAAAAATGCACAAATATGTTTGTGCAATTTGTCCTGATTGTATGCTGATGATACAGAGAATAAAGACATGGTTCTTAATATTAAAGAATCCACCCTCAAGGGGGAAGACCTTCAGGAGAACAGTAATGTAACTGAAATGGGCAGAAATGACCAGAGCAAAGAGGAGACCCCCCCACCCCCGTCCATAGGCAAGGGAGTGGGTCAGGGAATGTGTTCTGGAAGAAATGACCCAGGAAGTGAACCTTTTTACTTCCTTTTCTAGCTAGGCAAGCACTTCTTTTCTAGGTCTGCAGGTTTCTTCTCATCTGGGTTATTAGTAGTTACTATAGGTAAATGTGTTAATTGTATTATACATATTTTCTCAATTATTCTTCCCCAAATCATATGAAATAGGTTTTACTATTATCATCTTTGTTATGGGATAAATGGTGTTCCCTGCAAAATTAATATGTTGAAGTCCTAATCCCCTGGACTTTACAATATGACTATATTTGGAGCTGGGACCTTTAAAGACATAACTAAGTTAAAACAGGGTCATGAAGATGGGCTTTAATCCAACATGACTGGTGTCCTTATGAGACGCAGTGATCAGGATATAGAGAACACAGACAGACAACCAAGTGAGGACGCAGCAAGACGGTGGCCATCAGCAAGCCAAGGACGGGGCCTCTGAAGAAACCAAACCTGACCTTGGACTTTTAGCCTCCAGAACTCTGAGAAAACTTCTACTGTTAAAGCCACCTAGTCTGTGAGATTTTGCTATGAGAGCACTAGCAAACTAATATAGCGTTTTTGCAAATAAGGAAACAGAAACTTAGAATAGTTGCTCAAAGTTATACAAAAAGTATCAGAACCAGGATTTGAGACTGGGTATCTCTAATCCAGAGCTTCAGTTAACTCCCAAACACAACTGCATCCTATGAGCCCTTGCCTTTCTAGGTGTGCTCTGAACCCCACCAGGAATAATCCCCTTTGTAGGGCTTCCCACTCCCTTTATGAGCCCCTCTTCAGCATACCTAACTCTCATTAAATAAGAACTTGCACCAGCGGTGTATTCATTAGCATGGCAAATTCTCTCTGGGACTTAGGATCAGAGACAGACTGGGACCTGAAGGAAATCACAATCCCATGGGAGATGAAAAGTAGCAGTTAAATAGCATCCCAAGGAATCAAGTGAATGCTGAACGACTAGTGCAGGTGACAAAGAAAGAGCTATCTACCTCCCCATTGCCATACTCTCCCTTACTACTATATCCGGTCCCCATCCCTAATCTGAAACTGCACTTGCCATGGTCTCCTAGTTTCCAAATCCAATGGACACTAATGATCTGATGTGACACATTTGTAAGTTTGACAGCACTGACCCTGCCTTTAAAAAAAAAAAAAAAAACCCTTTTCCCTTAATATTCTTAGCATGATTCTCTGGTTTTCATTTTTTCTTCCTGATTACCCTTGTTCTGTATCCTTTTATGGTTCCTTCTCTTCATCCCATCTTTCTATATTGGTAAGTCTTGGATTCTTTTCTCAGTCTATCTCTTTTCTCTCTACATACTCAACCTTGATGATAACACCCATTCCCATATTGTCAACCCCACCCACCTATGACTCCTAATCTATAGCTCTGGCCCAGACCTTGTTTTTTAGCTCTAAACCTACACATCCAGCTGCCACAAAAAAGAACAAAGTATATTCTCCCAAAACTTATTTCTTCTCAATTCCACTTCTTGGTGAATGGCATCCAGTCACTCATGCCAGAAGCACAGGATGCACAGGTTTAGAAAGTTTAGGATAGGCAGGTATGGAAACCATGCAGGTCTTCATTTACACTAAGATTTCATTACTCCTTACTTAATTTATTTGATCTTCAGTGTCCTCATCTATAAAAATGAAAATGATAATATCCACCTGAAGAAGCTTTTGTAAGGATGCAGTTCAGAAGTCCCCAAACCACTCTGATGTTCAATAGTTGGCCAGAACTCACAGAAGTCAGAAATGCCGTTATACTCTCGATTTACAGTTTCTTACAGCCAAAGAATAAAGACTCAAATCAACAAAAGGAAGAGGTGCATAGGGCAGAGTCCAGTAGAGACCAGGCACAGAGCTTCCAGTTGTCTTCTCCTGGTGGATCACATGGACAGCAATAACTCCTCCTAGCAACAGTGTGGCACAACATGCATGGAGTATTGCCAACCAGGGAAGCTCATCTGAGCCTTAGTGTTCAGAGTTTTTAATAAGGGTCAGTCACATACACATGGCTGACCACCCAGGTGGCTAACATTAGCCTCTCCAGATGTCAAGCCCAAAGCCCCCACTATAAATCACCTTGTTAGCATAGGTAATATGCTAACATGTTACCTGGCATGGCCCAAGGCTCCAGGTAAACATCGATATTCTTGTCAGGCCTCCAGGTTGGTAAGAACCTCTAGGTTCCCAGGCACTGCTCAAGGATCAATACCTTTATTGCACAGAGGATTAATGAGTTCACCCACGTAATGTGTTTAGCACAGTGCCTGACCCATAAGTGCTCAACAAATGTTAATTGTTGCTAATATTTTCACTTTGTGTTCTTCTTTACTTTCGGTGTTCGGTCAGCTACCAAGTCCTAACAACACCATCCTCTTTCTTTTCTATTTTCCTTTATACCCTTCCTTTGTATAGTGGAGGAAATATCATAATGAAATAAGAAAAGATGTAAAATGAACAGCTGAATTTGAAAAAAAAATCCAAATAAAACTTCTCAAAAAAGTGATCTTTGAAATTAAAAACTCAGTGACTGTCATAAACATCAGATTCGACACAGATAAAAGAGCAATAAAAATTCCAACTTTAATTTTATCCTAATTTGTCCATTTTTTCATAAGAAAACATGCAAAAGGATTCATTGTTCCATTATTTGAAATAGTAGGAAATTAGAATCAATAAGGAAGTGCATAAAAAATAATATTTTCCATGGGCTACTATGTGGCCATAAAAAGGAATGAGATCATGTCCTTTGCAGGGACACGGATGAAGCTGGAAGCCATCATCCTCAGCAAACTAACACAGGAACAGAAAACCAAACACCACATGTTCTCACTCATAAGTGGGAGATGATCAGTGAGAGCACATGGACACAGGGAGGGGAACAACACATACCAGGGCCTGTTGGGGGTTTGGGGGCAAAGGGAGGGAACTTAGGGGTCAGGTCAATAGGTACAACAAACCACCATGGCACACGTATACCTGTGTAACAAATCTGCACATTCTGTACCTATGTCTTGGAACCTAAAGTAAAATAAAAGAATTAAAAATAAAAATAAATTTTAAAATAATGTATTTTTACAATGGAATGAGATTCAGAAGTTAAAATAAATGAGCTAGATTTAAATGTATAAATTTGTATAAATGCATAATAAATTATAGTAGTGAAAAAGTAAGGTAAAAATGGATAAAGTATTATGCCATTTATGTAAATTTCTAAACCTCAAACTACAACACTCAGTACTTTATACACATTTACATATTTTGAAAATGTATAAACACAGATTAGAAGGATACACACCAGATGCAGAATATTTCTTATCCCAGGAGAGGAGGGGTAGTGAGTGGGGAAGTCAAGAAGAGATTATAAGATTTTTCTACTGCATTCTATTGTTACATTTTTTAAAAAATTTCAGCCTGGGCAACATAGCAAGACCCCATCTCTACAAAACTTAAAAATTTAGCAAGGTGTGGTGGTGCATACCTGTAGTCCTACCTACTCAGGAGGCTAAGGCAGGAAGATCTCTTGAGCCCACCTAGGAGTTCAAGGTTGCAGTTAGCTATGACTGCATCCCTGCACTCAGCCTGGGTGACAGAGTAAGACCCTGTCTCTAAAAAACCTAAATAAATAAAATTTTTAAATGTAACTTGAGCAAATACAGCAAACATGCACCATGGATTACTTTCAGTTCTACAAATGTGTCATGCTCTCTCTTTCTCTTCCTTCCCCCATATCATACCTTTGTATTAGCCAGGGTTCGACCACAAGGAAAACCCAGTAAGAGATATATATAGTAAAGAATTATTACATAGAATTATCATATGACCCAGCAATTTTATTCTTAGGTATTTACCCACAGGAATTGAAAGCAAGGACTTACACAAATACTTATATTTCAGTGTTCATTGTAGCATTATTCACAACAGCCAAAATGTTCAACCCAAGTGTCCAGCAACAGATGAATGAATAAATGAAGTGTGGTATATACACACACTAGAATATTATTCAGCCATAGATACATGCTACAACATTGGCAAACTTTGAAAACTTACGCTAAATGAAATAAGCCAGACACAAAAGAACAAGTATTATATGATTCTACTCATGTGAAATATCTAGAATAGCCAAATTCATAGAGGCAGAGAATATATTGGAGGTTACCATGACCTGAAAAGAAAGGAAAAGGGAGAATTATTGCTCAATGGCTACAGAGTTTCTGTTTGGAATGATGAAAAAAATTTGGACATACACAGTGGTGATGGTCTCACAACATTGTTGATACAATATAATGCCACTGAATTGTACACTTAAAAATCTCTAAAACAGTAAATTTTGCTATCTATATATTTACCAAAATTTTAAAAATAATAATAATGTAATATATCAAAAACCATTGATTTGTAAACTTTAAATAGGTAAATTGTATTGTATGTGAGTTATATATCTAAAAAAGGAGAGAGATTTGTTGCAAAGAATTGGCTTATGCGGTTGTGGAAGCTGTCCAGGCAAGTGGAAATCCATGGGACTGGCTTTCAGAAAGGGCAGTTTGGAAGGCTGACGTGCAGACTGAAACTTCAGTCCATAGGAGGAATTTCTTCTTCCACAGGGAAGCTTTTCTGCTCCTTAGACCTTGCGACGAATTAGATCAGGCCCACCCAGATTGTCTGGGAGGATCTTCCTTACTTGAAGCAAACTGATTATAGACTTTAGTGACACTGCAAACTATCTTCATAGCAACACCTTGATTCATGTTTGATTGAATAACTGGCAGGAGCCTTGCCACATTGACCCACAAAACTAACCATCGCACTCATGGTTTATGTAATGAGTACATCTTCTTGTCCTTGACACTTACATGGATTCAAATGGCCAGAAGTTCCATAGGGTCCAAAAGCACTATGGAATCATTTTGAAAAATATAAATTACTTAATGTATGATATGAAAATTATGAGTATCATAATAACCCAATGGTTTTTAATATCTCCTGACAAAGGATGATGATTAATGTATTCTTTAAGTGTCTAGCAGAAATTCTATACTTATCCTTTAACAAAAATAAAGTCTGTGCCAGGCACTGAGCTTAGGTTGAGGATATTAAAATTAATAAGGCACAAAAACTGGCTGAAGGGAGTTCCCAGTCTACTCCTATTTACACAATAATAAAACATGAGCCTTCCGTAGTCACAGGATGATGGACTCCACTGATTACCTGGGTCTGCCCTGCCGTCCACTCTGGCTCAGATGTCTGTGTAAACATCCTCTGCTGACTGGCTTCCAAACCTCAGGCAGAGGCTGTACAAGTTGGAAAATTCAACAGTAAAAAATTAAAACACCTCCCATTCTTTCCAAAACATTACAGCCATTTCTCTCTGCTATGCTTCTTTTCATGAAGAAACTTCCAAAGGCAAAATTTCAAACTTTAAAAGAAGCAAAAGCAAGACATTGTTTGCAATAGAGATATAAGAAAACAACAGTCTCCATATCTTAGGGAGTCTCCCTGTTCTACAGTTGATCTGCTTCTCATCTTCTCCCCTGCAATCTTGCTCCTGCACTTCTTATCTACTCTTCTTCTATATCCTTATTTTCCTTGGCCCCTTCATCATTTCCTTGATGATCATTTCATCCTGTGATAGCACTCAGAATTAAAGAGAATGCCATTCAGAGAAATGCAAACCAAAACCACAATGAGGTACCATCTCACACCAGTCAGAATGGCCATTATTACAAACTCAAAAAATGACAGATGGCAGACGCTATGGAGAAAAGGAAATGCTTACACACTGCTAGTGGGAATATAAACTCGGTCAGCCACTGTGGAAAGCAGTTTGGAGATTTCTTAAAAAACTTAGAACTACCATTTGACCCAGCAATCGCATTACTGGGAATATATCCAAAAGAAAATGAATCGCTCTACCACAAAGACATATGCACTTGTATGTTCATCACAGCACCATCCACAATAGCATAGACATGGAATCCATCAATGGTGGACTGGATAAAGAAAATGTGATACATATATAACATAGAATACTATGCAGCCATAAAAAAGAATGCAGTCGTGTCCTATGCAGCAACATAGTTGCAGCTATCACGAGGTCAGGAGATGGAGACCATCCTGGTCAACATGGTGAAACCCCGTCTCTACTAAAAATACAAAAATTAGCCAGGCGTGGTGGCGTGTGCCTGTAGTCCCAGCAACTCAGGAGGCTGAGGCAGGAGAATCACTGGAACTCAGGAGGCAGAGGTTGCAGTGAGCCAAGATCACGCCACTGCACTCCAGCCTTGGCGACAAAGTGAGACTCCATCTCAAAAAAAATAAAAATAAAAAAAAGTAAGCCATTATCCTAAGCAAATTAATGTAGGAACAGAAGCCAAATACTGCACTTCTCACTTTTAAATAGGAGCTAAACGTTAGGTGCATGTGGAATAAAGATGGGAACAACAGACACTGAAGACTGCAAGAGCAAGGAGAGAGGGAGGGGGGCAAACGTTGCAAAACTACCAGTTGGGTATTATGCTCATGGCCTGGGGGATAGGATCATTCATACTGCAAACCTCAACGTCAGGCAATAAGCCCATGTAACAACCTGTACATGTATCCCCTAAATCTAGAATAAAAGTTGAAAAAAATGAAAATAAATATCTTTTTTAAATGAACAGAATTCCACAATTCCCTTTCTAACCTGTTGGGTAGAAAGATGCAAAAAAGAGCAAAGCAAAGAAAAACTCTGTTCAAGGTGAAATGGTAAGTAACTGGAACTTCTAAAATTGTTTTCTTTAAGTTTGTCTAACAGTATAATTTTTTAAAAGATGCCCAATAATTATTTCATGTTGATGATAATAATGAACTACAAATGACCTTGTACTTTTAGGAAACTTTACTTCATGAAAAGACAACCACTGCTATAATGTTGCAGCATATTCCTTTCTTAAGGCTTAGGAGTTTCGCCTCTGCACATTTTCACTGCCTTTAATTCTTGAATGTCTTTTGAAAAATAAAATCAATATTTTGCAAACTGAAACTACAATCTCCACCCTTATTGAACATCAGAAGCATGCAATCATGCATGTAAACTTAATTGTGAAAAATGAATTGGAATTCTATGAAAATTAATTTAATTATGCTCTCAATGTTTTCCTATTGATAGAATGTGCATATAACTCCTTTAGGACAATAACACGGGTTATGAAATCTAACTCATATGAGCAAAGGGGTTTTTGTTGTTGTCATTGTTATTGGAATTATTTAATTTCTCGTTTCTCTCAGGAACCATTTCATTCAAGTGAGCAGTTTCATTGCCATTTTAAAGGAGAAACTGAGGCAAATATATGATTAAACCAGGAGATTCCTAAGCAACATTACGACATATATTCCTGTTTCATTTGCCTTCTGTGCATCAAAATATCAGTGCAATGTTGTATGCTATTAGGCAATACAGAATCCCAGCACTGTATATTTCCTGACATTTTGGTTGAGCAAATACCCAAAGGACCTTCCCAGGTGGATGTAACTTGGCTCTGGGCAATTAGTGTCCAAAGCCACATTAATGTTGTCTTCCTGAATCTGCAACTTGACAGTCTGATAAACAATAGCACTGAGAGAGGTGTGAACTTCCACTATTTATCTCAATGGGCTGTTAACTTTGAAACCTAATTATGATCACTTAAATGCCAACACTCTTAATCATTTCACTGCTGATCACTGTACCAGAAACGTCCAGCCACAGTAATGTGCTTCTTCCTGGGGCTGCTGGACTCAATTGCCATGTCCTGATGTGTTTTTTTAGAATATCCTCTTGTTAGTAGTGTCAACCTCAGACTGGCTAAATGGGTATATTCAGTACTTGAGCTATTGGGTAAGCAAAGCACCTATGATGGTGCTTTAAACAAAGAAAAGGAATGAATATCTGTTGCTTCATTTTGTTTATTTCTTTGTAAATACTGGGCTTGATGACTTTTCTTCATGGAAATCTCTTAAGTCCTTACAGAAATCAAAATCCTTCAGAATACCAGAGTCATCACTGGGAATTATGTAACATAGGAGCAGAGAGGATGATTTTCCAAAAGTCACTGGCATGAATTTACAGTATAATTGAACTTGAGAAATTTCCAATGTCATACACTTCAACCTCCTATCTAAAGCGGGAAATATTTTATACAGTCTGACCAAAACCATGCAGCCTCTCTCTTAATATTTTCTGATTTAGCGAACTTACTGCCCCACACAGAAATTCATCCCATTGTTTGCTTCTTGCTTCTTAGAAGGTTCTTTCTTGTATTCAATGTAATTCTCTATTTATCCTTTGGCCCGAATTATCTTATCACAGAGAAAATATTTAGTCAATATTTTTCTCAATCAGGGCTCCAAGCAGCCATTGTATACCTATCAATCAACATACTAAATTGAATCCTTTCATCATCTTCAAATATTTTTAGCAGTTCTTCCAGATCTTCCATCCTAAATAGCACGTCATTGATAACAGCCTCTTTTATTGAACATTTATGTGCCATGATCTTTGCATGTAACTCATTTAATTATCAAGACTTCAAGAAATAGATAAATTACCATTTTACAGATTAAGAGATTAAGACTCAGCAAGATTAAGCAAAAAGGGTTGGTAAGTGAAAAGGTAGGACTTGAACTACCAGCTGGCTCTCCTGTGTCCTCACCACGCTGCCTTCCAACCACAGTTTCTCCAATATACCTTCTCATTGCAATATGGCCCCCTCTTTTGAATCTCTTTCCTAGATTAACAGTATCATCTAATGAATACATACATGTTATCATCCTTATTTTACAGTGAAAGAACTGAGGCTCTTCTAATTCCTGTATCACTGTTTCAGTACTTATTGACATTTCAGGATCACATTGCTTGATCTTTCCTATTTGCATATGATATTAAAACAAGCCAGAGTCCACCAGCATGGGATTCACATGCAGCCATGTTCCCCACAAGACTCAACATTGACGTGACTGATGATGGCATTCTTCCCCACTGAGCTCAGATACAGTCAAAATTTTTCTCAATCAGGGCTCCAAGCAGCCACTGTATACCTATCAATCAACAGAAAGCATAAACACTGTTAGGCTCTTCAACAATGGCCACTAATGGGTTTATAGAAATAACATACTAAATTGAATATGACAAATTTCAAATGTGACAAATGTGGGTACATTGGGATGAAGAACCTGACAAAGATATTATAATGAGAAAAATGTACAACAGCAGCCAGGTAAAAGGCCATCATTAAATAAAGAGCAACCATTTACCAAAAACACAAGTCCAAATGAGGTCTTGGTCTTAAAGGGTATACAGTTAGTTCATTGATGTACAACACTCAGAAATTCAATAAACAAAGACTAAGAGCAAAATAAAACTGGTTCCTTCCCACTCCAAAAGGAATTTGCATTGTCACTTGTTTGCAGTGCAGAAGAGGCATGCATAATATAAATTTATTTTGTCCAGAAAAATCACCCAAAAGGTAATAGGTGTTGCTTCACATATGGAGAGAGAAAAGATGACGGAAGGAAGAAAAATGAAATGAAGGGCACAAACTGTCTTTGAGTTCAGTATATGTTATAGCAGGATTTCACTTTGACTTAAGTAAAATAGGCATACAAGAAAAAACAAAAATCAGCAGAAAGTGGAAGGAAGGTCCCCTGGAAAACAAAAGTTCAGTCTTCCCTGAGGGAATATGGAAAAAAAAGACTGAATATTTTCTTTCTAATGAGCTTCCCACTCTGAGGCAAGAGGCACCGTACTGTCACACAGGAAAGGACCTGGGCAGTTGTTCTCTAACTGTGCTCCTAAAAATGCAAATTCTCAGGCTTACCCCGGACCAAATGACTCAGACGCTCTGGGAGAGTGGGGTGTGAGACTAAAACAGCAAGCCTCCAAGGATCCTCGTGTTCTCTGAAGTCTGAGAACTATTGGTCTATGGGAAGCCTACAGTGAAGAAGCCAGGATTGGCCCAGCCACAGCCAATATTGTCTTTATTTGAAACCAGCCACCACCCACCAACTAGTTCTCTGCACTTATTACAATTAATTTATTTGCAAAATTAAGAACAAGGAAAATCCATATACTCATACTTAAAATCTGTGCTCCAATGTGCCACTGTCCAAACCCTGCCTGGGAGCTCACATATTTAGGCTATTTTTTCACACAGTGTCCTGAGTAAAAGGACTGAATTTTTTCACACAAACCCTGCGCCTGAGCTGCTAAGCAGAAAATTTTGGAAGAGATTAGATATGTGCATGAAATTTTAAATAGTTTGAATAAAACCTTTGGGTTCAACCTTTCAAGTGTACGTCTCTTGCATATAACTTAGGAAAACGTTCCTAAAATCTACTGAAAATTGTTGAAAACTCACAATCTTTTGCCTCATATTCTGAAAATGCACAGTATTCAGAATCATTTTATTAAAATAAAATTGTTATCCTTTGTACACTCTAATGTTCACTTTTTCTGAGCCAACTCTACAACTATAGTTCCTCCAGTAAACTTGTAAGATTTTCTCAAACAAGTGTTATTTATTAAAGAGCAGCCCTTTTCCTGAATTCCTGTTTCTCTTGGCCCTAGATAGGTTCTGTTGTTGATAGATGTGTGCCAAGCCCTAAAATAAAAATCCAGGTTGAGTGATTTTTCTCTATGTTTATTTTATCCATCCAAATGAGTCTACATCCCTTAAGGGCACCAAGCGAGTCAACTGAGCAAGGTACTCGTCTATTTTGCAAACTTAGGTTGGAAGCTCTGTTTCAAGGTATTCTTAACCAGAATTAAGCTTCTTGGCTACCTCCAGAAAGTTATATTCTCATTTGTACATTGTATTTGTTATTTAAGAGAGGTGGAGAAGAGCAGGGGCTGACACCAGGGATATACTAAATGACAGCAGTTCATCAAAGATATTTGGATCATCGGAAGGCAACTAGTTCTCTCAAAATATCACATTATTTTTTAGTTCCGGTGCTTTACTAGTAGTTGAAAGAATCATACGCTGTATATGGAGGCAGTCAAAAATGATGAAATGTCTGGAAGGAAGAGGCTGATTAAGATGGCCAGATAGAACCCTCCAGCAGTCATCCTCCCCACAGTAACACAAATTGAACAACTATCCACACACCAAGAAAGCACCTTCACAAGAACCAAAAATCAGGTAAACAATCACAGTACCTGATTTTAACATCTTATCAAGGAAGGAGGCACTGAAGAAGGTAGGTAGAAAAGACAGTCTTGAACTGCTGACACCACCCTTCCCCATCCTGCTAACAGCAACTCCATGACACAGAAAGAGAATCTATGTGCTTAGGGGAGGGAAAGCACAGTTGTTTGTGAGATTTTGGACTGGAACTCAGTGCTGTCCTATAACAGCAGAAAGCAACACAGGGCAGAAATTGACTGGCACCTACAGAGGGAGCCTTTAGACTTGCCCTAACCAGTGGTCGGAATATGAGTTCTGGAAAGTCCCACCTCCAAGAGCTAAAGCCCTCTGGTGTCCTAAATAAACTTGAATGGCAATCTAGGCCACAAGGACTGGAATTCCTGGGCAAATCCTCATGCTGTGCTGGGTTCACAGCCAGTGGACTTGCGGGGCAAGTGACTTAGTGAGACACCAGCAGGGATGCCCAAAGTGTGTCACCTTTCCCCCAACCCTAGGCAACATAGCTTGCAGCCTCAGAAGAGACTCCTTCCTTCTGCTTGAGGAGAAGAGAGAGGATATTAAAGAGGGCTTGACCTTGCAATTGGGTTACGGTTGCCAGCTCAGCCACAGTATAAGAAGGCAATAGGCAGAGTCTGGAGGCCCCAATTCCAGGCCCTAGCTCCAAGAAGAAATTTTTAAACACACGCTGGTTCATAAGGGAACCCATTGCCTTGAAGGGAAGGACCTAGTCCTGGCAGAATTCATCAGCTGCTGGCTAAAGAGTCCTTGTTCAGTTTTTTCAGTTTAAAATAATGTGCTATAAGATCTTATTTGCAAACTTCATGGTAACCTCAATTAAACAAACATGCAACCAAGAAATAAAAAATAAAGAGCAGGAAATTAAAACATTCCACCAGAGAAAATCACCTTTACAAAAGAAAAGAAGATAGGAAGAGAAGACAACAAACCAACTAGGAAACCACAAAATGGCAGTTGTAAGTTCTTACTTATCAATAATAATATTGAATGTAAATGGACTAAACTCTCCAATGAAAAGACACAGAGTGGCTGAATGGATTTAAAAGCAAACAAACAAACAAACAAGCAAACAAAAAACAAGAGCCAGTAATCTGTTGCCTACCAGAAACAGAATTCACCTATAAAGACACATATAGACTGAAAACTAAGGGACGAATAAAAGGTATTCCATGCAAATGGAAACCATAATAAAAGCAGAAGTAGCTCTTTTTTGTCTGATACTTATATCAGGCAAAATAAATTTCAAGACAAAAACTATAAAAAGTGACAAAGAAGGTTACTATATAATGATAAAGGGGTCAATTCAGCAAGAGAATATAACAACTTTAAATATATATGCACTCAACACTGGAACACCTAGATATATAAAACAAATAGTATTAGAGCTAAAGAGAGAGATAGCTCCCAATACAAGAATAGCTGGACACTTCAACACCCCACTTTCAGCATTCGTCAGATTATCCAGATAGAAAATCAACAAGGAGACATCAGACTTCATTTGCACTATAGATCAAATGTACGTAAGAGATATTTTTGGAACATTCCATCCAATGGCTGCAGAATACACTTTCTTGTCCTCAGCACATGGCTCATTCTCAAGGATAGACCATGTGTAAGGCCAAAAAGCAAGTCTTTAAAAATTCAAAAAAATTGAAATTATATCAAGTATCTTCTTTGATCACATTAGAATAAAACTAGACATCAACCACAAACACATGGAAACTATACAAACACATGGAAATTAATACATTACTGAATGGTCAGTGAGTGAGTCAATGAAGAAATTTAAAAAGAAATTTAAAAGTTTTTGAAACAAATTAAAATGGAAACACAACATCCCCAAACCTATGGGATATAGTAAAAGCAGTACTAAGAGGAAAGTTTGTAGCAATAAGCACCCACACCTAAAAAGTAGAAAAACTTCAAATAAACAACCTAATGATGCATCTTAAAGAACTTGAAAAGCAATAGCAAACCAAACCCAAAATTAGTAGAAGAAAGCAAGTAATAAAGATTGGAGCAGAAATAAATGAAATTGAAATGAAAAAAACAATACAAAAGGTCAATGATATAAAATGTTCCCTTTTTGAAAAAAATAAACAAAATCAACAAACCTTTAGCCAGACTAAGAAAAAAGAGAAGACCCAAATAAACAAAATAAATATTTTATTAAGAAAAAATAGCCAACTAAATAAATATTCTACTAAGAAAAATGAGAAAAGACCCAAATAAATAAAACTAGTTATGAAAAAGGAGATATTATAAGTGATATTGCAGAAATTCAAAGGATCATTACAGGCTACAATAAACAACTTTATACCAATAAACTGAAAAACCTAGAAGCAATGGATAAATTCCTAAATATATACAAACTACCAAGATTGAACCATGAAGAAATCCAAAACTTGAACAGACCAATAACAAGTAACAAGATTAAACAATAACAAATAATAAGTAACGATATCAAAGCCCAACAAAGAAAGTCCCAGGACCCGATGGCTTCAATGCTGAATTTTACCAGGCATTTAAAGAAGAACTAATACTGATCCCACCCAAGTTATCCTAAAAAATAAAGGAGGAGGTAACACTTCCAAACTCATTTTATGAAGCCAGTATTACCCTGATAACAAAACCAAAGACACATTAAAAAAAAAATTACAGGCCAACATCCCTGATAAACACAAATGCAGAAAATCCTCAACAAAATACTAGCAAACTGAATTCAACATGTATTAAAAAGATCATTCATCATGACATGATAAATCCCATCAAAGTGGGATTTATCCCAGAGATGCGAGCATGGTTCTACACAAAACAATCAATGTGATATGTTATATCAACAGAATGAAGGACAAAAACCATATGATCATTTCAATTGATGCTGAAAAAGCATTTGATAAAATTCAATATCCTTTCATGATAAAAAACCTAAAAATAAAACTGGGTATAGAAGAAACATACCTCAACAAAACAAAAGCCCTATATGACAGACCCACAGCTAGTACCTTCCAGAATGGGGAAAAAGTGAAAGCCTTTCCTCTAAGATCTGGAACACAAGGATGCCCCCTTTCACTACTGCTATTTAACAGTACTGGAAGTCTTAGCTAGAGCAATCAGACAAGAGAAAGAAATACCTGGGCGCAGTAGCTCACGCCTGTAATCCTAGCATTTTGGGAGGCTGAGGAGGGCGGATCACCTGAGATCCGGAGTTCAAGACCAGCCTGACCAACATGGAGAAATCCCATCTCTACTAAAAATACAAAATTAGCCGGGCATGATGGTGCATGCCTGTAATCCCTGCTACTTCGGGGGCTGAGGCAGGAGAATCAGTGGAACCCGGGAGGCAGAGGTTGCAGTGAGCCGAGATCGTACCATTGCACTCCAGCCTGGACAATAAGAGCAAAATGCCATATCAAAAAATAATAATAATAATAAGTTCAAAAAAAAAAAAGGAAATAAAAGGCATCCAACTTGGAAAGAAAAACATCAAATTATCCTTATTTGCAGATGATATGATCTTATACTTGGAAAAACCTAAAGATATTATCAAAAAACTATTAGAACAGATAAATTCAGTCAAGTTGCAGAATACAAAATCAACATACAAAAATCAGTAGCATTTCTATACACCAATGTGAATAATATGAAAAAGAAATCAAAAAATCAAAAAAGTAATCCCACTTACAATAGCTACAAATGAAATAAAATATCTAGGAATTAACCAAGGAAGTGACAGATATCTATAATGAAAACTATAAAACACTGATGAAAGAAATTGAAGAGGACACAAAAAATGGAAAGATATTCCATATTCATGAATTTTAAGAATCAACATTGTTAAAATGTCCATACTTCCCACAGCATTCTACAGATTCAATGTAATCTCCATCAAAATACAATGACATTGTGCACAGATATAGAAAAAAAAATCCTAAAAATTAATTTGGAACCACAAAAGATCCAGAATAGCCAAAGCTATCCTGAGCACGAAGAACAAAACTGAAGGAATCACGTTACCTGACTTGAAATTACACTACACAGTTATAGTAACCAAAACAGCATGCTACTGACATCAAAACAGACGCATAGACCAATGAAACAGAAAACAGAACCCCAAAATAAGTCCACCCATCAACAGTGAACTCATTTTTGACAAAGGTGCCAAGAACTTACATTGGGGAAAGGACAGTCTCTTTAATAAATGATGCTGGGAAAACTGGATATCCATATGCAAAAGAATGAAATTAGGCTGGGTACGGTGGCTCTCGCCTGTAATCCCAGTACTTTGGGAGGCCAAGGCAGGCGGATTATCTGAGGTCGCAAGTTGGAGACTAGCCTGACCAATATGGATACACCCCCTCTCTACTAAAAATACAAAATTAGCCTGGCATGGTGGCGCATGCCTGCAGTCCCAGCTACTCCGGAGGCTGAGGCAGGAGAATCACTTGAACCCAGGAGGCAAAGGTTACAGTGAGCCAAGATCACACCATTGCACTCCAGCCTGAGCAACAAGAGTGAAACTCCATTTCAAAAAAAAGAAAAAGAAAAAAGAAAGAAAGAAAGAAACTAGACCCTTATCTCCTCTCACCATATACAAAAATCAAATAGAAATAGGTGAAAGACTTAAATCTAAGACTTCAAGCTATGAAATTATCACACACACACACACAAAAAAAAAACCTTTGGAAAACCTCTCCAGGATGTTGGTCTGGGCAAAGATTTCTTGAGTAATACCCTATAAGCACAGGCAACCAAGGCAAACATGGACAAAGGGGATCACATCAAGTTTAAAAATTTCTGCACAACAAAGGAAAGAATCAACAAAGTAAAGAGACAGCACACAGAATGACAGGAAATATTTGAAAACTACCCATCTGACAAGGTGTTAATAACCAGAATATATAAGGAGCTCAAAAAACTCTGTAGGAAAATATCTAACAATTCAATTTTAAAATGGGCAAAAGATGTGAATAGACATTTCTCGAAAGAAGACATACAAATGGCAAACAGGTACATGATAAAGTGCATGACATCATTGGTTATCAGAGAAATTCAAATCAAGACTACAATGAGATACCATCTCACCTCAGTTAAAATAGCTTTTATCCAAAAGACAGGCAATAACAAATGCTGGCAATGATGTGGAGAAATGCGAACTCTAGCACACAGTTGATGGCAATATAAGATAGTGTAGTCACTACAAAATACAGTATGGAGGTTCCTCGAAAAAAACTAAAAATAGAACTACCATATGATTCAGCAATCCCACTGCTAGGTATACACCCAAAAGAAAAAAAAAATAGTATACTGAAAAGATATCTGTACTCTTATGTTTATTGCAGCACTATTCACAATAGCTAGTATTTGGAAGCAACCTAAGTGTCCATCAACAGATGAATGGATAAAGAAAATGTGGTACATATACACAATGGAGTACTATTCAGCCATGAAAAAAGAATGAGATCTTGTCATTTGCAACAACCTGGATAGAACTGGAGAACATTATGTTAAGTGAAATAAGGCAGGCACAGAAAGACAAATTTTGTATGTTCTCACTCATTTGTGGGAGATAAAAATGAAAACCATTTAATTCATAGAGATACAGAGTATAATGATAGTTACTAGATGCTGGGGAGGGTAGTGGAGCTTAGGTGAAAGGCAATGGTTAATGCATACAAAAATACAGTTAAATAGAATGAATAAGATCTGGTATTTGATAGCAGTATAGTGTGACTACAGTCAATAATAATTTATTGCACTTTTTTTGTTTTTGTTTTTGTTTTTGCGATGGAGTCTCACTCTGTTGCCCAGGCTGGAGTTCAATGGTGCGATCCTGGCTCACTGCAACATCTGCCTCCCAGGTTCAAGCAATTCTTCTGCCTCAGCCTCCCAAGTAGCTGGGACTATAGGCATGTGCCACCACGCCCAGCTAATTTTTTGTATTTTTAGTAAGAGACAGGTTTCACCATGTTAGCCAGGATGGTCCCGATCTCCTGACCTCATGATCTGCCCTCCTCCGCCTCCCACACGCACAGTCTATTGCACATTTTAAAATGACTAATTAGAATGTTTGTAACACACAGGAAAAAAATGATAAATGCTTGAAGGATGCTGCATTTAGCCTGATAGGATTATTATACATTGTATGCCTATATAAAATATCTCCTGTATCCCATAAATATATGCACCTGCTATCTACCCATAAAAATAAATAAAATAAAATAAAATAACTATGAAGAGTCTGAAATTTTTTTTAATGTGTTAAAAATGTTGAAAACATTATCATGTTGCTTTTTTTTTAATTATTATTTTAAGAGTTTTTGGGAAACAGGTGGTGTTTGCTTACATGGATAATTTCTTCAGGTGTAATTTCTGAGATTTTGGTACACCCATCACCTGAGCACATGCACACTGCACCCAATGTGTAGTATTTTATTCCTAACCTCCCTCTCACCCTTCCCCTCAAGTCCCCAGAGTCCATTATGTCATTCTTATGGTTTTGCATCCTCATATCTTAGTTCCCACTTATAAGTGAAAATATGTTTGGTTTTCCATTCCTAAGTTACTTCACACAGAACAATGGTCTCCAAACTCTATCCAGGTTGCTGCCAATGCCATTATTTCATTCCTTTTTATGGCTGAGTAGTATTCCATGGTGTATTTATATATATAAACCATATATATATATAAGTATGTATACATATATATGGTGGATAAAGATATATATATATGTGGATAAAGATACATATACGTCACATTTTCTTTATCCACTAATTGATTGATGGGTATTTGGGCTGTTTCCATAATTTTGCAATTGCAAATTGTACTGCTATAAACATGCATATGCAACTGTCTTTTTCACATAATGACTTCTTTCCCTCTGGGTGGATACCCAGTAGTGGAATTACTAGAACAAATGGTAGATCTACTTTTAGTTCTTTAAGGAATCTGTGTACTGTTTTCTGTAGTGGTTGTACTAGTTTACGTTCCCACTAGCAGTGTAAAACTGTTCCCTTTTCACCAAATCCATGCCAACGTCTATTTTTTATTTTTATTTTTAAACTATGGCTATTCTTGCAGGAGTAAGGTGGTATCACATTGTGGTTTTGACTTGCATTTCCCTAATCATTAGTAATGTTGAACATCTTTTCATGTTTGTTAGACATGTGTATATCTTCTTTTGAGAATTATCTGTTCATGTCCTTAGAATACTTTTTGATGAGATTATTTGTTCATTTGTTTGTTTCTTTGTAGATTCTGGATATTAGTCCTTTGTCAGATGCATAGTTTGCAAGAATTTTCTCCCACTCTGTGGGTTGTCTATTTACCCTGCTGATTATTTCTTTTTGCTGTGTAGAAACCTTTTAGTTAATTAAGTCCCATCTATTTACCTTCATTTTTGTTGCATTTGTTTTTGGGTTCTTGGTCATGAAGTCTTTGCCTAAGCCAATGTCTAGGAGGGTTTTTCCAATGTTATCTTCTAGAGTTTTTATGGTTTCAGGTCTTAAATTCTAGTTCTTGATCCATCTTGAGTTGATTTTTGTGTAAGGTAAGAGATGAGGATCCAGTTTCTTTCTTCTACTTGTGACTTGCCAATTATCCCAGCACCATATGCTGAATAGAGTGTCTTTCCCCCACTTTATGTTTTGGTTTGCTTTGTTGAAGATCACTTTGCTGTAAATATTTGGCTTTATTTCTGGGTTCTCTATTTTTTTTCTATCCGTCTATGTGCCTTTTTGGTTTGTTTGTTTGTTTTGAGACGGAGTCTTGCTCTGTCGCTCTGTCGCCCGGGCTGGAGTGCAGTGGTGCGATCTCCACTCACTGCAAGCTCCACACCCCGGGTTCACGCCATTCTCCTGCGTCAACCTCCCATGTAGCTGGGACTACAGGCACCTGCCACCGTGCCCGGCTAATTTTTGTATTTTTAGTAGAGACAGGGTTTCACAGTGTTAGCCAGGATGGTCTCGATCGACTGACCTCGTGATCCGCCCATCTCGGCCTCCCAAAGTGCTGGGATTACAGGCGTGAGCCACCGCACCCAGCCTATGTGCCTGTTTTTATACCAGTATGATGCTGTTTCAGTGACTATAGCCTTGTTGAATTTCGGTAATGTGATGCCACCAGATTTGTTGTTTTACTTAGTCTTGCTTTGCCTATGTGGCTCTTTTTTGGTTCCATAAGAATTTTAGGATTGTTTTTTCTAGTTCTGTGAAGAATGATGATGGTATGTTGATGGGAATTGTATTGGATTTACAGATTGCTTTTGACAATATGGGTATTTTCACAATATTGATTCTATCCATCCATGAGGATGTGATTTGTTTGCATTTGTTTGTGTCATCTATAATTTATTCAGTGGTGTTTTGTAGTTTCCCTTGTAGAGATCTTTTGCCTCTTTGGTTAGGTATATTCCTAAGGATTTTATTTTATTTTATTTTATTTGCAGCTGTTGTAAAAGGGGTTGACTTCTTGATTTGATTCTCAGCTTGATCACTGTTGGTGTGTAGCGTTGCTACGGATTGCTGTACATTGATTTTGTATCCTGAAATTTTACTGAATTCATTTATCAGATGTAGTAGCTTTTTGGATGAGTCTCTAGGGTGTTCTAGGTATATAATCACATCATTGGTGAACAGTGACAGTTTGACTTCCTCTTTATTGATTTGGATGCCCTTTCTTTCTTTCTCTTTGCTGATTGCTCTGGCTAGGACTTCCAGTACTATGTTGAATAGACGTGGTGAAAATGAGCATCCTTAATTTGTTTCAGTTCTCAAGGGGTAATGCTTTCAGCTTTTCCCTGTTCAGTATAATGTGGGTGGTGGCTTTGCCATAGATGGCTTTTATTACCTTAAGATATGTCCCTTCTATGCCAATTTTGCTGAGGGTTTTAAAAATAAAGAGTGGCTGGATTTGGTCAAATGCTTTTTCTATGTCTATTGAGATGATCACATGATTTTTCTTTTTACTTCTGTTTATGTGGTATATCATATTTATTCACTTGTGTATGTTAAAACAACCCTGCATCCCTAGTATGAAACTCACTTATGACTATGTGTATTATCTCTTTGATATGCTGTTGGATTCAGTTAGCTAGTATGTTGTTGAGGATTGTTGCATCTATGTTCATCAGGGATATCAGTTTATAGTTTTCTTTTTTGTTGTTGCTATGTCCTCTCCTGGTTTTTGGTATTAGGGTGATACTGGCTTCAGAGAATAATTTAGGGATGATTCCCTCTTTCTCTATCTTTTAGAATAGTTTCAGCAGAATTGGTACCAATTCTTCTTTGAATGTCCAACAGAATTCAACTGTGGAGCCTTCTGGTCCTGGCTTTTTTTTTAATTGGCAACTTTTAATTACAGTTTTAATTTTGCTACTCGTTCTTGGTCTGTTCAGAGTTTCTTTTTCTTCCTGGTTTAATATGGGAGGGTTGCATATTTCCAGGAATTTATCTCCCTCCTCTGGGTTTTCTAGTATCAGTTGTAATATTTCCCACTTCATTTCTAATTGAGCTTATTTGGATCTTCTCTCTTCTTAATCTTGCCAATGATCTGTAAATTTTGTTTAACTTTTCAAAGAACAAGATTTTTGTTTCATTTATCTTTTGGATTGTTTTTTAGTTTCAATTTCATTTAGTTCTGCTCTGATGTTTGTTATTTCTTTTCCTCTTTTGTGTTTCAGTTTGGTTTGTTCTTGTTTCTCTAGTTCCTTGAGATATGAGCTTAGATTATCTATTTATGCTCTTTCAGACCTTCTGATATAGGCATTTAATAACATGAATTTTCCTCTTAGCACTGCTTTTGCTGTATCTCAGATGTTTTGATAGGTTGTGTCACTATTATCATTCAGTTCTATGAATCTGTTAATTTCTATCTTGATTTCATTGTCAACCCAAAGGTCATTCAGGAGAAAATTATTTAATTTCTGTGTAATTGAATAGCTTTGAGGGTTCCTTTTGGGGTTAATTTCCAATCTTATTCCAGTTTTATGAGAGTATTTGATATACTTTCGATTTTCTTAAATGTATTGAGACTTGTTTTGTGGCCTACCATATGGTCTATCTTGGAGAATGTTCCATGTGCTGATGAAAGGAATGTATATTCTGCAGTTGTTGGGTAGAATGTTCTGTAACTATCTGTTGGTCCATTTGTTCTAGGGTATAGTTTAAGTCCATTGTTTCTTTGTTGACATTCTGTCTTGATGACCTGTCCAATGCTGTCAGTGGAGTATTGGACTCCCCTCCTGTTATCGTGTTGCCATCTATCTCACTTCTTAGGTCTAGTAGTAATTGTGTTATAAATTTTGGAGCTCTGGTGTTACATACATCTATATTTAGGATTGTGATATTTTCCTGTTGGACTAGTTCTTTTATCATTATGTAATGTCCCTCTTTGTCTTTCTTTCTTTTTTTTTTTTTTTTTTTTTGACAGAGTCTTGCTCTATCACCCAGGCTGGAGCTCAGTGGTGAGATCTCAACTTACTGTTACCTCTGCCTCCCAGGATCAAGCGATCCTCCTGCCTTGGCCTCCTTAGTAGCTAAGATTACAGGCGCACTCCACCATGCCCAGCTGATTTTTGTATTTTTAGTAGAGACGGGGTTTCACCATATTGGCGAGGCTGGTCTTGAACTCCTGAGCTCAAGTAATCAGCCCATCTCGGCCTACCAAAGTGCTGAGATTACAGTCATGAGCCACCACTCCCAGCCCCCTCTTTGTCTTTTTTAACTATTGTTGCTTTAAAGTCTGTTTTGTCTGATGTAAGAATAGGTACTCCTGCTTGCTTTCGGTTTCTATTTGCATGAAATATCTTTTTGTAATCCATTTTCCTTACATTTATGTGAGTCCTTATGTGTTAGGTGAGTCTCTTGAAGACAGCAGATATTGCTTGGTGAATTTTTATCCATTCTGCCCTTCTGTATCTTTTAAGTGAGGCATTTAGGCCATTTGCATTCAACGTTCTATTTATCATACTAGTTGTTGCCTGAATACCTTGTTGTGTTTTTTTTTTTCCATTGTTACTGTTTTATAGGCCCTGTGAGATTTATGCTTTAAAGAGGTTCTATTTTGGTGTATTTTGAGATTTTGTTTCAAGAATTAGAAATCCTTTTAGCATTTCTTGTAGTGCTGGCTTGGTAGTGGCAAATCCTCTCAGCATTGGTTTGTCTGGAAAAGACTTTATCTCTCCTTCATTTATAAGTCTTAGTTTCACTGGATACAAAATTCTTGGCTGATAATTATTTAGCTTAAGGAGACTAAAGATAGGATCCCAATACCTTCTGACTCGCAGGGTTTCTGCTGAGAAATCTGCTGTTAATCTGATAGGTTTTCCTTTATAGGTTACCTAATGCTTGTTCCTCATAGCTCTTAAGGTTCTGTCCTTTGTCTTGACTTTAGATAACCTGATGACTATGTGTGGAGGTGATGATGTTTTTATGATGAATTTCTCAGATGTTCCTTGAGCTTCTTATATTTTGATGTCTAGATCTCTAGCAAGACCAGGAAAGTTTGCCTCAATTGCCTCAATTATTCCCTCAAATAAGTTTTCCAGACTTTGAGATTTCTCTTCTTCCTCAGGAACACCAACTACTGTTATGTTTGGTCATTTAACATAATACCAAATTTCTTGAAGACTTTGTTCATTTTTGTTTATTCTTTTTTCTTTGTCTTTGTTGGACTGGGTTAATTCAAAAGACTTATCTTAGAGTTCTGAAGTTCTTTCTTCTATTTGTACAATTCTATTGTTTAAACTTTACAGTGTATTTTGGATTTTTCTCAGTGTGTCTTTCATTCCCAGAAGTTGTGATTGGCTTTTCTTTATGATATCTGTTTCTATGGAGACTTTTTCATCCATATCCTGTATTTTTAAAAATTTCTTTAAGTTGGTCTTTACCTTTTTCTAGTACCTCCTTGAGTAACGTAACAATCAACCTTCTGAATTCTTTATCTGACAATTCAGAGATTTCTTATTGGTTTGGATCTATTGCTGGAGAGCTAATGTGATCTTTCAGGGAGTGTTATAGAACCTCATTTTGTCATATTACCAGAATCACTTTTCTAATTCCCTCTCATTTGGGTAGACTCTTTCAATGGAAAGATCTGGAACTCAAAGGCTGCTGTTTAGATTCTTTTGTCCCATTGGCTGATCCCTCAGTGTGGTGCTCTCCCCCTTCCCACAGGGATGGGGTTTCCTGAGAACCAGACTGCAGCAATTGTTATTGCCCTTTTGGGTCTAGCTCCCAAGCAAGGCTATTGGGCTCCAGACTGGTGCTGGGGAAAGTCTGCACAGAGTCCTGTGATGTGATACATCTTCAAATCTCCCAGCCATGGATACCAGCACCTGCTCTGGTGGAGGTGGCAGGGGAGTTAAGTGGACTCTGTGGGAGTCCTTGTTTATAGTTTTGTTTAGTGTGCTGGTTTTCTCAAATGCTGGTTATGCTAGCAGTGAAGTTGTCATGTGGACAGACTCAGGACTTCTGGTTAGCCAGGGTATAGTAGGTGGTGGAATTAGCTGTTTTTTTTCTCTATTTTTGGAGCAGGGTTGTTTTGAGTTGCTGTAATGGCTTGAATTGGTTGGCCTCCTCCCAGGAGGTAGTGCTTTCAAGAGAGCACCAGCTGAAGTAGGAAAAGGGGGATATAATCTTGCCCTACACTGGCCAGGATGAATACTTGGGTTTTTCAGGCAATAGGTGGGGCCATAGAGCTCCCAAAAGTCTTTTGTCTTTGGCTACCATGGCAGGTAGAGAAAAACCATCAGGTGGGGGAAGAATTGGGCAGGTCTGAGTTAAGACTATCCTTGGGTGGGGCTTGCTCTGGCCACTGTGGGGGATAGGAGTAGTTCTCAGGCCAATGTTCCCAGGGGGATTATGCCTGCCTCTGCTGCATCATACAGGCTTCCAGGGAAGGGGGAGAGAGCTGGCAGTGACAAGTCTCACACAGCATCCCCCCAGCCAGCAAGGGCAGTCTCATTCCCACTGTGCCCCCCTTACCCCCCCCCCCCCCCCACCAATTGCAGAGTTTATACCCAGGCAGCCAGTGAGCAGAGCTCAGATCTTGCCCCAGGCTATAAGCCTCCCCACTGAGAAAGCAAGCAGGGTTCTCAGGCCTCACCCCTCCCTGCCTGCCCATTGTGGTTTCTGCACTCATATCTGCATTTCCCCTTCATTCCCTACCCCCACCCCAGATTCCGTTCAGGAAACTTTGGGCTCAGTCAAAATTATTACAAAATTCAGCAAGGAGCATCCTTCACTCTGTGGCCCTTCCTCAGTTTCACTGGCTGCCTTCTCTTCCCCAAGGACCTCTGTGAGATAAGGCCAGTAATGGCTTCCCTGGGCTCAAGCTGGGGACTGGGAGTGCCTACAGGCTCTTCCCACTGCTTCTACTTTTATATTTCACTTGGCTCCCTAAACCCATTTCAGCCTAGGTAAGGCTGAATCATTCCCATGATCTGGATTTTCTGATTCTCCCATGGAGATGTGTGTTTGGAGGCTGACATTTCCCCCTCTCACACTTTGATAATTCAGTTTTTCATCTATCTTATGGCATTTGCAGCAGCAAATGCTTCTTTCAAATGGTCTGTGAATTCTTTCAGTTTTCCTGGTATGTTCCTGACATGGTTCTTGGAGCAAGAGATCACAATGTGAGTCTCCAGACACTGTTTCGCCTGTCCAAGTGGGAGTTACACGGCGAAACTGTGTAACATCTCCCATCTGCCATCTTCTCCTCTATTTGAGATTTTAATCTAATTGAAAGCTAACAAGTTAGCCTCCCGCAGTTTCATAGAAAAAGACATGATACTTGGATCAGAGACAAAGGATTTTATTACTCACAACAATAGTAGTATCCAGAAGATCAGCATTCATACCAGTTACTCTAACCTCAATTCTCACAAAGTGACGCAATGAGGGCCAGGTAATGCCTGCACACGTGCAGTGGTTTGCATTATAGGAGAGGAATCGTGAGCTTGGGGTACCTGTATCTTTTTTTTTTTTTTTTTTTTTTGAGATGGAGTCTTGCTCTGTTGCCCAGGCTGGAGTGCAGTGGCGCAGTCTCGGCTCACTGCAAGTTCCGCCTCCTGGGTTCACGCCATTCTCCTGCCTCGGCCTCTCAAGTAGCTGGGACTATGGGTGCCTGCCACCATGCCCGGCTAATTTTTTGTATTTTTAGTAGAGACAGGGTTTCACTGTGTTAGCCAGGATGGTCTTGATCTCCTGACCTCATGATCCATCCACCTCGGCCTCCCAAAGTGCTGGGATTACAGGTGTGAGCCACCATGCCCGGCACCTACATCTTTTATAATGAGCAGTAAGCCTGCCTAACTAGAATCAAAGGCACTGGAGGAGACCATCTTCCTGGGTTCAAATCACAGTTCTCAGTATGCTTCTGAGAGAAATTCAAACTTGGATTTCAGCCAGATATCTCCTTTGGACAAGACGCAGAAACGTGGGCTGGAAGAAAACACAGCTTGGTAGACTTGTAGGAGGTTGAAAAACCAAGTAAAGAACTTCAATTAATTAGAGGCAGTAAGGTTTACTAGGAACAGCATGATTTAGACAGATGTATAATCAAAATCTAAGTTCAGCACTTGCTAGCTTTGTAACTCTGATTAAAGATTAAATGTGATAAGGTATGCAAAGAGTTATTTGTAGTATCAGAAACATGGTAGATGTTCCATAAAAGCTGTTTTCCTTCCATTTCCCCCATTAATTAATCCATGCCAACCCACAGGAAATTTTGTAGGGCTTGAAGAGCTTTGTCTCTGTCCTCCTCACATTTTCAATTATTTGGATAAAGGTGACAATGGTATAATTATAATATTTGCAAATGGCACAAAGCTGGGAGAAATGGGCAGTATACTGAATAGCTGAATCTCTATTCCTAGAGCACTGAACAGCCTGGAAACTTGGCCTCATTCGAAATCACAAGATGACATTTAATAGGGATAAATATAAAGCACTCTACTTGGTTCCAGGTTCCAAAAGTTTAGCTCCATAAATTACGTGACAGAGAAACTCAGACTTGTAATATTTTTATGTTAACAAGAGCTGAATATGATTCAGTGTTTTCACAAAAAGTAGATTGTGAATGTCTTTCAATTCCAGGCTCTGGGGCTGACAGTCCAATCTGTTTTCCAAATTCCGACTTTCCTTAAATCCCAGAGTTTGTGGGCAGAGGAACTGTATCCAATACTACGGGATTGCTGCCTGTTTTATCACACTTTCCTGAATGGCATTTGGCATGCAGTCCCCTTGCATTCAGCTGGGGGAACTTGAAACAGAAGGCCTTTCAAAGGGACTCCACAGGCATCTACCAGAGTCAACCTGGAGAGATGCAAGCACCTTCCTTCCCCTCCAAGGCTGAGTGCTTTTACCACCTCTCCTGCTGGGGCCGCTCTAAAGCCAGCCTTATATTCTCAAATTATTAAACAATTTCATTAAAGAAATTAAATTACATTTAAATTATTGACATTTAAAAGGACTTCATGTTAATAATATCAGATAGGAGAAAGAGAAAAGGACATACTTAAAAACCAATTATCTTGACTAAATTCCATCTTGCAATTTGCCTGCAATTCATAAAATGATTCCAGCTGTGTTTCTTTTGGTTTTTGCTGCTAGGAGTACTTTAGTGAATAGTCCCCAAACCTATACTGTGTCTTTCTTGATTCCCCTTAGGAATCTTTATAGTGAAATCACCAGGTTTTCCTCCCTGATATCTCAATATGATCACATGATAAATTCAAAAGACTGTGGTACTATTGTTAGAAATAAAGGGCAAGGGCCTGAATCTCCCCTCTGAGTTTAGGAAGTGCTGACTTCAGATTCCAGATCATCAAGGGGAGAGGAGCTGCTTTGCTTCCCTTCTGCCACCATAAATTCTTTCTTCCTATGATGCTCTACCTTATCCCCTCATCTTGCCTGCTGAATTGCTGAGCTTGCTTGCTCTGAAATTGCAGTCCTGGCTATGCCCTGGAATCTAAGGACAATCTTATATTCACCCTAGGAACTCGGAGCATGCTGTGGCAATGCTGGAATGCTTTGACATCAGCATAGCTTAACTTCTAGTCCTTCCAGAACCTTGTGTCCGAGCAACTGGGCTTTGATCCCAACATGCCCTTGTTCCCAAGCTCCACTGCAGAGTTGCCATTTCATTTCCCTATGCCTGAGTCCCTTTTCTACAGAGTGAGTGGTCCCTCTCCTCAGCTGCACAGAGTCCTTTCATTTGATAGATAATCTCTCACCCTTTCCCCAAAGTTCTGCCCTTGAACTCATGAGGGTGATGAGGAGTGCACGGAGAATGCTATAATCTGCTCCCTAACATAAACTGAATTCTATTAACATCACCCAATGAATCCGTTCTTTGTTGTTTCTTAAGGTAACCAGTGGCTTCCCATTCACCAAATTCAATAGACAATCCTTAGTTGTCATTTTAATCCATCTCTTTTTTAAGTATTTAACACTGCTGATCACTCCTCTGTCATGATCCCCTCCCCTGCCAAAGATAATTTAGTGTCTTTTCAGCCTTCAAACATATATTCCACTTTGCACTCATGGTAACACCATCCTTCTAGGCACCCACTAAAACTCTGAGTCTTCCAAGAACTCCTTCCACTCACTTGGTTCGTGTATCCATCTTTCATAAATCCCATTGATTCTCCCTCGTAAGAACCTTCCCCCTCTCACAATCATCTCTGCCACTGCTTTAGTTCAGTTCTGATGATCTCTGAGACATTTGTAAGAGCCTCCAACCAGCCTCTTCCCCCTCCACGCCATCCTCCATCCCATTGTCGAGGACAGCTTTCTTAATCAAAGATCATGCCAGGAAAAGATCCAAGTTTTGAGAAGGCTGAATATTATCCCATTGGAAGAGCCCTCTGTAAAGTAAATGATTTTTTATATCTTAACTTTTTCAAATTTTAGAAAGACATATGACCACAGGGATACATTGCTTGGGATCTTCCCAGGTTCTTGGAAGGGTCCATGCAAGTGACAGGCCCTAAAGCTTTATTGTGATTAGTTTCACGGTAACTGCATGTCTAGCAAATGCCAATCCCATGATGAAAACTTTCAGTGGCTCCCTGTCAGCTGGAGGATGGTATTCAAAGTCTTTTCTGAACACCCATCTGGTTATCATTACAGTCACATATCTTTTCACTTCCACTATACATGTTACACTCTAAAATCTTAGAATTAGTTACCATTCTCCAAGATGCTTTTTCATCCCTTCATCCTCTTTTACAAGCTGTTCCTGTATCTATAACACTTTTCCTTCTTCTCAACTTGGCCAAATTCTATGAACCTTTCAAGGAACATGCAACTTTTACCTCATTTACCTAATTTGTGAAAACTTCCCATTATGTTTTAGTGATTTACTTTCCTTGGATTCATAAAATTTTGTGTTTAACTCAATTCTACACAACCCATTGTATTGTAATTGTTCAGATTTTGCTTCCATCACTGGGCTGTAAGGAAGACGCTATGTTTTATTCATCTTGTATTTATACCGCCTAGTATAGTGGCCGTCCCAAAAAAGGCACTTAATTAATGCTTAATGAATAAGTAAATCAGTGATTCTAAGCTTGAGGTCTCTTGCTTCAAAACTTGTGGACATCATGCCCTGTCTAGCTTACTTATGCTCCCTTTATGAACCACCCTGACAGAGCTCAACTTTCAAAAGTGTTATCTGCTGCCCCTACCTGCTGCCTGTCATCACATTCCTTGAATAACTTTATCCACCTGGCTGGATTCCTTGTTACCAACTACTGAGTCCACCTTTCTATTCCCCAAGCACATGCTTCAGCCCAAAGGAGATATCTTTTTATGTGTGTGTCACAGACATTGTACTGGGCACTAGTTTCTTCTTTATATCCATTCATTATCTTAAGCAAATAATGTTGCAACATAAGAGTGAGGGGGTATAACTTCAACAGTACATTACTATAACTACCACAAGTTATTGCAATGTAACTGTAATTGTAATAGGGACAAGTGTAATAGGAGAAAATAACTACATCCTGTCCGGAACATACATATCTTTCACTTTAGAAAAGTCTTCTAGTAAAAAAAAGATGTAGGAGAATCACCTCTGCCTTTTGTGCATTGGCTTTCCTACAAAGCATGCCATTTTAATGGCCTCTTCTTCCATGTTGGTCAGGGAAATTGAGCTATATGATATATTGGGATTGGGTCTCTCAAAACTTGCTCCTCAGAACCAGCCATATTTATGTGCAAACATTTCTAAGAAACAATTATCCTTTGAAATTACATAATGGTAATGAACATAGTAAAGAGCAGAGAACATCCATTCTAGAGCCACCAACCTGACCTGTCTGGGGCTCTCAGAGTGTTTGCTGTCTTCAGGCCTATGGAATCTCAGTACTACCTCTTATGATCTGTGTTAAGACATGTCCAACTTCTTGGACAAGTTATTTAACCTCTCCAGGCCTGTTTGCTCAGCAGGAAAATAAATAAAGTTAAATGAGATTTTGAACATAATGAATTTAATGCAAGAGTTTAATAAATGTTGTTATTACTCTTAACCCATCTGCTCTTGGCTAAACACACACACACACACACACACACACACACGCACACACATTACTATTTTACGGGTAACTTAAATGCCTGTTAAATAAATACCTTTTACTGACTACAGTTGGACAAACTTGCACAACTTAAATGTGGTGCTGTGGATTTTAGCTCCAAAATATATCTGAAGTCAACTATACTAATGTAGGAAAGGATCAAAATTTGAAATAAATAGAAGTTTGTATTATCAATATAAAACAGCTACTAGTTCCCTGAATCTAATTGTTAAACCACTGTATATATTTATGAACCTCTACTCAAAGTAAATTGACAGCATTGCATTTAGGCTGTACAAGTATAACGTAATCATGTTACATAAATAGCAAGGTCCTGTAATTGACCAAGCGATGTTCAAGATAGAGTGACATCCCTGATTTTTACTGTCCTGTCAAGTTCTTTGTTTATGTCTCTAAATTCAATTAAAGATGTAATTATGGATGTTTCAATATATTTCTTTGCTCTGCCCAGGGTTTTTAAAGCAACTATGATAAATTAGTATATTCCTGTTAATTGACACACACTTTGCATCCAACTGGTAAATTCTGGCTCTTTTGCTTTGAAAATTGAGGCAAAGCAAGCCCAGGCAAAACTGATTCTATACAGGTTTCATCACTACTTTTCCAGCCACTCCAACTGTGAGCAGTATTATGTTTCCCACAAGGGCTGCTGCTTAGAGAGGCTTGGATGACATAGTTTCGCCAGAAGAGTCTCCAGGGTGGGCAAGTCAGCCATGAAAAGAGTTTTGAGATAGGCCTAGAGTTCAAGATGAGAAGAAAATTTCACTGTTCGGAAATAAATATTCCCAAAGACACGAGTTAAAAACAAAATCCCGGCCGAGCGCGGTGGCTCAAGCCTGTAATCCCAGCACTTCTGGAGGCCGAGACGGGCGAATCACGAGGTCAGGAGTTCGAGACCATCCTGGCTAACACGGTGAAACCCCGTCTCTACTAAAAAATACAAAAAGCCAGCCGGGCGAGGTGGCTGGCGTCTGTAGTCCCAGCTACTTGGGAGGCTGAGGCAGGAGAATGGCGTAAACCCGGGAGGCGGAGCTTGCAGTGAGCTGAGATCCGGCCACTGCACTCCAGGCCGGGCGACAGAGCGAGACTCCGTCTCAAAAAAAAAGAAACAAACAAACAAACAAAAAAAATCCCATCTATGGTAGGCTAAAAAATATTTCAAAGAATTTGCCTGAACACTTTGGAGAGAAAAAACAACTAGCACCTTTTAAAAACACAATGAAACTCAAACACTATAAGACTCATTAGCTTGAAAATGAAAGCTTTTATCAGCAAAAGATACCCCATAGTTTAGATGGTCCTGCCTTTTGCCTAAAATGTATTTCATGATGTTAGCTGCGTTAAAATGTTCATAGAACACAGGAGAGCATAAACACATATAGCCGAGTTCAAATGCCGAATGTTTGGATTTGATCCTTCTGGGGTTTTTTTGTTTGTTTGTTTGTTTTTGCTTTTAATCCCTGAGTGATAATATTCAATCAGACTTTGATTGTCAAATATTTATTAAGAGTTGCTTTTTCTATAAACTGATATGGAATGATTTTTCAGGTTACATTTTTAAATTCAAAAAGCAAAGTGAAGAAGAGTTATAAGTAGGCTACTTTTTATGTAGTGAAAAAGGAAAACATAAGGATATATAAAATTATTGGGTTTTGCCAAAAACAAAGAATCGTAAACCAGAAACTAATAAATTTGATGACCTGTAATGGGATGGGGGCAAGAGACATCAGGGAAAATAACCTCAGAAAAAAAAGAATCAATTCTAGTAACTTTTGAACATAATATTCTGACCATTGATTTTTGTGAGATATGATCTAAGGATTGTAAATGTTTCTGTGTGGTCTTAATTAAGTGCCCTATTATTAAACAACTAGTATTACTCGGGGGAAGGAGTGTCATTTTCTCTTTTATTTGGAAGCAAAGGGGCACAGATTGTTTCCTGTTAATGTAGCACTCTGAATATTTCAAACCTTCACCAAAAAGCATCCTCTCTTCCTGCTTTGGTTATACATTTCTGAAAGTGACTTCCTCCCAGAGAACTTTCTGTCTTTAATGTTCTGATGATTTACTGAAGAACTTATTCTTCCAGTTCAGTGACCTTTCCTTATCTCCTAGCATTTTCCTCTTCACTGTTCTATAATCTACTAAGTGCTGCTTGTGGCTTCCAACATCTGACAGCTTGCAAGAATAAAGGACACTTATGCACCCATTCCCAGTTAAAAGAGCACTGCTTTTTTTTTTAATGCTAGGTATTGTCCTGATTAAAATTCCCTTTTCAGTATGAAAAAATGGAGATTGATTTCATAGAATGACCAATAGTGATGGTAACTATATTTGGCTTTTTCTACTCTTTCTGCAATCATTGCTCATCTCATAGCTTGTGGCCTTCTCTCAGGACCTAAATACTTTTTGCAAGGTCACTTAAATCATGCCCCTTCTACTAGAACACATGCAATGATAGGGGCTCACTGGCAAGCCTGTTGTTCTCCTGATGGACAATTATAATTAGTATAGGGAAACACGTTTTTTGAAGCAATGTGAAAACTGCTCTCCTAGGATATCCACCAGTCAGTCCTAATTCTTCCCTCCATAGGTAGTCAATCCTTATGATTTGCAAATTCTGTATTTGCAAATTCACTTACTCACTAACATTTATTTGTAACCCTACAATTAGGACTTGCAGCATGTGCAGAGTGGCAAAAAGACAGGGTCCCAAACATGCACAATCCCAGCTGAAGTCAAACAAGGCAACATTCTGCCTTCCTGTTTCTGCTCACATATACAAGCATCGTTTCATGGTCTCTGTAGTGCCCCTTTTTTTTGTTTTTGCATTGTTGTGCTTTTTTTCAGTGATTTTGCTATTTAAAATGGCCCCCAAGCATGCTGCTGACGTATTGTTTAGTATTCCCAAGCACAAGAAAGCTGTGATGTTCTTTACAAAGAAAATATGTGTGTTTAAATAAGCTTTATTTAGGAATGGATTGTAGTGCTGTTGGCTATGAATTTAGCATTAGTGAACCAACAATATATAGTTTAAAACGTGTCTAACAAAAACATACATAAAACAAGGTTACATGTTGATTGGTTGACAAAGGTGTTGTGACCAGAGGCTCTCGGGAGCCTAACCCTGAATTTCTCCTAAGAGGAATGGTTCATTATTTACCAAATCAGTGTTGACAGTGAGTTTATAAAACATAACTACCTTGAATAATGGGAATTGACTGTACCTCATTATGCTGGCACATAGTTCACTTGTTATTCAAGAAGACAAACAGCTTCATACGGGTTTCACTTCTTTAGAGATGGAATAGATGAGGACAATAGTAGAGATTAGTGAGGAGGAATGGGGAAAGCTGTGGATACAGATAACCTTTGAATTTTTCTAAGTTCTTGTTAGAAATACACTGGGTGTCTCTCGGTACATGTTGAGAGTCTGAGAATAATTACACTAAGAGTATTTCAATCATAATCATCATAACAACCACTTCACTCATGGTGTACTTCACATTTTATGAAGTGTTGTCATAGGCATTATTTCACTTGCTTTGTGCTTACAACCATACTGTGAGATAAGGCAGGGTGTTATCCTTGTTCCTAAATGAGGAACTGCAGGACTTACAGAGGAAGCAAATTGGTCGGGTGTTACAGCTTGTCAATAGCACAGCTGGAGTTAGTTGCTATTATACCACAGTTTTCCAAGCAAGCTGTGGCTCTCCTGCCTCTTTTTGCTCCTTCCCTTTATAAGTGCATCATAATTGACCCTCAATTTCATAATCCATCAAGCTAGATTATTACTAAGGACCAAGCCCTCAAAAGAAAAGATACGTGTCTTGGCTGTACATACAGCAACTTAGTAACATACCATTGTTAAAGAATCATTTATTAAGAGCAGGCTGTATGCCCAACTCTAGACAATGGAAACAGAAAAGTAGAAGAAGTTTTGTTTGTCTGGGAAGGCAAAATAGACATATGTAAAGCTGAGTAAATGAGGGCTGTGTAGTTAAACCATTACCACTTAAATCATTTCACGGTTGGGGCATGCTGGTAGTGCAATCTGGAGACGGTAGTGATTTGTTCGTTGGCAAAGGAAAATTTAGCTTTCAGTTTGGAATATATCTGCACATCCAACATGGAGTACAGCCATACCCCCATTTAGTGCTGAATATACATTCTAGAAAATGGAGAGGTTAAGGGAATCAGCAGAGACCTTATGGAGAAGCAGTTTCAACATCATTTGTATTGCCTATAATCATAGCCTACAACCACTACTCAACCAGGGGGTTATTGGCTGATATTTATATATCTCTGTATTCTACAGAGTTGTTCTAATGGTGTACCTAGGTAGGCCTAGGTAGCCTAGGTACTACCTAAGTAGACTCGAAGCTGCATTTACCTGACCAATGATTACCTATATCCAGTCAAACTTGCAGCTGTTAACCTTTAAAGTAATGTCATTTATTTATCTTTTGGGGAACAAGCAAATTATTGGCTATGAATTAACAGACTATGATAAACAAATAAGCTATTAAAGGCCAAAAATGTCCCTTTGAAAAAACAAAACAAAGGGATGAGCTAGCGTTTGTCAAATTAAAGATGGCAACGTATGACAGCCTCTACTTTCTCACTGGTCCATCAGCTGCTCAGCCCCAAATGAGGTGGCTCTAAGGAGATAAGGCTCTGCTGGATACAATGATTTCAAAAGCTCAGAATCAGCCTACCTAGTGATGTGGTGCATGGAGTAGCCCTACACACACACACACACACACACACACACACACACAACCCTGCAGAGAAGTACCTTGAAAACTCTGGGGAATGCACTGGGTACTTTAGAAAAGCATCCCTTAGGGTCGCTTACCTGGGGATAGCGAAAGAGTGAGGAAGGGGTAGAAACCCTAAAGTTACTGTAAATTTATCTTCAGGTCACATATGTAACAGTCCACATAGTCCACATTTTCCTTCCTGAAACTGGAAACAGAGTGGATGCACAGAAAGCTGGACAGACAAATAAAGCCCCACTCTAGATACTCCCCACTGCTGACCTGGGGCCATCCTAACACCCACGCCATTTATCTTCCTGGGCTGAAAATTCCCAGCCAATGGAGCAAGGACTCAGAGAGACGAGAAGGGAAAGACTTCAAAGACCAGAAAGATAATGTTTTTTAAGGAAATATTAAGGGCTAGTAAGGCTGGGAAAAGAGGTTTAGGAATCAGATACATTTGCCATGTTTTAATAATTGAGAAATACTAAAAATAACTATTCTATTCAGAATTAAATGCTAGTTTAAAGGATAGGTGAAAAGAAAAGCTCTACTCATCCACACTCCTGGTCTCACCTGGGCAGGCGGGGATGGAGTGAGCCAATCCTTTTGAACAGAAAATATTTGCTGCTGCAGCTGCTGTTATAGCTATTATTATTATGAGCAATCTACTTCCTTAACAATGGAAAAACGTATTGACTTATTCACCTGATCAAAACCGTTTTGAATGTCTAAAAGCCATTAGGAAATAATTGGGAAGGGAGCGGTGGGGATGACCCATTGCATTTCTATGCTTTCCTAACTGTCACCAACAGGCTTTGGGTTTGTATTTTACATAAGAAGGAGACTGGGATTCTAGGTCTGCCCCTCAGTGAGGGGGAAAAAGAGGAGGAGGGAGGTGAGTAGCAGGTCACTCATTTTTGCCTTTCTGACAGAAAGTGACATTTATCCTTACCACTCTGCCAGATTCCTGAAACTCTCGTGTCTTTACAAAATATTTTTCTATTTAGTTGAATCAGGCAGCACAACTACAATATGTCTTCTCTCTGTGACTGCCTTTCACAGCCTTTGCCTTCACGAGACTTAGATGAGGTTTGGGTGATTCATGGCGCTTAAACTTCTCCAGAGCACTTTTTCAATTGGAAAATTCTCCTAAACTGAATGCATCATCAGCAGGGTTGTCCATGCATAAAAGAACTACAAGCAAAACAATGAGCACCATTTTTTAAAACCTACGCTTAAGCCAAGAAAAACAGTTATATCACAAAATGTTAAAAGACCTTATTTTTCAGTTTCCAGGAATCTTTCATGGAGAACATGGCCTATCTTAGTCTTAGAGCCCCTTATTCTAGGCTTTCTAAATTACAAATAAAAGAAATAGTTTATATTCAGTTTAGCTTGTTTTCAAGTTATTAACATGATATATAGCAACATAAGTAATTCCACCTGCTATATTTATGTAGACGTGATTATCCTTCACCCTCATTAATTCTTTTCTGCATTCTCTGGGGAAATGCTTAGAAGTTTTTTGCATTTTAGGTGGTTTTCTCATTATTTTTATTTTTTATGCATTAAAGAAGCAGTCCTTTAAAATATTTTAATGTAGAAGATAGTCTTTTGGGAAAACATAAGTTATACTGATAAGCCCCAAATCTTACCTGGAACTTCAAATTAAAAATAGTTGCCTGGATTTTTAATTCATAAATCAGCATTTTATAATGGCAAGGGTATCTTAGTAAGAGTTGAGAGACACAGGCTCTAGTTCTGCTCATTATTGACTCAGTTTCCCCAAAGGTAAAATGGGTATCATATCCCAGTGTCAGAGATATTTATTCTTTCATTTAACAAGTAATTATGAAGCATAACTGTAAATCAGGGAAAGCAGGGGAGGGCACTGGTTAAGAAACTGTGTAAGATTGAATCTCAGCTCCACCACTGACGAGCTATAAACATCATTTCTCTATCTATAAAATGACCCACATCCTAGGTTTATTGTGAGTATTAAACAAGTAAAACATATGCCTCTGTGCCTGGCACACATAGTAAACTCTCAACATGTGTTAGGCACTATCGATATTGTTTTAACTGCTTCTAAAGATTTTTTTAAAGGGAAATATGTAGCCCCCGTCCTCAGGAGGCTTACAGTCTAGTGTGAGGTAGATAAACAGAAGAAACCAATGACATAATTTCTACCACAGAAAACAGGGTAAGAATGTAGTGGCACACACCTGTGGTCTCAGCTCCTCAGGAGATTGGGGTAGAAGGATTGCTTGGGCCCAGGAGGTCGAGGCTGCAGTGAGCTGTGATCAGACCACTGAACTGCAGCCTAGGTAACAGAGAGAGGTAACAGCCTAGGTAACCTTGTCTTAAAAAAAAAAATGAATAAAAAAAACTAAAAAATAAAGCTATGTAGGAATGACTTGAGAAGTAAACTTCACTTGCCAGGTTCGGTTGAAAAAAACTGAAGCTACTTTGTTCTTCCAAAGTTACATTTGAATCCACAGGGTTAAACATATGCTGTTGCATTGTGTCTTCTCCTTGCAAAAATGAACATTTTTCACACCAATAAAAATGTTAGAAATTTTTATAATAGGACTTGAAATCAGAAGACATGATGTATAAGTTAGAACTCTTATTATATGGAAAAGAAATTCAAATCAAATTCACTTAAGCAAAACGAGAATTCATTGCCTCATGTAGCTGAGAAATCAGAGTTCAGCTCGCTTAACAAGGTCAGTATCTCCCGCTCCCGCTTTCTTTATTCAATGTGTGCTTCCTTCTCAGGCACAGTCTCCCCAAGGTGGGACCAGAAACCTCCAGGCTCATGTCCTCCCCTTTAAGTAGACTTGGCATGAATAGAACTCCTCTGCCCATAGGCTCCAATCAGTCTCCCTGTGACTCTGATTGACCTAACTTGGGTGACAAGTCCATTCCTGAACCAGTAGGGGGATGAACTACTTTGCCAGATTTTGGTCACATACCCACCTTTGGAGCTAGGGGTGTGGTTATTTCCATCAGAACCACATGAAGTAAAAATGAGGAGTGGGCAGTTCCCACAAGGGAAAAGGGATGGTGTGGCATGGAAAGGGTCATTACAGTCAGAGGAAATGGGTGCAATGTCCTGAGACAACAAAGAGCATGAAAGCCAGACATAGTGGTATGTACCTGTAGTCCCAGCTACTTGGGAGGCTGAGCAAGAAGCATCCCTTGAGCCTAGGAGTTCAAGACCACCCTGGGGAATATACCAAGACCCCCATCTCTACAAAAACATGAAAGAAAGATAAAAGGAAAGAACATGGAATTAGTCTGCAAGTATGCTGGAGGGCATGTGGAGTGGGGAGACAAAAAACTGGTGGAACCATGTCATGATGATACTTTATGCCCCTTCCTCCTGTGATCACTTCAGAGTGTCTCCTGGTAGATACTGGGGGTTCTAAGGGAAAACTTTAAAGGATGAAATGGAGAGAAGTAAGACTTATATATCTGAGAAATGTTGAGGAGATGCTGGTAGATACTGGAGGTTCTAAAGGAAAACTTTAAAGGATCAAATGGAAAGAGATAAGACTTACAGATCTGAGAAATGCTGAGGAGATGGACAAGACAGTACTTGCTCATTCAGTGAATAATTCTGACCTGTTTAAATTAGATCAATGAAACTTTTAATTGACAAATTACATGCATAAAAGAGACAGAAGACAATCTCATTCAGGGATGTTTGTTAAAAGGTGCATTTTTTTACTCATATTCTCAGCAGTTAATCTTCTAAAAAATAGTTCATAAATTTATTTATGCTTCCAAAGTACCAATATTGAAACCAATGTTCATCATCACATATGATGTTGAACATTTCCTACACAATCTTCTCTTCCTATGGCTGGCTTCATCTTGAAAGCGTTCAACAGGTGCCCTATGACTCAAAGCCATAGTAACACTGTGGGAACTGTCATTCCTAATTAAATCCAAATGGCTATTTTCTACTCTTTATCCACGTTTCAGCATATACACTACTTCCTCCAGGAAGACTTTCTTGATCTCCCAATCACCCCCATCCAAGTTAAGAGACTTTTCCAAGTATTCCCAGAGCCTCTGCCCTTCCACCGTCATAGAACTCACCTCACTGCATGATAATTGCCTATCGGTCATCCGTCTCAACCACCAGAATGTTGGCCTCTGATGACCATAACTATGTTTAGCATGTTTACTATTATCCCCTTAATGTTTGATTCAACATTTGTCACACACTGAGCACTCAATACTCCTTGAATAATCAAATCAACGCATGAATAAACAAGTAGGAATTGAGAGAATTGCTGTCTATCAATCACCATTTCACAATTTATAAACATATAGTGAGTGCCAGCTATGTTCCAGGAATAATGACAGCGTCGAATTTATATTTTAAAGGACAATAGGGGGCGGTTCCAAGATGGCCGAATAGGAACAGCTCCAGGCTACAGCTCCCAGCGTGAGCGACACAGAAGACGGGTTATTTCTGCATTTCCAACTGAGGTACCGGGTCCATCTCATTGGAGCGTGTTGGACAGTGGGTGCAGTCCAGTGGGTACAGCTCACCAAGAGAGAGCTGAAACAGGGTGAGGCATCACCTCACCTGGGAAGCATAAGGGGGAAGGGAATTCCCTTTCCTAGCCAAGCAAAACCGTGACACACAGCACCTGGAAAATCAGGTCAGTCCCACCCTAATACTGCACTTTTCCAAGGGTCTTAGCAAATGGCACACCAGGAGATTATATCCTGTGCCTGGTTTGGAGGGTCCCATGCCCACGGGGCCTTCCTCATTGCTAGCACAGCAAGTCTGAGATCTAACTGCAAGGTGGCAGCGAGGCTAGGATGGGGCGCCCGCCATTGCTGAGGCTTGAGTAGGTAAACAAAGCAGCTGGGAAGCTTGAACTGGGAGGAGCCTACCGCAGCTCAAGAAGGCCTGCCTGCCTCTGTAGACTCCACCTCTGGGGACAGGGCATAGCCAAACAAAAGGCAGCAGAAACTTCTGCAGATTTAAATATCCCTGCCTGACAGCCTTGAAGAGAGTAGTCGTTCTCCCAGCACGGAGTTTGAGATCTGAGAACAGACAGACTGCCTCCTCAAGTAGGTCCCTGACCCCCGAGTAGCCTAACCAGGAGGCACCCCCCCATAAGAGCAGACTGACACCTCACACGGCCGTGTACCCCACTGAGACGAAGCTTCCAGAGGAACGACCAGGCAGCAACATTGCTGTTCAGCAATATTCACTCTTCTGCAGCCTCCGCTGCTGATACCCAGGCAAAGAGGGTCTGGAGTGGACATCCAGCAAACTCCAACAGACCTGCAGCTGAGGGTCCTGACTGTTAGAAGGAAAACTAACAGAAAGGACATCCACACCAAAACCCAAAACCCCATCTGTACGTCACCATCATCAAAGACTAAAGGTAGATAAAATCACAAAAATGGGGAAGAAACAGAGCAGAAAAGTTGAAAATTCTAAAAATCAGAGCGCCTCTCCCCCTCCAAAGGAACGCAGCTCCTCACCAGCAATGGAACAAAGCTGGATGGAGAATGACTTTGACGAGTTGATAGAAGAAGTCTTCAGACAATCAAACTTCTCTGAGCTAAAGGAGGAAGTTCAGACTCATTGCAAAGAAGCTAAAAACCTTGAAAAAAGATCTGATGAATGGCTAACTAGAATAACCAATGTAGAGAAGTCCTTAAATGACCTGATAGAGCTGAAAACCATGGCACGAGAACTATGTGACAAATGCACAAGTTTCAGTAACCGATTCGATCAACTGGAAGAAAGGGTATCAGTGATTGAAGATCAAATGAATGAAATGAAGCAAGAAGAGAAGTTTAGAGAAAAAAAGAGTAAAAAGAAACAAACAAACCCTCCAAGAAATATGGGACTATGTGAAAAGACCAAATCTACATCTGATTGGTGTACCTGAAAGTGACAGGGAGAATGGAACCAAGTTGGAAAACACTCTGCATATTATCCAGGAGAACTTCCCCAGCCTAGCAAGGCAGGCCAACATTCAAATTCAGGAAATACAGAGGATGCCATAAAGATATTCCTTGAGAAGAGCAACTCCAGGACCCATAATTGTCAGATTCACCAAAGTTGAAATGAAGGAAAAAATGTTAAGGGCAGCCAGAGAGAAAGGTCGGGTTACCCACAAAGGGAAGCCCATCAGACTAACAGCAGATCTCTCAGCAGAAATTCTACAAGCCAGAAGAGAGTGGGGGCCAATATTCAACATTCTTAAAGAAAAGAATTTTCAACCCAGAATTTCATATCCAGCCAAACTAAGTTTCATAAGTGAAGAAGAAATAAAATCCTTTACAGACAAGCAAATGCTGAGACATTTTGTCATCACCAGGCCTGCCCTACAAGAGCTCCTGAAGAAAGCACTAAACATGGAAAGGAACAACCTGTACCAGCCATTGCAAAAATATGCCAAAATGTAAAGACCATCGATGCTAGGAAGAAACTGCATCAACTAACGAGCAAAATAACCAGCTAACGTCATAATGACAGGATCAAATTCACACATAACAATATTAACCTTAAATGTAAATGGACTAAATGCTCCAATTAAAAGACACAGACTAGCAAATTGGATAAAGAGTCAAGACCCATCAGTCTGCTGTATTCAGGAGACCCATCTCATGTGCAGAGACACATATAGGCGCAAAATAAAGGGATGGAGGAAGATCTACCAAGCAAATGGAAAACAAAAAAAGACAGCGGTTGCAATCCTAGTCTCTGATAAAACAGAGTTTAAACCAAAAAAGATCAAAGGAGACAAAGAAGGTCATTACATAATGGTAAAGGGATAATTCAACAAGAAGAGCTAACTATCCTAAATATATATGCATCCAATACAGGAGCACCCAGATTCATAAAGCAAGTCCTTAGAGACTTACAAAGAGACTTAGACTCCCAAACAATAATAATGGGAGAGTTTAACACCCACTGTCAACATTAGACAGATCAACAAGACAGAAAGTTAACAAGGATATCCAGGAATTGAACTCAGCTCTGCACCAAGTGGACCTAATAGACATCTACAGAACTCTCCACCCCAAATCAACAGAATATATATTCTTCTCAGCACCACATCACACTTATTCCAAAATTGACCACATAGTTGGAAGTAAAGCACTCCTCAGCAAATGTAAAAGAACAGAAATCATAACAAACTATCTCTCAGACCACAGTGCAATCAAACTAGAACTCAGGATTAAGAAACTCACTCAAAACCACTCGACTACAGGGAAACTGAACAACCTGCTCCTGAATGACTACTGGGTACATAACGAAATGAAGGCAGAAATAAAGATGTTCCTTGAAACCAATGAAAACAAAGATACAACATACCAGAATCTCTGGAACACATTTAAAGCAGTGTGTAGAGGGAAATTTATAGCACTAAATGCCCACAAGAGAAAGCAGGAACGATCTAAAATCGACACCCTAACATCACAATTAAAAGAACTAGAGAAGCAAGAGCAAACACATTCAAAAGCTAGCAGAGGGCAAGAAATAACTGAGATCAGAGCAGAACTGAAGGAGATAGAGACACAAAAAACCCTTCAAAAAATCAATGAATCCAGGAGCTGGTTTTTTGAAAAGATCAAGAAAATGGATAGACTGCTAGCAAGACTAATAAAGAAGAAAAGAGAGAAGAATCACATAGACACAATAAAAAACGATAAAGGGGATATCACCACTGACCCCACAGAAATACAAACTACCATCAGAGAATACTATAAACACCTCTATGCAAATAAACTAGAAAACCTAGAAGAAATGGACAAATTCCTGGACACATACACTCTCCCAAGACTAGATCAGGAAGAAGTTGAATCCCTGAATAGACCAATAACAGGCTCTAAAATTGAGGTAATAATTAATTGCCTACTAACCAAAAAAAGCCCAGGACCAGACGGATTAACAGCCAAATTCTACCAGAGGTACAAGGAGGAGTTGGTACCATTCCTTCTGAAACTATTCCAGTCAATAGAAAAAGAGGAAATCTTCCCTAACTCATTTTATTAGGCCAACATCATCCTGATACCAAAGCCTGGCAGAGACATGACAAAAAAAGAGAATTTTAGACTAATATCCCTGATGAACATCGATGCAAAAATCCTCAATAAAATACTGGCAAACCAAATCCAGCAGCACATCAAAAAGCTTATCCACCATGATCAAGTGGGCTTCATCCCTGGGATGCAAGACTGGTTCAACATACACAAATCAATAAACATAATCCAGCATATAAACAGAATCAAAGACAAAAACCACATGATTATCTCAATAGATTCAGGAAGGCCTTCAACAAAACTTAACAGCCCTTCATGCTAAAAACTCTCAATAAACTAGGTATTGGTGGAACGTATCTCAAAATAATAAGAGCTATTCACAGCCAATATCATACTGAATGGGCAAAAACTGGAAGCATTCCCTTTGAAAACTGGCACAAGACAGGGATGCCCTCTATCACCACTCCTATTCAACATAGCGTTGGAAGTTCTGGCCAGGGCAATCAGGCAAGAGAAAGAAATAAAGGGCATTCAATTAGCAAAAGAGGAAGTCAAATTGTCCCTGTTTGCAGATGACATGATTGTATATTTAGAAAACCCCATTGTCTCAGCCCAGAATTTCCTTAAGCTGATAAGCAACTTCAGCAAAGTCTCAGGATACAAAATCAATATGCAAAACTCACAAGCATTCCTATCTGTTATATTGGTATAACAGATAAACAGAGAGCCAAATTATGAGTGAACTCCCATTTACAATTGCTTCAAATAGAATAAAATACCTAGGAATCCAACTTACAAAGGATGTGAAGGACCTCTTCAAGGAGAACTACAAACCACTGCTCAATAAAATCAAAGAGGACACAAACAAATGGAAGAACATTCCACACTCATGGATAGGAAGAATCAATATCAGGAAAATGGCCATGCTGCACAAAGTAATTTATAGATTCAATGCCATCCCCATCAAGCTACCAATGACTTTCTTCACATAATTGGAAAAACTACTTTAAAGTTAATATGGGACCAAAACAGAGCCCGCAATGCCAAGACAACCCTAAGCCAAAAGAACAAAGGTGGAGGCATCACACTACCTGAGTTCAAACTATACTACAAGGCTACAGTAACCAAAACAGCATGGTACTGGTACCAAAACAGAGATACAGACCAATGGAACAGAACAGAGCCCTCAGAAATAATACCTCACATCTACAACCATCTGATCTTTGACAAACCCGACTAAAACAAGAAATGGGAAAAGGATTCCCTATTTAATAAACGGTTCTGGGAAAACTGGCTAGCCATATGTAGAAAGCTGAAACTGGATCCCTTCCTTACACCTTATACGAAAATTAATTCCCGATGGATTAGAGACTTAAATGTTAGACCTAAAACCATAAAAACCCTAGAAGAAAACCTAGACAATACCATTCAGGACTTAGGCATGGGCAAGAACTTCATGTCTAAAACACCAAAAGCAATGGCAACAAAAGCCAAAACTGACAAATAGGATCTAATTAAACTAAAGAGCTTCTGCATAGCAAAAGAAACTAACATCAGAGCGAAGTGGCAACCTACAGAATGGGAGAAAATTTTTGCAGTCCACTCATCTGACAAAGGGCTAATATCCAGAACCTACAAAGAACTCAAACAAATTTACAAGAAAAAAACAAACAATCCCATCAAAAAGTGGGTGAAGGATATGAACAGACACTTCTCAAAAGAAGACATTTATGCATCCAACAGATACATGAAAAAATGCTCATCGTCACTCGCCATCAGAGAAATGCAAATCAAAACCACAATGAGATACCATCTCACACCAGTTAGAATGGCAATCATTAAAAAGTTAGGAAACAACAGGTGCTGGAGAGGATGTGGAGAAATAGGAACACTTTTCCACTGTTGGTGGGACTGTAAACTAGTTCAACCATTGTGGAAGACTGTGTGGTGATTCCTCAAAGATCTAGAATTAGAAATACCATTTGACCCAGTCATCCCATTACTGGGTATATACCCAAAGGATTAAAAATCATGCTGCTATAAAGACACATGCACATGTATGTTTATTGTGGCACTATTCACAATAGCAAAGACTTGGAACCTACCCAAATGTCCATCAGTGACAGACTGGATTAAGAAAATGTGGCACATATGCACCATGCAATACTATGCAGCCATAAAAAAGGATGAGTTCATGTCCTTTGGAGGGACATGGATGAAGCTGGAAACCATCATTCTCAGCCAACTATCACAAGGACAGAAAACCAAACACCGCATGTTCTCACTCATAGATGGGAACTGAACAATGAGATCACTTGGACACAGGAAGGGGAACATCACACACTGGGGCCTGTTGTGGGGTGGGGGGAGGGGGGAGGGATAGCATTAGGAGATATACCTAATGTAAATGACGAGTTAATGGGTGCAGCACACCAACATGGCACATGTATACATATGTAACAAATCTGCATATTATACACATGTACCCTAGAATTTAAAGTATAATAAAATACTAAAAAATTAAAAAGTATAATAAGAAAAGTAAAATAAATAAAAAATAAATAGAAAAAAATAAATAAATAATAAAGGACAATAAATATAATCACTTTTTTCCTCTTACCAAAATGAAATGGCATTATAAGAAATATTGCTTAATCATTCAGAGGATTGTTTTTTAACTAGTTAGTAGATAGTAGTCAATTTTAGTCTTCCCAAGATGGTCATCTTTGGAATGCCAAAATCGAAATGCTTAGAAAGACCATAGATCAAAATAAGCTGTAGCAGCCCCATGCAGGAAAGGCTACCCCTAGAGACCCGACAGAGGACAGCCACAAATCAAATGAGCTCTTTTTATTTACTCCTACAAAATTTATCACCATTAAAGCTTTTTGTTTGTTTAACACTTTATTGCCAGCATGTGTTATTAACACAGTTCTTATCTGTTACATCTATTGTAAAGATCACTTAACGAGCAATTGAAATGTTGTGTCAATACAACTAGAGACAAGGTATATAAAGTATAGTAGTATAAAATGATCAGTGCCTAGCACGAGGCAGGGGCTGGGAGACTTGGGCGTAGATGGGATTCAACAACTGAGTTTTACCGTCCAGTAGAGGAGTGTGGTTGTGAGGAGAAGAAAATAGAGCACCTGCTAACTAGAAAGTGGGAGGATATTTAGGATTGCAAGGATATTCTAAATGAGTTGATATTTTAGTATATCTGGGTCTGCAAGGAACGTGTCAATAAAGAGGGAAAAATTGAAAACACAGAAAAGAGGGAGGAAGAAGGCCAGAGAATAGTCCAGGAGGCTCCAGAAAGACAGGAGAGAGGACATACCTAGAACACATCTACCTGGGGAAAGTCAATGGAACCAGAGGATGCTGACCAAGGAACAATCCTGGCAATGCTTAGAGTCTAGTCCTCCAGGGTACTACTTCTGATCCAAGCTTCACAGAACCCTGGGACCAGGGGATTAGTACAAAGGGTCCAGGAATTCAGAAGTGAGCTAAGCATTATAAGCTGACAAAATAAACACTTATTCTCAGCTGGACTATTTATTTAAAGTACACAGATGCTGTTGTGAATACTTCCATTCAACTGCACTTAAAAGTGTAGTGAATCCATTCTAATGCGGAAATAAAGTGCTTCTGTTTTTCTAACTCTAAAAGGCATCCTTATTACTCTGAAAGATAGGGAGTTTGGGTCTAGATAATGGGGAATCATTCATCATTCCTGAAATAGGGAATAACATGATCACTGCAGAGTTTTTTGAAAGATCCATGTGTCAGTAGTGGATCAGGTGAATTGAAATAGGAGAGAGAATCGAGGCAGGAAAGAGTCATCCAAGCCAATCCGAAAAGCCCTGAACAACTCTCTGCAAGCATCTCACGCCACCTATACATCCTGTCTCTTCCTGACATTTCCTCTCGGCTTCCAAAAGAAAACAATGCTCCCAAGGATCCAATGTCATTTAAAATAGCAAACCTGGCTTTTGTTTTTGTTTTGAATGCCCTCTTTTTCTGAAGATAAAATCAAATCCAGCATCTGGACAAAACAATGGGATCTGTGGTTCAATCCTGCCACAGCTGTGCTCTGTCCTTTCTAAAGAGTGTGTCTGTCTTAACTTGATAGAATTCTGCTGTGAGAGCAGCAACAGCGGGCTCTGACTACGGCACTTGCAGCCCCCTAGTGGGGCCTCAGCAATTCCAAGTTGTAGTAAGACTGACTGAGAACAAATGCAGATAAAATAGTAAAACCATAATAAGAATGTCCTGAGATGTAATGAAGTATTTTCTATAAAAGTCCCATTGTGGAAAAAAAAAATACAACAAACAATAACAGCAACAAAAGCTAAAGCTGAGACAATGAGACTGAGTTTAAGAGAAACTGAACATGGAGACAGGAGGAATGCTGAGAGAAAAATAAAGATTAAAAGAGCAACATCGTTTGCAAAATGGATGTATGTCGAAATGTAGATGACAAAACTGCCGTCCTAATGAGAGAGTAAGCGTCTTTTCCTTTTTTACTTTTTTTTTTTTATTATTATTTTTGAGACGGAGTTTCACTCTTGTCGCCCAGGCTGGAGTGCAACGGCGTGATCTCGGCTCACTGCAACCTCCGCCTCCCAGGTTCAAGCGACTCTCCTGCCTCAGCCTCCCAAGTAGGTGGGATTACAGGTGCCTGCCACCACATCCAGCTAATTTTTGCATTTTAAGTAGAGACGGGGTTTCACCATGTTGGCCAGAATGGTCTCTCTCTCCTGACCTCGTGATCTGCCCACCTCGGACTCCCAAAGTGCTGGGATTACAGGTGTGCGCCACCCCGCCCAACCAGGGTCTTTTCACAAAGGGCCGGCAGCACAGCCTGCAAGGCTGACGATCACAGCCATAGCTTCACTGGGTCCCCACAGTCCACAGGGTTTTCTTCTGGTGGTGTCACCCTACTAGATTGACTGCTTGCTTAATTTGGAAACTTGGGGCTGGTTAGGGGAGGAAGAATCATTGTTTTGTTTTGTTGTTTTCCTCTAGAATTTTACTATCTTTTCAAACACAAAAGTAAAAACTAACTGGAAATGGTGACGCTTAGACCTGTTGTGTCTCTGTGCTAATTACCACCTTCCATACAGTCCTGTTGGGTCAAAATGCAAATCACATTGGTAGCTGTTAGTGACTCACTGATAGTCACCAAGCTTGTTGGACCCTCTGAGGAGCACAAACTGCATGAAACCCAGGACTGCAAGTTGGCAAGTAACATCTAAGATGTGGGACTAGTAGAGAAAGGCCATTAATCTCTTCATCCCTCTCACCACCCCACAGCCCCCCACTGCACTCACCCTCCCTTCACTGCAAACTTAGGCTTCAGTTTAGGATCCTACTTTGTCCAAAGAGAGAGAAATCTATCCTACTCAAATATCCCATGCTCCCTTGTGGATTCACACCAATAAATAATTCTCACAGTCTGGAAAGTCTTCCTTATCTTCAGCCAAAATCCAGGGAGACTCTGTCCACCCTATTTCTTCTTCCTGTCCTCAGGGAAGATATATTAAAGTTGATCATTATGTTTTGTGTAAGAGCCCTTTGTGTCAAAGAAAAATTAGATTTGCTCCTGATCTTAGAGAAACCTCACATTTTACAGCTGGAAGTGATATTAGAAATCATCTCAAGCAATTACCCTCTCATTTTCATCCCACCCTCCACAACTTAAAATATGAAGGAACTGAAGCCCAAAGAGTTTGGGTGACTTGGCCAAGGACACACAGTGAATTAATCAGGTTTTTCCAGGGCACTACATATTTTTCCCAGGTTCCTTTAACATTTCCTCCTGTATTTTTCAACTACAAAGAAATGCTGGGTTTCTCTTGGAAGTAACAACCTGTACCCAGGTGATCACAAGCCCTAATGCACACAGAGGCTCCCAAATGTGAGGGGAGGAAGATAACATAATAGGAGTGGTGTATTAGTCTGTTCTCACACTGCTGATAAAGACATGCCCGAGACTGGGTAATTTATAAAGCAAAGAGGCGGCCGGGCGCGGTGGCTCAAGCCTGTAATCCCAGCACTTTGGGAGGCCGAGACGGGCGGATCGCGAGGTCAGGAGATCGAGACCATCCTGGCTAACACGGTGAAACCCCGTCTCTACTAAAAAATACAAAAAAAAAAAAAAAACTAGCCGGGCGAGGTGGCGGACGCCTGTAGTCCCAGCTACTCGGGAGGCTGAGGCAGGAGAATGGCGTAAACCCGGGAGGCGGAGCTTGCAGTGAGCTGAGATCCGGCCACTGCACTCCAGCCTGGGCGACAGAGCGAGACTCCGTCTCAAAAAAAAATAAATAAAGAAAAATAAAGGAAAGAGGCTTAATGGACTCACAGCTCCACATGGCTGGGGAGGCCTCACAATCATGGCAGAAGATAAAGGAACAGCAAAGGGATGTCTTACATGGCTGCACGCAAGAGGGCATGTGCAGTGGAACTCCCCTTTATAAAACCATCAGATCTCATGAGACTTACTATGATTCAATTACCTCCCACTAGGTCCGTCGCTCGACTTGTGAGGATTATTACAATTCAAGGTAAGATTTGGATGGGAACAGAGAACCAAACCATATCAAGTGGCAATACTGTAGCAAACTAAATTTCCTATGTCTAGTATAAAGGTGGCAACCCTGCAGGATGGTTATCATTGCTATTATTCAAATCAAAAACTATGACTCCAAGTGGCTAAGCAGCTTGTCCATGGGCCCCAGCAGGTAGATAGCAGAGGCAGCCTCTGAACTCAGCTCTGCCTCCAAAGTCTTAACAACATAGGAGATATTGGTTGTGATTGAGAACATTGGTTGCTATTAAAAACATATGGCAATTCCTCAAGGATCTAGAACTAGATGTACCATATGACCCAGCCATCCCACTACTGGGTATATACCCAAAGGATTATAAATTATTCTACTACAAAGACACATGCACGCGTATGTTTATTGCGGCACTATTCACAATAGCAAAGACTTGGAATCAACCCAAATGTCCATCTGTGACAGACTGGATTAAGAAAATGTGGCACATATACACCATGGAATACTATGCAGCCATAAAAAAGGATGAGTTTGCATCCTTTGTAGGGACATGGATGCAGCTGGAAACCATCATTCTTAGCAAACTATCACAAGAACAGAAAACCAAACACCACATGTTCTCACTCATAGGTGGGAACTGAACAATGAGATCACTTGGACTCGGGAAGGGGAACATCACACACTGGGGCCTATCATGGGGAGGGGGGAGGGGGGAGGGATTGCATTGGGGAGTTATACATGATATAAATGATGAATTGATGGGTGCTGACGAGTTGATGGGTGCAGCACACCAACATGGCACAAGTATACATATGTAACAAACCTGCACGTTATGCACATGTACCCTAGAACTTGAAGTATAATAAAAATAAATTAATTAATTTAAAAAAAAAAGAAAAAAAAGGCCGGGCGCGGTGGCTCAAGCCTGTAATCCCAGCACTTTGGGAGGCCGAGACGGGCAGATCACGGTCAGGAGATCGAGACCATCCTGGCTAACACGGTGAAACCCCGTCTCTACTAAAAACTACAAAAAACTAGCCGGGCGAGGTGGCGGCGCCTGTAGTCCCAGCTACCCGGGAGGCTGAGGCAGGAGAATGGCGTGAACCCGGGAGGCGGAGCTTGCAGTGAGCTGAGATCTGGCCACTGCACTCCAGCCCGGGAGACAGAGCGAGACTCCGTCTCAAAAAAAAAAAAAAAAGAAAAAGAAAAAAAAGAAAAATTGGAACTCTCATACACAATGGTACATTCATCTTTGGAGAACAGTCTAATAGTTCCTTAAAAGATTAAACATAGAGTTACCATATCACCCAGCAATTCTACTCCTACATATATACTCAACAGAACTGAAAACCTATGTCCACACCAAAAATGTATACAAACAAAAAAAAAAAATAGGGCATATTGAAAGTGCTTTTTTAAATTAACAGAACATTTGTTCCTAAAGTATTACAATGCTTTACTTGTAAGTTCTGCATTGAATCTTCAAGACTTCATGTAGAAGTTAATCTGAGTGTTGTCTCTTTTAGCCTGTAAGACGCTGGAGAACAAATATCATATTTTTTAGAAGAGTAGCACAGGCAAATATGCAATAACAAATACTACATTTTACTGGTCTGAAGTTGGCAATGCTGATTATAAAAGCAACATTTTCTCCAGTATCAAATATGCCCTGCCCGTGCTTATCACTGAACTAATTTTGCTTTTTAAACCAACTGGCTACATGGCTGGCCCAGATGCAGTCTCTATTCTGCCATTACTGCTCATTACAACTACATGCACTACTACATGACATATTTCATGTAGCCCATCGCCTTCCCGTTGTTTTTCAAAGGTTGTTTTTATTTCCCCTGCATAATCACACTACCTTTCACTGTCCATGCTTCCATCTCTCCTCCCAATTCACAGGGTCGCTGTAGATTCTGATCTTACTCCCCAAGGATCTAGAAACCTGATGACTCTGTTCTGCCAAGCTTTGGAAAATGTATCTCGTTAACTGATGTACTGTAGTCAAGGCTCTTCTTGTTACATGGAAAATAAATTCTCTCATGCCAGATCAAGAAAGCAAGAGGGGTCTGTTCAGAGAATGTGAGACAATCTCACGCTTTCTAAGGGCAACAAGTAAGATGGACTATTATTTCCAATGTATTATGCTTTGTGTATACTTATCCTTCTGCATTTAATGTCTCCATCTTCTGTATATGATGGTTCATCTGAGTGCTGTTTCTTTAATATTACAAGCCTTTAGAGAGCAGAGGCGGTATTTGTTATTTTAGATGGGCTCCAAAGTCAAATATGTGTCTCCTGGGGGTAGGAGATGGGAATTGAAATGTGAGGCACAAAGTACTCTCAATCTCTTTGGAAAGTCTTTTCTTCTGTCTAGTCTTTGTCATCATCTCTTTCTTCAATGTTATCTCTGCACTCTCTTCACCATCTTTAGCACCTTTACTATCTCTTCATCATTTCTTCACATTGTCATTTTTCTTTCTCCTTCAGGTTTCCTTTCCTGTGGATGACCCATTACTTGTTCCCTCAGTCCCTAGGTCTGCACGAACTTAAAGCTCAAGGCTTCAGAACCAACCATCAACAATGCTCTCTCCTTTCCTTCACTGCAGTTCTCAACAGGGATGCTGACTTGGCATCGGTCATCCATGGCATCAGCTGGTCTCGGCTGAGAGTCCGTGCCTGGTAGCCACAAGGGAAATGGTTTAGGTAGCCACATGGGGAATGGTCGAGGAGACAGATGTGTCTCCTATTGAGCTGCTCCAACCAGCAGCAGTGAGTGCAGCAGGTTCTCTAGGAGGATCCAAAGCAGTATAGTCAATCAGATTTTTCTGGTACATCCCCCTGCCATGGCATTTGCAATTCTAAAGGCATGTGTACATACCTGACATATTTAGAATATCCACATTAAAATCATAATTACTTTTACCTCTACGCAACAATCCAAGATCACAGCCAGCTATTCTGTCCTGAGGTGATGCCACGAAGGTATTTTTCTCCAAGTGAAGTCTTCTCCTCTTGTAGCTCTACCTCAGTTTTTCACATTATGGATGCAATCGTAGATTTAATCACCACCTCCAAACATATATTAACAGAGGAAAAACAGAACACCTACCAAAAAGATGGAGGAGAAAAAGAAAAAGGTCTGCAAGATGGCACAAGTTTAAAGCACATACAGCAGAAAATAGAAGCTCTGCCTTACCATCCTTCCCCACCCCAGACACGGACACATACTTTATGGCATCAGGACCCATGACTGGCACTGGAGGTGAGATGATCACATTATGGTAAATTATAGGACAGGTTCAGCAAACCCCAACCACATCAGCCTATTGACATTTTCTTCGCAAGCTAGCGAACTGCCTTAAATTTGATGTAGGAGGAAGACTGCCCACTGGAGGATTTCTCTTCTCCATCTTCCATCAATGAGAAGAGCACTAGGGAGCATTCCCACCTCTCTAACACTGCAGCAGTCCATTTTTACAGATATAACACTTTCTGGAGATTTGACTCTGACTTGGAAATTACTTGAGACAGGAACCTACCTGAAATCTTGGTCTGAGTTGAAGGCCCTTGTCTTAGCTCTTACATTGGGTTCCCTAGAAGCAGAGCCTGACGTAGGGAAATTGTATTTAAGGGATTTATTGGAAGAGTGCTCTAGGAGAAGGGCAGAGGAACAGCGGGGAGACCTTATCATGTTAACCCCCAGAAGAAGTGGCTCTTATTTGTCTGAGGCAATTCTCTGACAGGATGCCAGCAGCATCCACTCCGTGTCTTAGTTCAGACTCTCAAAAAACAATCTGAATTGTTGGTGGCCAGGGCTATAATCCCATGGCATTCAGCCCTGCCCCTTTTAGAAGCTGTGAGTGATGCAAGCTTTTTGGAAGTTGTGGGCAGAGTAAGCAGTGAAATCTGCAGATATGTAACATAAATTAATGAATATTTATTTTACATCCTTTTAATCTGTATAAGACTGTGAGAGAAACAAAGGAAAATAGCAGAGTTTCTGCCTTTGAAGAAATGTTAATGTAATTGGAGGGCAAGATAACCACACCTACAAATAACAACATATGATAATAAATTAACAGTCAGATGACTGTATCAGAAAATAAATACTGGCTGGGCACAGCAGCTCATGCCTGTAATCCCAACACTTACGGAGGCCAAGACAGGAGCATTGCTTTAGGCTAGGAGTTCGAGACCAGCCTGGGTAATACAGTGAGACCCCCCATCTCTACAAAACAACTAAAAATTTTAAAAAGCTTAGTCAGACATGGTGGCATGCACCTGCAATGCCAGTTCCTCCAAAGGCTGAGGCAGGAGGATCATTGAGCCCAGGAGTTTGAAGCTGCAGTGAGTCATGATCATGCCACTATACCAGCCTGGGCAACAGAATGAGACCCTATCTCAAAAAAAGGGAGGAAGGAAGGAAGGAAGGAAGGAAGGAAGGAAGGAAGGAAGGAAGGAAGGAAGGAAGGAAGGAAGGAAGGAAGGAAGGAAGGACCAACACAGGAGTTCAGAAGAATGATCAATTTTGTCTCAGAGAAACTAAGGTATGTGCCAAGCTAAGTGTATGAGTTGGCAAACTTTTTCTGTAAAGGGCCAGAGAATAAATAGTTTAGGTTTTGTGGGTCACAAGGTCTTTGTTGCAACTGCTCAACTTCACCGTTGTAGTACAAAAGTAGCCGAGATAATATGTAAACTAGTTAGCATTGCTGTTTGCCAACAAGATTTTATTTACAAAAGCAGATAGTGAGCCAGATTTGGCCCATGAACTATAGTTTACTGCTGTGGACTGAATGTTTATGTTCCTCAAAATACATAAGTTAAAGTCCTAACCTCTGGTGTGGCTGTATGTGGAGACAGGGACTCTTAGGAAGTGATTAAGGTTAAATGAGGTCATAAGGATGGTGTGATACAATTAGTGTCCTTACAAAAAGAGCCATCAAAGGGCTCTCTCTCCACTCACGCTCTCTTCCTTGAATTATCTCCCAACCCCCAAGGGTATGCAGGGAGGAAAGGCCATGTGAGGACATAGAGAGAAGGGGGCTGTCTGCAATCCAGGAAGAGAGTCCTCACCAGAAACTGAATCAACCAGAGCTCTGATGTTTGATTTCCAGCTCCAGAAGGTGTAAGGGAAAAAGTTTCTCTCAAGGAACTCAAGATTTAAGACACCCAGAGTGGGGTATTTTGTTATGGCAGTCTGAGAAGACTAATACCTTTACTAACTCTTAGTTAAATGTAATTTAATACACTGGTAAGGAGCAGAGCACTTGTGCAGGGCAAAGTGTGAAGTTGGACTCTCGTAGAGGGCTCCAGTGACCCCTTTACTCCCAAAGCCAGTGGTCAATGCTCTTCTAGTCCTCTTCTTACCTGACCCATCAGCAGCATTTGAAGCAATGGATTCCCTTTTTCCTCTTGGTAATCTTTCTTCATTGGGCCTAGAAGCCATTGGTTCCTTAGTTTTCCTATTCTGTCCACCCTAGCTCTTCAGTCTATCTGATTGGTTATCCCCATCTTCCTTCCACTCTCTTAATGTTGGAAAGACCCTGGACTTTGTCTTTGACCCTCTTCCCTTCTCAGTATATCTACACTCACATCCACTACAAAAAAAAAAATACAAATGAAATAACATAAGAGAGTGTTTTTGGAGTTTAGAAGGCTTATGTAAATTAAGCCCTCACTCCTTTTTCAGAAAAATGTCAATTTGGGGGGAACAGGTGGTTTTTGGTTGCATGGATAAATTATTTAGCAGTGATTTCTGAGATTTTGGTGCACCTGTTACCCAAGCAGTGTACAACATATCTAATGTGTAGTCTTTCATCCCTGACCCTCCTCCCACCCTTCCCCTGAGTTTCCAAAGTCCATTATGTTATTCTTATGTCATTGCATACTCATATTTTAGCTCCCACTTACAAGTGAGAACATACAATATTTGGTTTTTCATTCCTAAGTTATTTCACTTAGAATAATGGCCTCCAACTCCATCCAGGTTGCTGCAAATGCCATTATTTCATTCCTTTTTATGGATGAGTAGTAGTTCATGGTATATATATAGAGATATACCACATTTTTTTATCCACTCATTGGTCGATGGGCATTTTGGTTGGTTCCATATTTTTGCAGTTGTGAATTGTGCTGCTACAAACATGCATGTGCATGTGTCTTTTTCATATAATGACTTCTCTTCCTCTGGATAGATACCCAATAGTGAGATTGCTAAAATCGAATGGTAGTACTACTTTTCATTCTTTAAAGAATCTCCATACTGTTTTCCCTAGTGGTTGTACTAATTTACATTCCCACCAACAGTGTAAAAGTGTTCTCTTTTCACCATATGCACTCCAATATCTTTTTATTTTTTTAATTTTTAAATTATGGCCATTCTTGCAGGAGGAAGGTTGTATCTCATTGTGGTTTTAATTTGCATTTCCCTAATGATTAGCGATGTTGAACATTTTTTCATATGTTTGCCGGCCATTTGTACATCTTCTTTTAAGAATTGTCTGTTTGTATCCTTTACTCAGTTTTTGCTGGGATTGTTTGTATTTTTCTTGCTGATTTGTTTGAGTTCCTTATAGATTCTGGATATTAGTCCTTAGTCAGATGTATAGTTGGAAAATGTTTTCTCCCACTCTATGGATTGTCTCTTTACTCTGCTGATTATTTCTTTTGCCGTGCAGAAGCTTTTTAGTTTAATTAGATCCCATTCATTTATTTTTGTTTTTGTTGCATTTGCTTTTGGGTTCTTGGTCATAAATTCTTAAAGTCAATGTCTAGAAGAGTTTTTCCAATGTTATCTTCTAGACCTTTTATGGATTCAGGTCTTAGATTTAAGTCTTTGATCCATCTTGAGTTGATTTTTGCATAAAGTGAGACATGAGGATCTAGTTTCATTCTTCTACTTTGCGGCTTGCCAATTATCCCAGCACCATTTGTTGAGTAGGGTGTCCTTTCCCCACTTTATGTTTTTGTATGCTTTGCTAAAGATCAATTGACTAGGCCGGGCGCGGTGGCTCAAGCCTGTAATCCCAGCACTTTGGGAGGCCGAGACGGGCGGATCACGAGGTCAGGAGATCGAGACCATCCTGGCTAATACGCTGAAACCCCGTCTCTACTAAAAAATACAAAAAAACTAGCCGGGCGACGAGGCGGGCGCCTGTAGTCCCAGCTACTCGGGAGGCTGAGACAGGAGAATGGCGTGAACCCGGGAGGCGGAGCTTGCAGTGAGCTGAGAGCCGGCCACAGCACTCCAGCCTGGGCGGCAGAGCAAGACTCCGTCTCAAAAAAAAAAAAAAAAAAAAAAAAAAAGATCAATTGACTATAAAGATTTGACTTTATTTCTGGATTCTCTATTCTGTTCCATTGGTCTAATATGACTATTTTTATACCAGTACTATGCTGTTTGGGTAACTATATCCTTGTAGCATAGTTTGAAGTCAAGTAATGTGTTGCCTTCAGAATTGCTCTTTTTGCTTAGTATCACTTTAAGCCCTCACTCCTGATTAAAATTTTTAGTGTGATACAAATAGAAGCAACTTACTAAAATTGACAAAGGATATAATACAGAAATACATGACAAACATCTTACTTAAAAGTGAAATATTATAAACATTTATGTTAAAATTATAAACTGAACAGTGGTGCCTGCTAACAATACTTCTATTCCACATTATTTTCTATACCTCTATATCCTAACATTTATTCATGAGAAGACAATAGTATTTTCTGGAGGTGATATAATTGTATATCTAAAAATGTCCAAAATAAGTAACTGAAAAACTATGAGGACTAATAAATATACTTTAATGACGCACTAGATTGAAACATAAATTCATTGCTTTCCTATCTAAAAGCTATACTCTGTTAGAAACAGTAAAAAAAAAATTTATTGACAATTGCATACCAAGAAATAGTATACCTAGAAATAATCTTTAAAAGCAAACAAGAAATATAGACAGGAAATAACATTTTGCTGAAGGACATTTTTAAGAGGAACTGAGAATAGAATACATTACCATCATCTTGAGTGAGAAAACTCAATATTCTAATTGCTCTTAAATAATTCACAAAGTCAATGTAATTCCAATAAAAATCTCATTGAGAATGTATTTGTGTGTCTGTCAAAATTATAAAGTTTATCTAGAAAAGTAAATGTACAAGAGCCAAAATATTTTGGGAAAAGAATAGTTTAGTCAAATTTGATCTACTAGTTATCAAAGCATAGTATTAAAAAAACACTATAAAGTTATAGGAATTAGAACAGTGTGATATTAAGGCTGGTAGAGAAAGATGAATTAGCCAAAGTAGAAATACGTACATAGAACCACGTACATATGAAAATTTAGTACACCATTATGATGGCACTTCATAATAATAGGAAAGGATACAGTATTCAATAAGTGGTATTGTTAACGGCGGCAGAGATCTGAGTTACACCGAGTTACCAGAGGCGTATTCCTATGGGTCTGTAGCAACTTCAGCCCTTGCCTCCTCAGAAGAAAGAACTTGACTGAAGGACATGAAACAGAAAAAGAGACTAAGGCAAGTTTCAGAGCAGGAGTGGAAGTTTATTAAAAAGGTTTCAGAACAGCAAAGAAAGTAAAGAACCCTTGGAAGAGATCCAAGTGAGTCCCTGAAGGTCAAGAAGAAAAGAGAAACAAAAGAAGCACTTTAAACTTGATCCTGGGACTTTATAGGCTCACCTCTTTCCCATGATTCTTCCCTCACGGTGGGTTTTCTGCATGCGGTGCCTCCTTACCCTTGCGAATTGAGCACATGCAGTATGTTTATGATTTGTATTCATTCCCATCTGAGGCTTTCTTCCTTTTTCCGGCGGAGTGATCTGGAAAGATCATACTTCGCCATTTTTGTCTCTTAATGTGCATGCCCAAGAAGCTGCTTCTCTCGGGGGCCTGCATTCAATTAACATTTTAATGTTAACAGGTGTGGACCATCAGAAAACGGCCTCTCCCTGGCGCCAGCTGCCAATTTATCACTTTTAGAAATGCAATGCAATCATTGCCGAACCATCACCCAACATTTCTAGTGGGTGGTGGGAAGAGCCCTCTCCTACCCCGCTCATGTCTATCTACCTGTAACAGTATTGAAACAACTAGCTACTCATCTGGGGAAAATATTAAGTTTAATCTGTATATTATGCAAGTCATAAAAATATCATTCCAAAAATGTTTAAAAATCTAAAAGTTTTTAAATTAAAACATCTGTGTAGTAAAAAATACTACATCTGTGTAGTTAATTGACCCAAACAGAGGTATGACGTTTGTGCCAGCCTTGGGAAGTAACCTCTAAACCCTTAAAATACCTCCAGTGATTGGCGTGCCTTTGTTATTCATAAGGGGTTCCTCAGACCACACCTGATAATCAGATGACTCATCATGGGCGCCTAGATAGTTTGTGCTAAAGAGTTAACTCAAGATGAGAACTGGCCACACCAGAAAGACGAAGGCCATGATTAAAGGATTGAGGCTTTGAGCCACATGGTATCAAACTGATCACCCCAACAGAAGGGGCTGGAAATTGAGTTCAACCACATGACCAACGATTCAATTATCCCTATGCAAAAATGAAACTTCAATAAAAACTTTAGATATCAAAGCTTGGGTGAACTTTCCTGGTTAGCAACACTCTGCATATTGTCACACACCAGAGCTGGAAGCGGTAACATGATGAAGGAATCCACAGGGAGAAGATAACTAGAAGCTTTGCATTTGGACCCCTCCCAGACATCAGCTATGCACTTCTTTTAGCTGGTTCTAATTTGTAAATTTTTGCTATACTAAAATTGTAATCATAAGTAAAGCACTTTGGGGGCATTCTGTGAGTCTTTCTAGTGAATTATTAAACCTGAGGGTAGCCACAGTAATCCCTGAATATGTAGCTAGTTGGTCAGAAGTAAGGGTGGCCCCAGAGACCCCCAAACTTGCAACTGGCATCTGACATAAGAGCAGTCTTGTGCAGGGCTGTGCCCTTAACATTGATTTTCACAAACATTTTATTGTTATGGTTTGAATATGTCCCCCCAAATTAATGTGTTGGAAACATAATTACCATTGTAACAGTGCTAAGAGATGGGGCCTTTAAGAGGTAATCAGGCCATGAGGGCTCTGCCATCATGAATGAATGAATTCCATTATCACTAGAGTGGGTTAGTTATCATGGGAATTTGGCCCCTAGCTTGCCCTTCTGTCTCCCACACTCGCTTCTGCTTTACACCACAGATGACCCTTGCCAGATGCTGGCACCATGCTCTTCGACTTCCCAGCCTCCAGAACCATGAGCCAAATAAAATTCTGTCCTTTATAAATCACCCAGTCTGTGGTATTCTGTTACAGCAGCAGAAAATGGACTAAGACAACATCCAAAATAAAATAGAGGTGAATATTTCAATAATATTAGAATATACAAGGCCTTCCTAGCACAACTCAAAACATAGAAACTATAAAGAAAAAGATGGACAAATCTGATAATATAAATATGTAAACTTTCTGTACAAAATAAAGGATACCATAAAACAAAATTAAAAGATAAGAGAGAGATAATGAGAAATATTTGAAACCCATAATAGACAATGAAATGTTATTTATTAAAGGAATTTCCTTAAATCATAGGAAAACGACAACTCATATTTTTAAATGGGATTCATAGAACTACAAACATCAAAAAAAAAAACCACACCAAAAAAAGAGACCTCTTCAATCATAATCCAAAAATGCAAATTAAGCAGTGAAATATTATTTTTTAGTCTTTAGAATGGCAAAAAATAAACATCCAGTATTCACAAAGACTTGAGCAAAGCAAGAACCTCCTGAACTGGTCAGTGGAAGATACTTTGTTTCAATATTTTTGCTGTTGAAATTTGGCAATATCTGACATTTAAATATGGATGTTTTTGAATTTTAGGAATCTATGCCATAAAATCACTCACATTGTAGTGTCCCCCTTCCCTTTCAGCTTTCTTTTTGTGTCCTGACCAGAAGTCACAGAGTGCCTTGACCATGCTGTGACTCAGCCAGCTGCAGGATTTTTGAACTCAAACTGGGGCCTTGAACATTTCCAGGCACTGATAAAGGTTTCTACGTCGTCGCCCAAAACACTGAAAGAAACTGGTCCTGGCCTTGTACCAAATTCCTTAAACTCTCACACAAACTTCATACCCTGACCCTCTTGCTGTAGACAAACCTAGATAGAACACCTCTTTTCTCTTGATGTCCATCACAAACATTGCTGCAGTACTCTTTAAGTAGGTACCCCTTATCAGCGCTTTGGACTGATTACCCTGGTATTTAGTGCTTGTTTCTTTGGAATCCCAGCCAGCCTCATATCCGGTTTGGGGCATTCTCTTGTGGGAATTCTCCTGCCACCATTTTTGGGGCAATTCCAACTGCATGTTTGGTGGATGAAAACACACATATGCGCCAAAATGTACATGCAAGTATGTTTCTGCTGCAGTTTTAGTTCCAGCAAAAACTAGAAACAACTTATATGCACATGCCGGACACTGTTAAAAAAAATAATAATGGGCTCCATTCACATCCACTCATGAAGAAAACTCTCTAAGACATATTTTGTGTCACAATACAATATGTTTAAACATATTATACTTTTATAAGTCATATACTACACATGTAACATAATTAGGAAAAGCTGTATTAAAAAAAAAAAACTAAAACAGTTCACCACATTGTGGAGGGTAGTGCAGTTTGGCTTTCTCAGTCACCTTTATGGCCTCATCCTAGTTCAAAAGGTTGAAAAGCTAAACATCACTAGGATTTTGGATACAAATGAGGCTTAGCATATTAGAGGAACTCAACACAAGATTTGGGAGGTGGATCTCAGGCAGAGGCAATTTCCCTGTTCATCCTGACTGTCTATTTTGCTTTTTCTTTTTTTGAATTTTTATTTTTCTGAGACAGGGTCTTGCTCTGACACCCAGACTGGAGTGCAGTGGCGCCATCCTCCTGGGCTCAAACAATCTACTCCTCTCACCCTCCCAAATAGCTGGGACTACAGGCACATGCCACCATGCCCAGCTAATGGGTTTTTTTTGTTTGTTTGTTTTTTGTTTTTTGTTTTTTGTTTTTGAGAGACAAGGTCTCCCTAGGTTGCCCAGGCTGGTCTCAAACTGCTGAGCTCATGTAATCCTTCCTCCCTAGCCTCCCATAGGGCTGGGATTACAGGCATCAGCAACTATGCCCAGCCTTGGCTGTTTATTTTGGCAAGCAAGGTTATAGAAACAGTTTTTCTTTAGAGATATTCTAGCTTCCTGGTGCTGACATGCAGTTGTGGCAACAGCTGGTATAGTAGTGGATACTTGATTCTGGCTTTCTAATCCATGACTTACAGCCACAGGTGTCCACCTTCCAGCTTTCTGGATGTCAGGAGGCTGTTTCAGTAGTGAGCATGACAGCAGCAGCAACTTTTTGAACTCAGGGTCACATCTACAGTGATGAGTTGTTGAACTCATGTTAGCTCCCCTAGTGAGTCAATTCTAGATCATTCTAGAATCCCAGCCTATACCTTATTCCTATATCCCTTTCAATGATTTCATAAGCACATAAAGCCCTGTTATGGTTTGAATGCTTATCTCCTCTAAAACTCATGTTGAAATTTAATTGCTATTGTGATGATATTGGGAGGTGGGATGTTGAGAAGGGTATTTAGGTAATGAGGACTCTGTGCTCACAAATGGACCAATGCTATTATCATGGGAGTGGATTTGCCTCCTTTTACTCTTTCTTGGGCAGCATGTGATGTCTTCCATCATGTACAGTGCAACAAGAAGGCTCTCACCAGATGCTAGACCTTGATATTGGACTTTCCAGCCTCCGGAACTATGAGCCATCATTTTTCTGCTCGTTATAAAGTACCCAGTTTCAGGTATTCTGTTACAGCAGCACAAAATGGATTAAGATAGTCCCTGCCTTCAATCTCTCTATGTTTAGAATGCCTAGAGAGTTTTTCATTTTCTTCACTGAATCCTTACTAGGTGAGAATAAGGAAATTGATGCAGAGACCCACATCATTTCACACTAGGAAATTCTCAGGTGTTTCAGTCATGTTTCATTTTGAGATGCAATGCTTTAGGAAGTGAGTGTCTGCCTCAAGTTTCCCAAATATATCTGTAATACAATTTGGTTGGCTTCCTAAATGCCTCCAGACTTGGGGTATCACCTAGAGGCTTGGCAACAAAGATGTCCCTATTGGGTAGCAGGGCCTCTAGTTAGCTATACTAGAGCTTACTAAGTTTACAGGTTTGGGAGGAGTGATGTCAACACAGAATTACTTGGATTACTTATTTGACAAGACTACAATAAATTGCCATCTAAATAATAATTTTTCCAGTTTTAATATAATTTAGGGTTTCCTGGTTTGATAGACAATCACAGAATACATTATGGTCAAATTTCCACAGTTCACATATAAGTTAACAACTAAGTATAAAACATTATGCCTTTAAAAGAACTCAGAAATCCTAACTTGCATTCTAGTGCTTTTTTTTCACCCTGACACTGTGTAATAGACATATGATGACTTTATTTGCCCAATATCCTTTTTCCCTTATTTTGGTAACAACATCTCAGTGTTCCATCAGGAAGCTATGCCTCCCCCACCCTCAGTGCAGAGTGAGCAGGCCAGTCACTGAGCCCATACTCGTAAGCCCAATGACTGGCTTCAAATGGGTACATAACCATTTTGGTCCAATTAGACTCCCTTTCAGTATTGTAATTGGAAAGTCTGGGAAAGAGAATCTTTCTTTTCACTGGGGGTAACTACCCTGGAGCTGCTGCGGAGGAGATTCTACCCAGGAGTGAAGCCACACAGACCTGAGAGACAAGGATCCTGGAGGCATTTTGAGGACCAGGACCTCTTCATGCTTTGCAACTTCATGAAGCAGTAAACTTCCTTTTCTGCTCAGGCCAGTTTGAGTTGAGTTTCTTTCACTTGTGGCCAAAAATCCTGACAATTGCCCTGAAAATTATAAAATGTCTTATTAAAAAAAAAAAAATTCTTCTTGGCCTGGCACAGTGGCTCATGCTTATAATCCCAGCACTGCGGGGGACCAAGGCAGGAGGATCACTTGAGGTCAGGAGTTTGAAACCAGCCTGACCAACATGGTGAAACCTCGCCTCTATTAAAAATGCAAAAATTAGCCTGGTGTGGTGGCGTACACCTGTAGTCCCAGTTACTCGAGAGGCTGGGGGAGGAGAATCGCTTGAACCCAGAAGGTGAAGGTTGCTGTGATTTGAGATTGCACCACCGCACTCCAGCCTGGGTGAAAGAGTGAGACTCTGTCTTGAAAAAGAAAAATAAAATTCTACTTGACCACCTACTATTGGGTATTTATAATTCAAAAAGAAATGAGGCAGCCAGTTCTTACTCCTGCTTCAGAGATTCGGTCTTACAGAGGAGACATATAGGTTTTTTGGGTTTTTGTTTTGTTTTTTGTTTGTTTGTTTTTTGTTTTTTTGAGACAGTGTTACTCTGTCACCTAGACTGGAGTGCAGAGGCACAATCTCGGCTCACTGCAACCTCTACTTTTTGGGTTCCAGCGATTCTCCTGCCTCAGCCTCCTGAGTAGCTGGGATTACAGGCACGTGCCACCAAGCCCAGCTAATTTGTTTTGTATTTTTTAGTAGAGACCAGGGTTTCACCATGTTGGTCAGGCTAGTCTTGAACTCCTGACCTCATGATCCGCCCACCTCAGCCTCCCAAAGTGTTGAGATTACAGGCGTGAGCCACCACGCCCAGCTGGTTTTGTTTTTCAATGTAATACAATGAGGGAAGTCACACGGGTCAAAAGAGCTCTTGACGCAGAGATGGGACAAACTAAATCAGCTTGGAGGTTGGTCAAGGTCTTCATAGGGTTTCCCCCAAATAAGGAAGAAAATGAGATCAAGACACTTCAAGTGGAGGATTTTCAGGTCAAGAATGGCAACTTGTTTTGCGGGGCTGAAGTGCACAGGACACTGGAATGAAAACCAGGAGAGGAGCTGGAAAGGCAGATGGGAGCCAGCATGCAAATTTCGTTACTGTGACAGGGTAAGGAAATTAGATTTTCATCCTGGAGACACTGTGTTGAGATTTTGAAGGATTTTTAACGGATAGTGTTATGATTGGATTTGCACTTTAGAAAGATAATTCTCGTTGTACTGTGGAGAACAGATCACAACGTGGGACCACTAGGAGCTTGTGGCCACCATATTTAGGAGTCTATGTCTGCAGTAGTTTTCCACATGAGGAATAATATTAATAGATGCTTCATCAAGGTGCAAAGGAACCTGGGATCTATTTAGCAAGACTCAGAGACTTAAAGAGTAATTACACATAATGGACCAGAAGGGCAAGGGCAGTGGAGAGTTAAGATTTCTATCGTGAGAGGCTGGACACAAGAGAGGAACAGCTTTGAAAAGGAAAGTAATGAATGGCTTGGGACATAATAAATTGGAGGTGTTAGAGATACATCAAGGATAGAAGACAAAGATCAGCAACAAAAAAGATGGGGTAATTATAATCAGAGAGGCAATAAATAACTACTGAGATAACATACAAGCCTCAGTTAAAAAATAAAACAAAAAACAAAAAAACAAAAAACCTTAATTCCAGACCAGGTGCAGGAGCTCATGCCTATAATCCCAGGACTTTGGGAGAAAAAGGTGGGAGGATACCTTGAGGTCTAGATTACCCTGGGCAACATAGCAAGACTCTACCTCTACAAAAAAAATTTAAAAATTAGCCAGGCAGTTTAATACATACCTGGAGTCCAAACCACTCAGGAGGCTTAGGTGGGAGGATTGCTTGAGCCCAGGAGTTCGAGGTTACAGTGAGTGAGCTATGATGGTACCACTGCACTTAAGCCTGAGAGAAAAAGTGAGACCCTATCTCTAAACTTAAAAATCTTAATTCCACCATGTTTTAACTGTGGAATCTGTTTGAGATTTTTCTCATGTGTATAATGGGAATAATATCACTTCTCAGAATTGTTGAATGAACAATATGAGACCACACATGGAGAACAGCTATACACTTCATGACACAAGAAATAAACCCTAAATAAATGCTAGTATCTTTCCTTCCTCCTACTGGCTCTTGCTCCCTGAAATTTTACAGCTAACCTATGTGGCCATAGGAGTGAGGTAATGACCATTGCTTGGATACATCTACTCTGCTATATTTGAGAGAAAAGTACAGTGTAGTGGTTAAGAGCAAGACCTATAGTTCAGACATTTAATCACAAAGACTAGGGCAACCTTGCCTGTTCTTTACAGTCACATAAATATGCCACACGTTTAACACAACTGCATAAATTCAATATATTCTGAAGGAAGAAAAGGTAGATTATAATCACATATTCCCATATGTGGGTTTAAAGAGGAATGCTGACTTTACCAGTAAACCACCTTGTCTTCTGGCCCATCAACTGAAGTTTTTGTATTCCTGTCAATGAGCCTTTAGCTCTTATAATTGGTAAATTTAATAAGTATTTTATTGACTATGAACAGGAAGTTGATTCTTAAGGAAAGAAATATTAAAGATTGATCTTGCAACTTTCCATTGTGTTACATGATGGTTGGTTTCATATTAAGAAACAAGTTGCAGATTTTTTTTCAGAATAATAATCAATATCAGTGTATGATGTTTATGGGTATTTCTTGAGAACATGGAAAATTTTATCTGAAATCAGTGAGCTCTCTTGGTGTTTCTTATTTTCCACTTTTTCCTGACCAGTTACTAAAATTGCTTGAAATGTCATATAAAGACAAAGAATTCAGGCATGCAATGAATATTGACTTGTGTATTTTTCACTAACATTTGCTGACCTCTTAGGTCAATATGTTTTGAAGTTTACTTAACAAGTCAATATGACTTATTTCAGCTGAGATTTAGATTGTTTTAAATTGTCAGAATTGTTTCTTGTTTACTAATACAAAACCACTGCCAGAGTATAATAAAATATATGTTAAAAACTAGTTCTTTTGAGAATTAGAAATGTCCTGCAAGATTATGTTATTTTTCCAAATAATATAAGCAAATTGAAAATGACCCTTTGTCTTTCTCTCTTTCATTTCATGTGCCCTTATTTCCTTTAAAGAGCTCTAATGTCTAGAAAGCTATACAAACAATTAAGCTAAATCATTTTGTAAGCGGTTCTATGAAATGCAAGAGTGATTTTTTTCTTAAAGTCCAAATGTGTAACTCAGCTTACATGAGCATATAAGCATATTTTGCTTAAATTACATTTCCATCTGACAATATTAATTTCATCAAGGAAGCTTAGTATAAAATTAATTATAGCTATCATTTATGTTATTTCATCTTCTCCTTCCATTGAAGCTTCAATGAGAATTCATCAACTGAAGGGCATGATTCACATTTTAACAACAATAATAAAGAAAATAACCAAAACTACATTTTTCCCCCTCCTACTAGAATTCCGTGACTAAAGACCTATCTCTTAATGTCATCTGAAATGTAATAATGTATTTTGAGGTTCAGAGGAAATGCTTCCAATGGATATAATGAGAGCTCTTCTAGTCATATTCTCCTGCTGACATAGAACATTTCAGTTTCATTGACTTTGGCGAATAACCTCCTGTGATTGTTTAAGAAACAAGTTTCAAGAAGGAATCTGTACAAGTATTCAAATGCCATACTGTTAAACATGCAGACAAGGACACCAGCTTTTATTCACTCACCAATTCCAGAACATCAAGATTTACATAGAAAATAACCTCAGCTGGGCACCGTGGCTCATGTCTATAATCATAACGCTTTGGAGGCTGAGGCAGGAGGATCACTTGAGGCCAGGAGCATGAAACCAACCTGGAAAATAGAGCAAGACCCTGTCTCTACAAAAAAATTTGCCAGGCAAGGCGGTACACACCTGTGGCTCTGGCTACTCAGGAAGCTGAGTATATTGCTTGAGCTGAGGAGGTAGAGGTTGCAGTGAGACATGATTGCGCCACTGTGCTCCAGCCTGGGCAACAGAGCAAAACCAGGAAGGAAGGAAGGAAGGAAGGAAGGAAGGAAGGAAGGAAGGAAGGAAGGAAGGAAGGAAGGAAGGAAGGAAGGAGGGAGGGAGGGAGGGAGGGAGGGAGGGAGGGAGGGAGGGAGGGAGGGAGGGAGGGAGGGAGGGGAGGAAGGAAGGACCCATACTTTAGAACTCCTCCCCAGCCCAGTTTCCCATGAAAGTTCACTGTTGGCAATGGAATAAATGCTTCTAGGAATTGACAGTAAGGCATGATCCAGGTTGCAGGAAGCAACGTCAAAGCAAACAATAACAATACACACCTCAGGCTGGGCCAGTGGTTCATGCCTGTAATACACACCTCAGCCTGGGCCAGTGGTTCATGCCTGTAATACACACCTCAGGCTGGGCCAGTGGTTCATGCCTGTAATACACACCTCAGCCTGGGCCAGTGGTTCATGCCTGTAATACACACCTCAGCCTGGGCCAGTGGTTCATGCCTGTAATACACACCTCAGGCTGGGCCAGTGGTTCATGCCTGTAATACACACCTCAGCCTGGGCCAGTGGTTCATGCCTGTAATACACACCTCAGGCTGGGCCAGTGGTTCATGTCTGTAATACACACCTCAGCCTGGGCCAGTGGTTCATGCCTATAATCCCAGCATTTTGGGAGGCCAAAGCCAGGAGTTTGAAACCAGCCAGAGTAACATAGTGAGACTCTGTCTCCATCAGATATTGAAAAGTTAGCTGGGCATGATGGCACATGCCTGTAGTCCCAGCTACACAGGAGGCTGAGGCAGGAGGATCACTTGAGCCCAGAAGGTTGAGGCTGCAGTGAGCTATGACTGTGCTACTGCACTCCACCCTGGGCAATAGAGTGAGACTCTGTTTCAAAAAAAAAAAATACACATTTCTGATATCCAACAAAGTGAGAAGATCCCTGAAAAAGACAAAGACTTTCTGAAGTGTACAGAGTATGGATAATTATGTTAGAAATCAATTTTCATATCTTCAACTTTATTTGTACATCTTCCTAGAACTCACCTGCCTGAGAACCTGGAGGAGGATTAGCCTGTTTCTCTTTCATTCCTTCCCCTGCACAGCTGTTCGGTACTGTAGGGTTTCCCCTTCAGGAATAAAAGACTCACCTCTCACACACTGTGAACTGAATTATGGTGTAAAAACTTCCAGGATGACACAGAACGGGACATTCCAAACACTGGTATAGGTGAAGCCTCCCTCGGCCATCATGTTCATTCTGCTGGAGAATGGGGAGGCAGAAGTGAAGACTATTTCCTTTAACCTTACCTCTTCCACCCCCTAATTATGGTCAAAGAATGAAGCACTTCTGAGAGAGGAGCCTGGGAAGGCAAAGCAACAAATGTGGGTAAAAATGGAAAGAGTGTCACTCTTATTCCATCGAGGTGACAACACCCAGCAAGATTCCAGGCCTTTTCTATGTATCTCACAATAGGAGTTGTTTGTAAAAAACAAAACAGAGTGTGCTGAGAAACACCAATTTGCTGCAAAGCCAGTTTTTCTGCATTTTCACCATTTTCAGTAATAACAGTTTAGTGTCAAGATCTATAGATGAGACACTTACTGCATCCTATTGTCTACCTTTTAGGCCCACCTTTGCATGCCAGCCAACCAACTGCATTCCGGGGTAACCTCATTATCTAAACTCATCTTCTACCCCAGTGCCGTTCTGCTGCTGCCATGTGGGATGCCACATTTGATGTTTGCATAAACCTGGAAGTGGGGTAGAATTAATATCTCATGAGGTGACCCTTGACCAATAGTAACAAGACCCAAAGGCTAAATACTCCTCTAATACATCCCTTGGGTGGGCAATTTTGAGGCGTATCTGACACGGTTCCTCAAAGAGTCCCTAAGAGAATTGAACTGCAGTTGCCCACAGTGGTGACCCAACTCAGAAACATTCCCCTTTAATTAGCTTTTCCTTCTTCTTTCTTTCAACCCTTCCTATCTCCCACTCCCATTCCTTGGGAATCAGTTCTCAAAATAAGCCATCTGCATGCAATACCTTGTCTCAGGCTCTGCTGTTGGGGGGAACCCAGGCCAGGGTGTCTTCGTTGCATATTTTGCATGATTTCAGAAGAAAAGGTCAAAATTTCCGTTATCACTTCTGTAGAAGGACAGTATAACTTTGAGTATAAAGAATATATGGTAATAGGTAAGTTAATGTCTTTTTTTAATATTATTCACACAGGTAGAAGAAACATTTTATTAACCTTTGCCAAAGCATTATTAGATGCTATAGGCCAGGTGTGGTGGCTTGCACTTGTAATTCTGGCACTGTGGCAGGCTGAGGCAGGTGGATCACCTGAAGTCAGGAGTTTGAGACCAGCCTGGCCAACATGGTGAGATCCCATCTCTACTAAAAATACAAAAATTAGCTGGGCATGGTGGCACGTGCCTGTAATCCCAGCTACTCAGGAGGCTGAGGCAGGAGAATTGCTTGAACCCAGGAGGCAGAGGTTGCAGTGAGGTGAGATCACACCATTGCACTCCAGCCTGGGCAACAAGAGTGAAACTCTGTCTCAAAAAAAAAATTGATTAGATGCTACAAACAAGTATTCATTTTTCATTTGGGCACAAGTCTCCCATTTGCCTGCATTTGTCAACTACTTCCATGCATATATAATCCACAGACTTCAGAGTTTAAGATTAAAATAAAAGGATTATGTTATAGGCATCTATCGTAAATCATGTACTGAGAGCAATATTTAATTCATCTTTTAATTTAGTGCATCTTTTAATTTAAAACATCTTTTATAAGCCCTATAATTAATAATGGTCTACAGTTTTTATGTCAATTTTTACAAAAACATAAACTTATAGTCTTAAAACAGAATATCCTCCTATATGCAGGTGTCAGACAAAATGTTTCCATATCATATTCTAGTATATAACATATTAATCCTAGAAAACCAGCTTCATTGAATTAGAATTAGTTTCTCTTTTGAGGATTCAAATCTGTTCTAATTCTGTCAAATATATAATTATAAAAATTTATTTTCCATTAAAGCATAATATTAGAATTTATATATAATTATCAGGTGTCATGACTTTTAAAGACTTTTGAAATAACTTCCTAGATAATTGAAATTTGGCATTAATATATAGATCTCTGCTAAAAAAAAATGGGTACATTCCTAAAGTACAAAGCATCCAATTTATGGAGTTATTTTTACCCCAGTTTTATGTCATTTTAGCACCATAAACAAGGGTTTCTAAGTTAAAGACTAATGGGAATAATAGCTAATAAGTTGTATTAAAGTCTTTTCAATACACTTCCTAGATATTGGGAAATTAAATGATTTGCAAAATCAGAGGGTTTCCAATGCTTGCATTTTACAAAATTACATGAGGTCATCAGCTGCCAAATAATTAAAAATATTTTTGATTATGGATTACTATATTGTTCTGGCATACAACTTAGAACGACTTCAAATAACTGAATGATAGTCCTATCTCAAAACTTTTTCCATTCCACCAACTTTTGCCAGCAAGTTTTCTCAGGACCCACCCCTAGGTTAAGAAAGAAAGGGAAAAAGAGAGGGAGGAAGAAGGATGGAGGAGATGGGGAGGGACAGAAGGAGGAGAAAACTGAAGGTGAATTCTGTCCCTTTATAGAGATAAGAAATATTCATCTGTAGATTGGCAAACTGATGGGGGGAAACGCCATCTTTATCTATTTCAATAGGAGATGCATTTTTCAATAAACTTTACACTTTATATTTTATAATTATGAATTTTGCAATACATGTATATGCTTTTGATGAAGTCTATACAAGTAATTTTGTAGACAATTCAGCACATTAAAAACTGCTAGCAGTTACAGACTCATCAAGGGTAGTAACAGCTCTTATTGAAATGTGCAGGCATACTTTTATTGCCATAGCAGTGTGCTTCTAGGAAGCAATTTTAGCAATCCAGGCTTGAGATGATTAGGTCGCAGACTGATGTGACTTTAGATGTAGAAAGGAAGGAGCAAAGCTCAGATATTTTTAAAAAGATTCTAAAGGCACGATGACTTACAGGATGTGGGAGATGAGATTAAAGAAGGTATCAAAGAAGACTCAGGAATTTTGACTCTGGGTTCCTGGGAGAATTGTGATTTTTAGTGACCTGATAATGATTAGGCCACTGCTTTTGTGAAGCTAAGGCTTGTGAGGGTAAGTCAAAACTAGTGTTCCACAGGTCTTAAAAATGCAGAAGGTAGGATAGCAGGGGGCGTGTAGTCAGAGTTTCATATCACCTGGCATCTTTACTTTTTTTTTTTTAATATTTCAGCAATCTTGGACCAAATTAGGCAAGCTTGGACCTTGCAGCTAGGCTCCATCTATATATAATGGTCATCTCTATTTAGATTATTAGTGGCCTCTGACATCATTTTAATTTGAAGAAGTCATTATGATTTTATTCTTGTTTTTCACAACACTCATTGACTAAAAGCTTAAGCACCAACTGTGCCCACTTTTCTCAGGAATCCTGCGGCTTCACTGTTCTAAAGAGAAGGTACCAATTTTGCTAAATCTGCCCAACTATTCTGTATAAAGCCATTCCCCAAGAGTTAAAATGCTAAATCACAAGCACTTCCTTGCTTTCAGACATGACTCATTCTTCAACTCCAGACCTGAGAGGTTGATGCTTTTTACAAAATGTAATGCTTTTCAAAATGCATTTTTTAGAGCTGTGCACATCTCTCTGTAATTACATGCCACATGACTCAAGTTTGAGATGCATGTTTTTCTTCTCCCCAGTGACGTCTGCTATAACCAACTTCTCAACCTTGTCTTATTGTTAAACATTTATTTTAAGTGACACCAACAGCATTTTAATTTCACTTGAAAAGATGTCAAAATTAAAACAATAAGATGGGCTGGTTCACTTCAGCTGCTGCAGTGCCATGTTGTGTATGAGTCCATTCTCACACTGCTATAAATAACTACCTGAGTCTGGGTAATTCATGAAGACAAGAGGTCTAATTGACTCAGTTCTGCAGGCTGTACAGAAAGCATGGCTAGGAGGCCTCAGGAAACTTACAGTCAGGTGTAAGGTGAAGGGGAAGAAAGCACCTTCTTCACAGGGTGGCAAGAGAAAGAAAGAGTGAAGGGGGACGTGTCACACACTTTTAAACCATCAGATCTCGTGAGAACTCACTCACTATCACGAGCAGAGCAAAGAGGAAATCCACCCCCATGATCCAATCATCTCCCACCAGGCCCCTCCTCCAACACATGGGGATTACAAGTCAACATGAGATGTGGGTGGGGATACAGAGCCAAACCATATCATTGTTGTTTTAAGAAAACTACATTGCATGGCTCATGTAATGGTCCATATTTTCATCTGCTTTTAATAGTCTTTTCCACATTGCAAGTTCTATTTCATAAATTTGTCTACTCAACAATAGGTTAATATTCCTGCCATCATTTGTTTACTGACTTTACTGTATAAATCATTACATGTTGACCAATGAAATTATGTTTACTTCTGCCTCTACCAAACTTCAAATATTATGATTCTTGAAGCATATGGCAACCAGAAATATTATTTTGCTTTTTTTAATTTCAAATGGCTCCCCCCAAAAATAATTTTTCCATTCTTTGTTAACAGTGCCTCAAATGGCTGTTTTCTTCTGCTTCTCTTTCCCATTCCCTGTAATCATGCTTTGTCTTCCTCATTCTACTTCATTTAGCTAACTGCAACTCCACCTATATTTCTTCTAACATCTGGTGTAACTTCATTCCTCTCCCATTACCATGTATATTTTTCCTTTTCACTTATCTCCTTCAAGAAGGGAGAAAGAGGTAGGATGGGTAAGGGAGGGAGGGAGAGAAAGAAAGAGGGCAGGCACCTACAATGAACATTGACAATTCTGCATTCCTCTTCATGCTTGGACCACTCGAAGGCCCATTCAGCTGTATGCCCTTCAAATAAATTGTGCCTTATTTAGCCAAAGGCATTTACTGATGACATCCATCCACACACATATTTCTCTCTTCATTATTGTTACAGGAGTGAGTTATGCCTTCCTGTGCATTCTACTAGAACTAATAGAAAGGTGATATTAAAAATTATTACTTTTACCCTAAGCAAGTCAATCTTTCATGAGGTCTAGAGTAGGCTAAACTCCTACATGTAAAGAATAAAGCCATGCATGCCTTTGCCAGTACTGCAGAATAGTTTCTTGGGTTTTCAGTATTGCTTTAGGAATGTGGAAGCAGTGAAGTCGCAATATCTGAAACTCCATCATTTATACAGATAGCTCATTTCAAGATTGTTTTTAAAAACCTTGACTTCCAAAGTCACTTCTATGGAGCTTATTGAAAATGATCATTTAAATTTAGTTTTTAACAAAGAAAAAAATCTTTGACTTTATAATACATTTCTAATATCATTAAAAATTTTATCAGAAATTTTAAATTTGCTTTTTAACATATCATTCTAACATGTCATTTTAACAGTGACAATTTTTTAGAGCATTAAATTTATTCTCTATTTCCGTGACTCTTTTTTATACTAAGAATCATACAATCTTAAACACTCTTGGTAACTCATTCTATTTCTTTCTCATTGGAGATCAAGAGAATTAATTTGTCTAGAAGCCAAAGACATTCATAGAGTTGATGAATTTTCAAGGATATATGTGCAAAGGCCAATCCTGCAAAATTATAAAATATTCACACTTCATCTTGAAATATGCAAACTTTGTACTTTGGCCTGTTGGTTTTGAACATTTTTCCCAACTTTAAAATGATCCTTTTTTCATCTGCCAAGCATCCACTAACTTCATGCTCACTCTGTTATAACTGCCTTTTGGAAGAAAATTTGAGACTAATTCTCATTGGACTGTAATTATTGTTTTCCAGGTGGGGATGTAAGGCCAGGAGCTGCTCCAGCTAAATTGAAGATAAGTCTTTAAGCTAAAAGATTCAATCTTCTACATAGGAATTTCAGAGTGCTGTTGGAACAAGATGTGTCATTGTGAAGATCTCCAGCTGTTAAGGTTCACTAGGCTCTCATGCCAGCCTATATTTTCTGGGCCCTTATCCTGTGGTACAAGCTAGGCCCTCCTACTTGGGGTCCTGCCACTTCTCACGAAGAGGACTTACCCAGCATTCTTTGTGCCTTTAGATAAAACCGCTACCATTCTATCACTTTGGAGATTTGAAATTACAAGGAAACTATTCATGAGACTTTCTCCTTTCACTGGAAAAGTAGGCCCTGGCCTTAGTGAAGATAAACCTAATGTGGGAGGTGGGGAGGTGAGAGCCAAGTTACAATAAAGTAAGATAAAGGTTTTAAAGAGAGGATATTGGTATCCTCTAAAAACAGAAAAGGAGCACTAATCCAGGAATAGGAGGTCAAGGAGGGCTTCCTGGCAGAGGAAGCTCAGCTGAGCCCCAAAGACCAATCGGGATTAGCCAGGCAAGGAGGGTCACAAATATAGTGAGAAGAGTAGGGATGCAAAGGCTCTGACGTGAAAGTGACTATGTTTTACTTGAACAGCCACTTCCAAAATAGAGAGTCAATGGCGCAGGAAAAGGGAGAGAAGGGAGCTGGATGGGAAATCAAGGCTCAGGTCCTGGATGACTCTGTAAGTCATTTTAAGGAATTTAAACTTAACCCTAAGACAACAGGAAACAATTGTAGGGTTTTCAACAGAAAAACGTCATGCAAGTTTATATTCTAGAAAGTCTTTCCTGGCAGCAGTGTGAAGACTGGATTAAAGATGGGCAAAACTAGAGTCAGGAAGACCAGTTAGAAGGCGGCTGCAGCAATAACTCAAGCCAGCAATACTGAAGGCCTGAGCCAAGATAAGAAAGGCTGAAGTGAAGAGCAAATAGCCGCAAGCATTCCTAGATAGTAGGAGCCACAGGACTTGGTAATTGAGCTGATGAGGTGGTGGTCAGGAAGAGAAGTGCCAGCAATGACAAAGGAATGAAGGGGGTATCATACCCGGATAAGGGCTTTCAGAGGGGCAATAATGAGTTCACTTTGGGTCATGTTATGTTTGAGATTCCTGAAGAAAGCCTGCTGCAATGCACTACCTAACCCCAGGGGGATGCCAGTCACATAGACTACCATGAGAATGGCCCCCCATGGAAGGACAGGGACAAAACTGTGTCAATGTATATGGTGGCTCTGGCTGGAGCTCAGGAGAGAGATTCTTGTTGGAGATGAGGACTTAAGGGTCATCAGCATGTAGATAGTATTTGAAGCTCAAGAGTAAATGAATTTCTCCTGCCCCTCAAAGAGAGAATGTAAAGTAGGAGGGTCAAGAACCTAAAGAAACCATGATATTTACTGAACAGATGAAAAAAGAAAAACTCACAGACAAAAGTGAGAAAGAAGAATCAGTAGGAAGAGAGAAGGCAAAGAAAAGTAGTCACCAACACCAAGGGAAGAGGTACTTGCAGTTTAGGTAAATTGCCACCAGGTGGAGTGTGGTCTCTGAGTAAGAGTCTCTTCTCAAAATCAGCTGCTAGGGTGTTGGGTTGGCAAACAGAGTCGCACACCCTATAGGTCACGTGGTTCCTGACTCTTAATAGACCCATAAAAAATGGAGGAACAAGAGTTTCATGTAATAATGTAGAGAAAAAGAGCATTGATAGAGGAACAAAACTAGGTTCTAGTCTCACCTTTGCTACTCTCTAGCAAGAAAACCTTAAGTAAATCTCTTTCTCTCCCTGTCCTCAGTTTCTACATATTCAATATAAAAAGTTTGGATTAGGTGTTTTAAAGCCCTTCCAACTATAATATTACAATGAGAAAATAACAGGCCAGACGCAGTGGCTCAAGCCTGTAATCCCACCACTTTGGGAGGCTGAGGCGGGTGGATCACCTGAGGTCAGGAGTTGGAGACCAGCTTGACCAACATGGTGGAATCCCGTCTCTACTAAAAAATGCAAAAATTAGCCAGGCGTGGTGGCATGCGCCTGTAGTCCCAGCTACTCGGGAGGCTGAGGCATAAGAATGGCTTGAACCTGGGAGACAGAGGTTGCAGTGAGCCGAGATCACGCCATTGCACTCCAGCCTGGACGACAGAGCAAGACTCTGCCTCAAAAAAGAAAAAGAGGGGGGCGGAGCAAGATGGCCGAATAGGAACAGCTCCAGTCTCCAACTCCCAGCGCGAGCGACACAGAAGACCGGTGACTTCTGCATTTTCAACTGAGGTACTGGGGTCATCTCACTAGGGAGTGCCGGACAATCGGTGCTGGTCAGCTGCTGCAGCCTGACCAGCGAGAGCTGAAGCAGGGCGAGGCATCACCTCACCTGGAAGCGCAAGGGGGAAGGGGATCCGTTTTCCTAGCCAGGGGAACTGAGACACACAACACCTGGAAAATCGGGTAACTCCCACCCCAATACTGCGCTGTAAGCATACAGGCACACCAGGAGAATATATCCCACACCTGGCCGGGAGGGTCCCACGCCCACGAAGCCTCCCTCACTGCTAACACAGCAGTCTGCCGCGATCTATCCGCAAGGCAGCAGCGAGGCTGGGGGAGGGGCGCCCGCCATTGCTGAGGCTTAAGTAGGTAAACAAAGCCGCTGGGAAGCTCGAACCGGGTGGAGCTCACAGCAGCTCAAGGAAGCCTGCCTGTCTCTGTAGTCTCCACCTCTGGGGACAGCGCACAGCTGAAGACCAACAGGAGAAGTAGCGGGAGCCGGTGCAGACGCGAACGACTCTGTCTGACAGCTTTGGGGAGAGCCGTGGATCTCCCAACGCGGAGGTTGAGATCTGAGAACGGACAGACTGCCTGCTCAGGTGTGTCCCTGACCCCTGAGTAGCCTAGCTGGGAGAAATCCCCCACTAGGGGCAGTCTGACACCCCACACCTCACAGGGTGGAGTACACCCCTGAGAGGAAACTTCCAAAGGAAGAATCAGACAGGTACACTCGCTGTTCAGCAATATTCTATCTTCGGCAACCTCTGCTGCTGATACCCAGGCAAACAGGGTCTGGAGTGGACCTCAAGCAATCTCCAACAGACCAACAGACAGTCCTTCTGACTGTCAGAAGGAAAACTATCAAACAGGAAGGACACCTATACCAAAACCCCATCAGTACGTCACCACCATCAAAGACCAGAGACAGATAAAACCACAAAGATGGGGAAGAAGCAGGGCAGAAAAGCTGGAAATTCAAAAAATAAGAGCGCATCTCCCCCTGCAAAGGAGCGCAGCCCATCACCAGCAACGGATCAAAGCTGGTCAGAGAATGACTTGGACGAGAGGAGAGAAGAAGGCTTCAGTCCATCAAACTTCTCAGAGCTAAAGGAGGAATTACGTACCCAGCGCAAAGAAACTAAAAATCTTGAAAAAAGAGTGGAAGAATTGACAGCTAGACTAATTAATGCAGAGAAGATCATAAACGAAATGACAGAGATGAAAACCATGACACGAGAAATACGTGACAAATGCACAAGCTTCAGTAACCGACTCGATCAACTGGAAGAAAGAGTATCAGCGATTGAAGATCAAATGAATGAAATGAAGCGAGAAGACAAACCAAAAGAAAAAAGAAGAAAAAGAAATGAGCAAAGCCTGCAAGAAGTATGGGATTACGTAAAAAGACCAAATCTACGTCTGATTGGGGTGCCTGAAAGTGAGGGGGAAAATGGAACCAAGTTGGAAAACACTCTTCAGGATATCATCCAGGAGAACTTCCCCAACCTAGTAGGGCAGGCCAACATTCAAATTCAGGAAATACAGAGAACGCCACAAAGATACTCCTCCAGAAGAGCAACTCCAAGACACATAATTGCCAGATTCACCAAAGTTGAAATGAAGGAAAAAATCTTAAGGGCAGCCAGAGAGAAAGGTCGGGTTACCCACAAAGGGAAGCCCATCAGACTAACAGCAGATCTCTCGGCAGAAACTCTACAAGCCAGAAGAGAGTGGGGGCCAATATTCAACGTTCTTAAAGAAAAGAATTTTCAACCCAGAATTTCATATCCAGCCAAACTAAGTTTCATAAGTGAAGGAGAAATAAAATCCTTTACAGATAAGCAAATGCTTAGAGATTTTGTCACCACAAGGCCTGCCTTACAAGAGACCCTGAAGGAAGCCCTAAACATGGAAAGGAACAACCAGTACCAGCCATCGCAAAAATATGCCAAAATGTAAAGACCATCGAGGCTAGGAAGAAACTGCATCAACTAACGAGCAAAATAACCAGTTAATATCATAATGGCAGGATCAAGTTCACACATAACAATATTAACCTTAAATGTTAATGGACTAAATGCTCCAATTAAAAGACACAGACTGGCAAACTGGATAAAGAGTCAAGACCCATCAGTCTGCTGTATTCAGGAGACCCATCTCACATGCAGAGACATACATAGGCTCAAAATAAAGGGATGGAGGAAGATCTACCAAGCAAATAGAGAACAAAAAAAAGCAGGGGTTGCAATCCTTGTCTCTGATAAAACAGACTTTAAACCATCAAAGATCAAAAGAGACAAAGAAGGCCATTACATAATGGTAAAGGGATCAATTCAACAGGAAGAGCTAACTATCCTAAATATATATGCACCCAATACAGGAGCACCCAGATTCATAAAGCAAGTCCTTAGAGACTTACAAAGAGACTTAGACTCCCATACAATAATAATGGGAGACTTCAACACTCCGCTGTCAACATTAGACAGATCAACGAGACAGAAAGTTAACAAGGATATCCAGGAATTGAACTCATCTCTGCACCAAGCGGACCTAATAGACATCTATAGAACTCTCCACCCCAAATCAACAGAATATACATTCTTCTCAGCACCACATCGCACTTATTCCAAAATTGACCACATAATTGGAAGTAAAGCACTCCTCAGCAAATGTAAAAGAACAGAAATTATAACAAACTGTCTCTCAGACCACAGTGCAATCAAACTAGAACTCAGGACTAAGAAACTCAATCAAAACCGCTCAACTACATGGAAACTGAACAACCTGCTCCTGAATGACTACTGGGTACATAACGAAATGAAAGCGGAAATAAAGATGTTCTTTGAAACCAATGAGAACAAAGATACAACATACCAGAATCTCTGGGACACATTTAAAGCAGTGTGTAGAGGGAAATTTATAGCACTAAATGCCCACAAGAGAAAGCAGGAAAGATCTAAAATTGACACTCTAACATCACAATTAAAAGAACTAGAGAGGCAAGAGCAATCACATTCAAAAGCTAGCAGAAGGCAAGAAATAACTAAGATCAGAGCCGAACTGAAGGAGATAGAGACACAAAAAACCCTCCAAAAAATCAATGAATCCAGGAGTTGGTTTTTTGAAAAGATCAACAAAATTGACAGACCGCTAGCAAGGCTAATAAAGAAGAAAAGAGAGAGGAATCAAATAGATGCAATAAAAAATGATAAAGGGGATATCACCACTGACCCCACAGAAATACAAACTACCATCAGAGAATACTATAAACGCCTCTACGCAAATCAACTAGAAAATCTAGAAGAAATGGATAATTTCCTGGACACTTACACTCTCCCAAGGCTAAACCAGGAAGAAGTTGAATCCCTGAATAGACCAATAGCAGGCTCTGAAATTGAGGCAACAATTAATAGCCTACCCACCAAAAAAAGTCCAGGACCAGATGGATTCACAGCTGAATTCTACCAGAGGTACAAGGAGGAGCTGGTACCATTCCTTCTGAAACTATTCCAATCAATAGAAAAAGAGGGAATCCTCCCTAACTCATTTTATGAGGCCAACATCATCCTGATACCAAAGCCTGGCAGAGACACAACAAAAAAAGAGAATTTTAGACCAATATCCCTGATGAACATTGATGCAAAAATTCTCAATAAAATACTGGCAAACCGGATTCAGCAGCACATCAAAAAGCTTATCCACCATGATCAAGTGGGCTTCATCCCTGGGATGCAAGGCTGGTTCAACATTCGCAAATCAATAAACGTAATCCAGCATATAAACAGAACCAAAGACAAGAACCACATGATTGTCTCAATAGATGCAGAAAAGGCTTTTGACAAAATTCAACAGCCCTTCATGCTAAAAACGCTCAATAAATTCGGTATTGATGGAACGTACCTCAAAATAATAAGAGCTATTTATGACAAACCCACAGCTAATATCATACTGAATGGGCAAAAACTGGAAAAATTCCCTTTGAAAACTGGCACAAGACAGGGATGCCCTCTCTCACCACTCCTATTCAACATAGTGTTGGAAGTTCTGGCTAGGGCAATCAGGCAAGAGAAAGAAATCAAGGGTATCCAGTTAGGAAAAGAAGAAGTCAAATTGTCCCTGTTTGCAGATGACATGATTGTATATTTAGAAAACCCCATCGTCTCAGCCCAAAATCTCCTTAAGCTGATAAGCAACTTCAGCAAAGTCTCAGGATACAAAATTAATGTGCAAAAATCACAAGCATTCTTATACACCAGCAACAGACAAGCAGAGAGCCAAATCAGGAATGAACTTCCATTCACAATTGCTTCAAAGAGAATAAAATACCTAGGAATCCAGCTTACAAGGGATGTAAAGGACCTCTTCAAGGAGAACTACAAACCACTGCTCAGTGAAATCAAAGAGGACACAAACAAATGGAAGAACATACCATGCTCATGGATAGGAAGAATCAATATCGTGAAAATGGCCATACTCCCCAAGGTTATTTATAGATTCAATGCCATCCCCATCAAGCTACCAATGAGTTTCTTCACAGAATTGGAAAAAACTGCTTTAAAGTTCATATGGAACCAAAAAAGAGCCCGCATTGCCAAGACAATCCTAAGTCAAAAGGACAAAGCTGGAGGCGTCACGCTACCTGACTTCAAACTATACTACAAGGCTACAGTAACCAAAACAGCATGGTACTGGTACCAAAACAGAGATATAGACCAATGGAACAGAACAGAGTCCTCAGAAATAATACCGCACATCTACAGCCATCTGATCTTTGACAAACCTGAGAGAAACAAGAAATGGGGAAAGGATTCCCTATTTAATAAATGGTGCTGGGAAAATTGGCTAGCCATAAGTAGAAAGCTGAAACTGGATCCTTTCCTTACCCCTTATACCAAGATTAATTCAAGATGGATTAGAGACTTAAATGTTAGACCTAATACCATAAAAACCCTAGAAGAAAAGCTAGGTAGTACCATTCAGGACATAGGCATGGGCAAGGACTTCATGTCTAAAACACCAAAAGCAACGGCAGCAAAAGCAAAAATTGACAAATGGGATCTAATTAAACTAAAGAGCTTTTGCACAGCAAAAGAAACTACCATCAGAGTGAACAGGCAACCTACAGAATGGGAGAAAATTTTTGCAAACTACTCATCTGACAAAGGGCTAATATCCAGAATCTACAAAGAACTCAAACAAATATACGAGAAAAAAACAAACAACCCCATCAAAAAGTGGGGAAAGGATATGAACAGACATTTCTCAAAAGAAGATATTCATACAGCCAACAGACACATGGAAAAATGCTCATCATCACTCGCCATCAGAGAAATGCAAATCAAAACCACAATGAGATACCATCTCACACCAGTTAGAATGGCAATCATTAAGGAGTCAGGAAACAACAGGTGTTGGAGAGGATGTGGAGAAATAGGAACACTTTTACACTGTTGGTGGGATTGTAAACTAGTTCAACCATTATGGAAAACAGTATGGCAATTCCTCAAGGATCTAGAACTAGATGTACCATATGACCCAGCCATCCCACTACTGGGTATATACCCAAAGGATTATAAATTAGTCTACTACAAAGACACATGTACACGTATGTTTATTGCGGCACTATTCACAATAGCAAAGACTTGGAATCAACCCAAATGTCCATCTGTGACAGACTGGATTAAGAAAATGTGGCACATATACACCATGGAATACTATGCAGCCATAAAAAAGGATGAGTTTGCGTCCTTTGTAGGGACATGGATGCAGCTGGAAACCATCATTCTTAGCAAACTATCACAAGAAGAGAAAACCAAACACCGCATGTTCTCACTCATAGGTGGGAACTGAATAATGAGATCACTTGGACTCGGGAAGGGGGACATCACGCACTGGGGCCTATCATGGGGAGGGGGGAGGGGGGAGGAGGGAGGGATTGCATTGGGGAGTTATACATGATATAAATGATGAATTGATGGGTGCTGACGAGTTGATGGGTGCAGCACACCAACATGGCATAAGTATACATATGTAACAAACCTGCACGTTATGCATATGTACCCTAGAACTTAAAGTATAATAAAAATAAAAAAATAAAAATAAATAAAAAGAAAAAGAAAAACAAAAACGAAAAGAAAATAACAATGACAAACACATATACAGCACATATCTGGGTCTGATACTATGTTGGGAGCTAGAGATGAAAAGAAAAAAAAAAAGAATAGAACAAAGTCAATTCCTGCCATTACAGGTCTAATACACTAGCAGGTTAGATACACTTGTAAGCTCAGAGTCACAGCAGTGTGGCAAGCGCTGTAATGGTTGTACACGCTGCTATGGAAGCACAGAGAAGAAGCTAACTGCTCTCAAGTCTTCACGGAGTAGGTGACCCTTGAATGAACTTTAATCATGAGTAGAAGTCTTCAAGAGATCATGGTGAAAGGAATCTTACCCAGAAGATATAGGCTGTGCAAAGGCCTGGAGGTATGTGACAACTCTATGTCTTCAGTTCAATATGGCTAAAATAGAAGCACACGGAGGGACATAGATGCAACTGGAAAAGTGGACATGGATCAGAGAGGTCACTACAGGTCTTAGGTATTATAGTACATGTGTATGTTTAAACCTTATTTAGTTAACAAACATTTCTGTAGAGATAGCTGTATACTCCAAGTACTGTTTTAAGTGCATTATAAGTATTAATTCATTTAAACCTTGCAAAAATCCTACACAATATATACTACCATCAGCCCCTGTTTTACAGTGAAGAAACTGACACAGAGATTAAGTAACTAACCCTTGTATAAACATAAGCCTATCAGGTGATGGAGTTGGGGTTCCAGCCCAGGCTGTCTAGCTCCCAAGCTCCTGTTCTTAGCAATGCCATATGCTATCAGAGGAAAGAGTTAATTAAATTTAACTGGGAATAACAGCATCTAATTTACATGTTAGAAAAGTCAACCAGCAGAGGTGCAAAGGCTGAAATAGAAAGAATGACACGCGGGGGAGGGGGTGGGACTCTGTTACAGTATCTCAGGTAAAAGACAACATGTGCTCAGACAAAGCAGTGGAAATTTTGAAAAGGAAGAGACTTACAAAGTGTTTAACAAGTATTCTTTCTGGGCCTGGTGACCAACTGAATGGGAAAGAAAAAGAGCAGGCCGGGCGCGGTGGCTCAAGCCTGTAATCCCAGCACTTTGGGAGGCCGAGACGGGCGGATCACGAGGTCAGGAGATCAAGACCATCCTGGCTAACACGGTGAAACCCTGTCTCTACTTAAAAAAAAAAATACAAAAAACTAGCTGGGCGTGGTGGCTGGCGCCTGTAGTCCCAGCTACTCGGGAGGCTGAGGCGGGAGAATGGCGTAAACCCGAGAGGCGGAGCTTGCAGTGAGCTGAGATCATGCCACTGCACTCCAGCCTGGGCGACAGAGCGAGACGCCGTCTCAAAAAAAAAAAAAAAAAAAAAAAGAGCAAGAGAAATCTAAAATAACACCCAGATTTCTGACTTAGAGTACTGGGCAAATGAGCACATATCACATATGTGACTAACTGAAATTGAGAATAGAAGCATTTTGAGCATATTGAGTTCAATATATAATAGATCATTAAAAATGTAGGGTCTGGGACTCAGGAGGAACGCCTGGATATTGACTTGGGACTTATTAACATGAATGGTGGGCCGGGAGCAGTGGCTCACACCTGTAATCCCAGCACTTTGGGAGGCTGAGGTGGGTGGATCACCTGAGGTCAAGAGTTCGAGACCAGCCAACATGGCGAAACCCCCGTCTCTAGTAAAAATTAAAAAAAAAAAATTAGTGTGGTGTCGCATGCCTGTAATCCCAGGTATTCTGGAAGCTAAGGCATGAGAATCGCTTGAACCCGGGCGGCAGAGGTTAGCGAGGTTGGCAGTGAGCCGAGATTGTGCCACTGCACTCCAGCCTCAGTGACAAAGCAAGACTCCATCTCAATAAAATAAAAAAAAAAATAAAGATAAAGTGAATGGTGGTTGAAGCAATAGAAATGAGTAAGGTCATCAGGAGAGAATGGGTAGAAAAAGAAAGCTAAAATCAGAACCTTAATGTTGAACAAGCAAAAGAAAAAAAAATAGGGATGAGGCTATATAAGACAGGAGGAAAGCCAGGTAAGAATGGTACCACATTTTCATTATTGAATTTTGTGATTGTTGTTTCTAAGAGATGACTTGAAGTTGTGTGATAGAATAGAGGTATAAGATATGACATCACATGTCTACAACTTTATAAGTTCTTTGTGGGCAGGAATCATATTCAATTCATTTGTATTTCTCCATACCTACAATAAAACAGATCCTTGATAAATACTTGCTAGATAAATAAATCTTCTTAATTTGTAGGCTTTGACATTCTAACAGGTTTAACCTTTTCTCACTTCTCTTGGATACCCACACCACCTTGGCAAAAGATCTCATCCAGTATTCCAAAAGATGAACAGTATATCAATTTGGTATGTCAAATACTTATTCTTAAATGTGCCCAAAAATGAATACATTAACTGTGGGTCTAAATTCTGGATCACTCCCTTAAAAAAGGCATAAGGCATCTCACCACCCTTTCTTATGCCAAATTCAGGCAGTAAGCTTTGCAAAAACTATGGGCTCTGGAGTCAGGCAAATCTGATTTCAGCCCACAGCTCTGGCAGGCCCAGTTCTCTGACTTTGGGCAAGTCACTTGATCTTGCTAGGCGTTGGTTTTCTCAGCTGCAAAATGGTGATATTATATACAGCATAGGGCTGCTAGGAGGATGAGATACACAAAGTCCCTAGAGCGGTTCCTGTCCTAAAGTAGATGCTCAGTAAGTATTAGACCCTTTCTCCTCTTTGGCAGTATAGCAACTGAATCATATTCACTGAAAAAAGAATTGAATTTGTCAGAAATGCTACCCAGAAGCTAAAGGCTTCCTCTGAGGCTTTACTCCTGCAACGTCATCAAAAGCCACCAGGTGGTGGTGGTGCCTGTTAGGGGACCCTAGGTCAGGCATCCTTCCCAGCAGGGTAATTACCTTCTCAGTGCTTAGCATGGAATTCTATGTCTCATATGCTTCTTTCCATAGTATTTTATATATAACCTTACTAAAATAGCAGCCTCTACAGATTAAACACAAACCACCCCCACATGTGCATATTAATGATAATATATACAATTTGAAATAAGATTAAATGAAAAAGAAATACTTATGTACATGTCACATAACTTCCTGATTCCCTTAAATGGTTTTTAATTATTTTTTGACTTAATCTAACCTTGATTTTAATTCCCTCACATTACTTGTGATTCATTCTCATATTGGCAAAAGGCTAATAGCTTTTGGACTGTGCTTAACCTTAGAATTTGGCAAAACACTATGGAAAAAGCCCTTTGTCCTTTTCACCTGCTGGGAGATTAAACCCCTAATTAGCAGGCTTAGATGAGAGCCACTTCAGCCAGTACTTAAGAAAATCTTGGCCTTTGTCTGCCATTTCAGAGCTCAGCTGTCTTGGTGCTTCCTGTATTTATCCACGCTGAAATAGGAAATTGCTCACTGGTCTCTCCAAGCCCCATGACCATTGACTTCTAATCAAAACCCGGTTCCCAGAGGTCCCCTGGCTCCTAAAAGGGCACCCTGATTCTCCATGCTTGCTAACAAAGCCACTCCACAAGACCACTCTGCTTTCTTTTGAATGCTGCTGTAGAGTCAGGTTTGGGTTGCTTTGTGTCCTGCAGTTCTTGGTACCCTGTGCCCATTTAAGCCCTCCACTTATAGATGTCAAGCATGCTTCCTAAACTTTTAAGCAATATTGAGTGCTAAAAACAAGTAATTTTTTTTTATTAAGGTGTCGTTGTCTATAGGGCTGTCAAACTGCTCTGTGTGATGCTATAATGGTGGACACATGTCATTAAATATTTGTCTAAATCCATAGAACGTACAACAGCAAAAGTGGACCCTAATGTAAACTATGGACTCTGGGTGACAATGCGCCAATCAATGAATGTAGGTTCATCCGTTGTAACAAATGCATCACCCTGGTGGGGATGTTGATAGAGGGTGAGACTGTGCAGGGACAGGGGAATAAAGGTACTTTCTCTGTACTTTCCACTCAATTTTGCTGCGAACATAAAGCTGCTCTTTTAAAAAGTCTTTTTTTTTTTTTTAATAGTGTCACTGCCCTGACAGTTTTGCACTGTGATGTAGGTCCTTAGGCAACTGTGGAGAAGGAAACAGGAGGTGTGCTCTTGAGGGTGTGTTTATCAGATTGTTATTAAGCACCCACTCTGTGCCGGTAACTGTGTTGCTGGAGGAGGGGATGAATTAGGCACATCTGGCCCCTGCCCTTAGAAATCAGTTGAAACAGAAGGAAAAAAAATTAAACATCACATAAGCCGCCTAATTAATTACTTAATTTCACTGTGATAAATGCAAAGAAGGTGCTCTGAGAGTGGTTCCCAGGGAGCAGCTGGAAAGGGCTATGCCTCTTCCCCGTCATTCATTCTTTCCTTCTTCAACAGCAAACTGTTGAGTAGTTGAGTTAGAGCAGTAGGTATCAGTCGCTCACCCATTCACCACCCCAATCGTGTTAAAAGCAGGCCTTTAAGACCCAGAGAGCTGAAATATTACTACTGTGAGCATCTTTGAGCTTATACCTGTGCTGACCTCAGCCGGGCCCTGCAAAGAAGCAATGCTGTAGTTCCAAAGCCATCCAGGAGTCAAGATGGTTCAGCCTCCCCCAGCTGCCCTCAAGCTTCTAATTTATGTACTTGCAAGCCAGCATGGCAAGCCAGGCAGAATGCCATCAGACCCTTTGTCTCCACCTGTCTCCTCTGTTTGTTCTTGCCTCTCCTTGCCTCCTGCCTTTCTCCAAAATGTCTTTTCATTTGGTGTGCAACAGAGAAAAGGGAGAAATGTAGAACGATATCACATAATAGGAAATTGTATCTTGAGAGTATTTTCATCAGACTCCGTAATTGTCATCTTGAACATGTGTAGGGAAATGGACACTCTCATCCATTGTTGGTGAAATGAAAGAACCTTTCAAGACAGTGATCTGCCATCTTTCAACAAAACAAAAGTATCCATAACTTTTGACCAAGCCATTCTACTTTTGAAGTGTTTCTTTAAGAAATCAAGAGTACATCCATGAGGATATCAATTGCAGCACTATTTAATATAACAAAGAAATAGATAACTCAATATCCATCAATTGGAGATGGTTAAATTATGGCTGATCTGTACAATGAAGTATTATAAATTTGTCAAAAGACCATGAGGGAGAACTGTATTAACTCAATGGAAAGAAGGCTAAGATACAGAAAGTAAAAATATTATTCTAGATACACTGCAGAACAGTGTTCTAGAATATCTAGAATATACAGTGTTCTGCAGTGTATCTAGTGTATCTAGAATAATCTCATGTTATTTAAAAACAGAATGCTTACATGTGTTTGATATGCATTATTAAAAGTCTTGAAGTATGCAGATGACTTTAAAACAATTTCCCCTAGGGAGTAAAATTTAGGAGAAAGGAGCTTTTATTCTCTATATAAGAGAGTAGCACTTTGGGAAGCTGAGGCAGGTGATCACTTCAGTCTAGGAGTTCGAGACTGGCTTGGGTAACATGGTTTCTACAAAGAATACAAAAAATGGCCGGGCGCGGTGGCTCAACCCTGTAATCCCAGCACTTTGGGAGGCCGAGGCGGGCGGATCACTAGGTCAGGAGATCGAGACCATCCTGGCTAACACGGTGAAACCCCGTCTCTACTAAAAATACAAAAACTTAGCTGGGCGTGGTGGCGGGCGCCTGTAGTCCCAGCTACTCGGAGGCTGAGGCGGGAGAATGGCATGAACCCGGGAGGCGGAGCTTGCAGTGAGCCAAGATCGCGCCACTGCACTCCAGCCTGGGCGACACAGCCAGACTCCGTCTCAAAAAAAAAAAAAAAAAAAAATACAAAAAATTAGCTAGGCATGGTGATGCATGTCTGTAGTCCCAGCTACTAGGGAAGCTAAGGTAGGAGAATCACTCAAGCCTGGGGAGGTCAAGGCTGTAATGAGTCATGATCACATCACTGCAGTGCAGCCTGAGCAATAGAGCAAGACCTTGTCTCAAAAAAAATAATAATAATTTCATTTAGTTTGACCGTTGCATATAGTGAGTACGAATTACTTATTAAGGAGAAATAAATTAACAAACCAGCATTTAAAAAAACTTATCTGCTCTAGAACAGGATAGTAATAGTAGACTCATCAGTCTATTTAATGTAATGTTGATGCTTATTTTATGACAGTTCAGTATTTGATTGGAAACAGCTCCTTTTTTTAGAGCCTCTCTTTTTCCCTATACTTGGCAGTTGATATAAAATACATATCTGGAGATTGTAGAGATGGAAAGATAGAGAAGAAGGCACAGGAAAAGGAAGGGGATTCAGGAAGAAATAAGGACTTATCCAAATTTTAAAAAGCCATCAAAATTATGTTTGGGGGAAATTTTATAATAAGGTGAAAAATAGATAATGAAAAATGCCAAATTCAAAGATGCATAATTAGTATGACTATTCTAAGAAATAAATGGCCTCTTCCAGCCTCCAGAAAGGATGCTGGAGAAAAGTAAACCAAAATGTTAACAATGATAGACTCTGGATGGTGTGACTTTAAGAAATGTTTTGGCCAGGCACAGTGGCTCACACCTGTAATCCCAGCACTTTGGGAGGCTGAGGCAGGCAGATCACGAGGTCAGGAGATCGAGGCCATCCTGGCTAACATGGTGAAACCCTGTCTCTACTAAAAACACAAAAAATTAGCCAGGCGTGGTGGCGAACACCTGTAGTCCCAGCTACTTGGCAGACTGAGGCAGGAGAATGGCGTGATCCTGGGAGGTGGAGCTTGCAGTGAGCCGAGATTGTGCTACTGCACTCCAGCCTGGGCGACAGAGTGAGACTCCATGTCAAAAAAAAAAAAAAAGGAAATGTTTCATTCCTCACATTCTAAAACATTTTTAATTAATTGATTAGTTTTATCACATAAACAGTCACACTTTTATTGAAGATATGCCTATCATTACCCAACATTTTACCCTCCCAAAATACCAACACAAGTACAGGTTATACAAGGCAGAGCTGTGTCTAGTTTTAGTAGAGATGGGGTTTCACCATGTTGTTCAGGCTGGTCTCGAACTCCTGACCTCAGGTGATCCACCTACCTCAGCCTCCCAAAGTGCTGGGATTACAGGCATGAGTCACTGTGGCCGGCCCCTAAACTCATTTTTGAAGCCTGGGTATCTTGAGTCTGAGAAGCCCATTTAGTTTTGAGTCTTCCCTTCTCTCTGCCTTAGAGCAACAACTTAAAGATTCCTTTATTTTCATAAGGAATACAGCCTAGGGAAGTAAATTTCAATGGGTTGTTTGATCTGTGACTGGGAGATAGAGTATAATATTCATTGAAAGTATTCAGTACCTCAGGGTAAGACTCCATAACGTAATGTAGATTGTCTTTATTGCTTAAATTTTATTCACAAAGTTGAAGTGAGAAACTGTAGGAGTTCAACAAAAAAATCAGTCTTGGCCCCTCAAATCCCTTGCTCTGGATTTACTAAATTTTTTTTTTTTTGGCCAGAAGGCACTCACACCCAGTATTTTCTGGTGAGAATTTATGTTGGCCTGCTGTTCTTGGTTTGGTTTGTTTGCTAACAGTTGCCAACTGTGCAAGCTCGCTCTATAATTTCTTGTAACTTTTTTTTTTTTTTTTTTTTTAAAGAATAGAGCCTCAAATACAGGGTTTCATGATAAGGTCTCAAGTTCTATGTAAAGTGGAAAATGTTCAGTACCAATGCATGCCAAGGAGGGGTGGGACTGCTTTACTCCCTTTAATCACTTATAAGTTAGAAAGATGTCCCTCTGTCCCTGTAAGCCAAGTTTCTCCGAAACTATCACAGACTCAAGAGATGCTAGTTGTTTTTTAACTTTGAAATCTATGAGTAAAAATAGCGCCTGTCCCTAGATTCTTCTCCTTGAAAGCTTATCAAAAAGGGACTTCTGATCCCTAATCTTATCCTTTAATACTCACTCACTCACTGCATTTGATAAATAATTCTATCTTGACAGTAGATCTGAAGAACTATGGGTAAGTGTTCCTTTACCTAAGAAGCGCTAGTCCTTTTTAATCTAAGTTTCTCCTATTATCAGAATTCAAAATGTTATTGTTGCTTACTTTGCTTTTATAAAATATTTGACTTCTAGTACCCCAAGTAGACAAGGACTTATACTGACATGAGCCATGAGTTTAATATAAATATATGGTTTCTCATTTAATTTTTGCAGTTATTCAATAATTTTATAAATGAGGAAATTGAAGCTCAAAGATGTATGTAACTTGTGCAAGGAGAGGCCACACTGCTGTTAATTGTAGAGTCAATTTCAAGTCTGTTTCCATCAGAAGTTCATGCTTTTTAGTTGTACCATGTTGTTTCTAACAACTTAATACAAGAAAACCAGTATTAATTGGCCACTTATGATACAACAGATGTTTTCAAGATGTTCTTTTCATCCATAACCAAAACCTATTCTACTAGTAGTTATCCCATTTTTATAGAAAAACCTGGGGCTTAGAGAGGTTAAAAATGTGCCCATGACATAGTTTGCAGGAGACAAATCCAGGATTGAACCCCAGGTCTATTTGTCTCCAGTGCCTCTACTTTCTATGCTATCATGTGTAGCATTTATATGAATTCACTCATGAGAACAACTTCGAGATGGGTCCTATTATCATTCCCATTTTATAGATGAGAAAAATCAAGTTTCGAGACATTAACTAACTTGTCCCCCAAGTCTAGTTAGAGTGTAGGAAAAGGAGATTAAGTCCCAGGCAGGCTGACTTTGGCATTCTCAATCACTTAATGGACTATCCCTTCAGAAACACTTTTTAAGAATCAATGTTCTGGCCGGGCGCGGTGGCTCAAGCCTGTAATCCCAGCACTGTGGGAGGCCGAGACGGGCGAATCACGAGGTCAGGAGATCGAGACCATCCTGGCTAACACAGTGAAACTCCGTCTCTACTAAAAAATACAAAAAACTAGCCGGGCGAGGTTGCGGGCGCCTATAGTCCCAGCTACTCGGGAGGCTGAGGCAGGAGAATGGCGGGAACCCGGGAGGCGGAGCTTGCAGTGAGCTGAGATCCGGCCACTGCACTCCAGCCCGGGCAACAGAGCGAGACTCTGTTTCAACAACAACAACAAAAAAAAATCAATGTTCTAACAAAAGTGAGAGAAATTTTCTTAGGTGTGCAAAATGTAATTTTAAACACAAGAAAAGATAAAGAAACTGTCTGTCAAACTTGGCCATTAGGGTCTAGCTTAGAGAATGCTCCTCCGCAAATACCTCATACAAATTACTAATTAATGTTCCCAGAATTTTCCATTAGCATATTGTCTCATTCCTCTTAACTACTGCACTAGTGAAACCTTGCAACTTCAGAGGAAAAGGAGGGCAGCTCTGGAGTAGTATAAATAAGAACATTGTGCAATGAACCCTGTGGGTGCTGGTAAGGCATCTAGTATTCAGTCCCTCTGCATTTTAAGATTAGCTTACTCATCCTCAGGATTCTGGGTCAGGAAAACGCTCTGCCAAATGAAGGAATGGGCCATCCTTCATAGGTGAGGCCAGAGCCACTGACCCAGTATCAGGAGGGCATGGCTTTGAAATTGCCAGTTCAGTAGTGGTGATGAATTTGCACGTGTCTCTCTGTGAGCTCTCAGCTCCTCTGGCCCATTGTGAGTAATGACAAGTACTTTGGAGGGCATTAGAATTCAACGGCCATTGTTGTCGTGATATATGAGATTAGCAGCAATTTAAAACCTTAGCTATTTGGGAGCCTAAAAAAAAGAAATAGAGCAGGATTTCATGCAAACTTAAACCCCATAAATGTGTGACCCAATTTCTCTCCAGCTTTGTCTGTGCAATTAAGGGAAGAGATAAGAAACTATTACAAGATGCTATGTTTTTAATGTCAGCAATAGTTCATTTCTCTAGGAATAGGATAAAACAGAACTCAAGCAGGGTACCATAAGCCTAGTCTAAGACAAGTTCTTTTTATGGATATGTGTTAGATTTATATACCTCCAACTTCTATGCTTTATAACAAGGCCATCCAGCATGAATCCCCTTAGTGAGACAGATGCAATATTTCCTTTGAGTGGGAAGCAAGGAGGCAGAGGAGGGATGGCCGGCCTTATTATGCAAAGAAGCTATAATAACGCTGCTTTTCAGCACTCCAAGTGGCCCTTTGAGAAGATGAGTAGTGAAGGGGAGCATGCAAAGGGCTATATGTCTATTTATCTAATAAAACCTGATTACAAGCAACAGGTGCACTCGCATATAAACTACCTAGGAGTCATCAAGAAATCCTGAAGAAAGCTGCATCAAATTGCAAATGATATGACTTTCATCTAATGATAGGTATTAATTATACAGAGAAGACTGCGACAGGCCCATAAAATGGGTGTTTGCATCCTCATTATTCAGTATTTCATGTCATGATGATAAAGCAATAATGACAGAATAATAAACAAGCTTTTTATTTATTTATTTGCCTCATTGAAAATGAGACTTTGAAAGTCAAATCTCAAAGTTTAGAGGAAATGGGTAAAAGACTTACAAAGACACCTGCAAAAGGTGAGCAGAGATGTCAGGGATGAGAAGAATAAAGAAGAGACCAACCAATAGATAGATGGGGGAATAAAATCAATAGATAGATGTTTTTCTCTATGATAAACACACTCCTAAAATTCAATCGGAATTAAGATGGCAATTTTCCCTTGTAGGTAAGAGCAGCATTTTGTTGATGTGTTTGAAAATGCCTAAACCCTTGGAAAGAGCAATAATTCCTTTAGGTGACATGGTAGAGGGGCCATGGTGATACTGAGGGGAAGGAACACATGGGGTCCCCTGTCTTGTATGCAACAGCACCTGTCACTTTTATGATTGCTAAAAGCTCTACCAGCTCATGAGGCCCTAGTAGATCACACAGCCAGGAAGTGGGAGATGAAGAGTGGGTAGGAAAGAACTGGAAGGACTGAGATTGCTTGGAAGGAGAGAAGTGAGGGCAGGAAGTGGTGGGCGGAGAGGCAAGGAGAGCGGTACAGGGGAGAACACTGGGAGCAAACCAAACCACCACCACACATGTGCCGAGGGATGGCCACAGTCTTTATCATGATAATTTACTAAATAGTGCCGCAGAAAGATTAAGGATTAAAATGGGGAGAGGAATGTGGTGATTTGGCAGAGAGGGAGAGTCACAAGGAATGACTACCTGGAATCCTAAAATAACCCTCTCAGAAGAAATTCTGCCCAAAATGCCCCATTTGGTTTAACACAAATAAACCTGCATCCCGACACTATCCAGCCAGCCTCCTTCCTGCCTGCATGCCTGCCTCTTCAGTATTTCTCAGTGCTCTGAACTCTCATCAGTTGAATGTTTTGATAGATGTATTTTACGAAACATTGGAGAGTCTTGATTGCTTATGCCTCAACTAATTTTGTCCTAATGAAGATGAGGAAAATATTTTTCTTTAAAGAAAAATAAAGTGACCTAATTGTGTATCCATGGTAATTTTTATTTGAATATTATCTCTGGAGACAAAGGCAGAGGAGTCATTTTGGGTGTTTACAAATTATGTTACTTGCATACAGATATAATCTCACCTAGTTTATCTGGTTACTGATATGGGCACAGAAAACCAAACTGGAAAAGACAGACAATGGATGAATGTGGAAAACCCATTAAGTTAGATCCCACTAATTCAGAAATGGTGACATATCCAGCCTTGAGAAAACATACCTCTCATTTATTTAAAGAAAACAGTAGGCAAATTAATAATGTAAAAATAGTAGAAGAAAATACTGTTTGACCTACTAAAGCAAACAATACCTCACCTTACTCAGATATCAAGTACTATACAGTCTAAGTTTCAAATAGGAAAACCATAGCCTATTTTTCATGAACACGGTCATGAAATAAGCCAGTGGCAGACTTTTTCTTTTAAAATCTGGAACAATCTCTTGTTTATAAAGTAAAATAAAAGCGTAGCTAGAATACTTTGTCAATTTAAAAGGACACTCTCAATTCACATACAAGATGTATCCTGCTATGTTCTAAAGTTAAATTTGTATTTACCTAGTAGTTATCTTATTTCTGGATCCTGGGACACTTTATCCCAAGGAACAGAGTCACTTTGTTCAGCAGACTCCAAAGTTCCCTGATCTTTGGTGAGATGGCTGCAGAAAAAAAGACTTAATCATTGTCTGGAACACTGGTTTTTATGTGTACATGGAGTATTTTCACAAAAACAGGTGTCAAGATGATTCAGGGCGATTATATCTTCTGAGTGGGAAGAGAACAAGGAAGACAGAGATGTGACACTATCACATTCACATTCCTTGCTCCATTTTCACACCTTAAATATTTTTAAAAGCTGGGAGATCACTTTCTTTTCTTTTCTTTTCTTTCTTTTTTTTTTTTTTTTGAGACGTAGTCTCACTCTGTTGCCTAGGCTGGAGTGCGATGGCGTGACCTTGGCTCACTGCAACCTCTGCCTCCTGGCTTCAAGTGATTCTCCTGTCTCAGCCTCCTGAGTAGCTGGGATTACAGGTGCCCACCACCACAACTGGCTAACTTTTGTATTTTTAGTACAGACAGGATTTCATCAGGTAGGCCAGGCTGGTCTCGAACTCCTGACTTCAGGTGATCCATTGCCTTGGCCTCCTAAAGTGCTGGGATTACAGGCATGAGCCACTGTGTCTGGCCAAAGGCTGGGAGATCATTGATAAAACTTGTCACTCACTCTATCTAAATTCCACAGGAACCTACTGGCTTATTTAGACTTTGGAAGATATGTATGATAGCTACAAATTCTCCCTGAGATACTTCAAATATGAAAATTCAAGAAAGGAAGGCAAGGTCCTACCTCTTTTCACAAAATTTGCCTGGGCTCATTCACCTACGTTCATAGATTCATTGGTTCCATGCATACTTACTGGGTCCTATTACATACACAGTAATTAGAAAAAGTAAAGATTTAGATTGCCTTCCTCCTAAAGTATGTATAGTCTGGAGGTTCTGGGGTTAGGGGTAGCACTTTGAGCAAGATTTGAATGGCAGTAAACATAAAACATTAAAAACATAGAAAAACAGCCACCTTTTCTCTTTTTAAATGAAGCAGCAAAATTGAGTAGAAGGGGAGAAAAATCATTTTCCTGGGAGGAGACTTGAGAAAGTATTTAGAGAATATGGTGGTAGTTGAGGTGGATTTGCAAAATTATTTTCAGCATGGCATGAAAGTGAGCTGTCCAGGAAAGAGTAACTTGGGAAGCTAAGAAATTGACATGGAAAACTAAAAATATAGGGTGATGTTAAAATCATAACTTGGGATTTAGGTACATGAAAGCAAATATTAGCAAAGACTTTGGAAAGGTAGAATAGGCTATTTATTCAACAGACATTTGTCAAAAAGTCTGCTATGTACCAGACCCTCTGCTAAGCACGGGGGATAAAAAGTTGGATAAAGACTTTTCTACCAATAGTAATCCCCTTAGACTAACAGCACTGGTCTTATTAGGAAGGAATCAGATTCCACTCCACATCTAATGAGTCAGAATACGCATTTTAACAAAATCCCTAGGTGACTCCTACTAACCTTAAGAACCGCTGACGTAATACATTGTTCATATTTAAGGAGCTTACAAATTATTGGAGGAGACAAGCAAACCCGTAAACACAGTGTACTATGATAAAGGCTGTGAGAGGAGATGGGGAAGCATACTGAGGTAAGCAAGTCAAATGGGGAAATGTCAAAGGAGGCAGAAAAAGAATGCAGTTGTAAAGCCATATTACAAATGCAGCACAGATGTGCCAGTGTCATCTAACTGAAGCCATTTACCAATTGATAGAACATTTATTTTATTCTTTTTTTTTTTTTTTTTTTTTTAGAGACAGGGTCTTCCTGTCACCCAAGCTGGAGTGCAATGATGTGATTGTAGTTTAGTGCAGCCTCCAACTCCTGGGCTCAAGCAATCCTCCTGCCTCAGTCTCCCAGGTAGTTAGGACTACAGGCTAGCACCACCATGCCCAGCTAATTAAAACAATTTGTGTGTAGGGAGGGTTGCATTGGTAGAAATGAGGTCTCACTTTTCTACCCAGGCTGGTCTCAAACTCCTGGACTCAAGTGGTCCTCCCAATTTGGCCCCCCAAAGTGCTGGGATTACATGCATGATGAGCCATTGCATTCGGCCACTTTTTCTTGATTGCCTTTGTGTACCAAGTTCTATTCGATCAATTATTTTATTTAATCCTTCACCTCCACTTGTTTGGTTCAAGGCACCATCATCTCTTGATTACAGGATGTGTTAGCCGCAGCCTTAGCTGGCTGATAAACTCCACCCATTCTTCTCCCCGCTAGTTGTATTTTGCTGCAGCCTGAATAATCTTTTCAAAACCTGAATCTAATTTTGTCATCCACTGTTTAAAGTCTTCAATAGCTCCCTATTGCTTCACTCCTCAACATGCTTTATAATGCTCCAGTGATCCTTCTCCTGCTGCATCTCCCTCCCAGCACTCCTGAGTGCTCTCCATTCAACCAGACCTTTTTTCAGTCCTGTGTACTCTTTGCACTGCCTCCTGCCGTAGGCAATCTAAACATGTTGCTCCCTCTGCTTAAACATGCTCCTGTTTTTCTCTTATCCATGCTAAGTCTGGAACACCCCTCAGATCTCCATGTAAAGGACTTTCCACAGGAGCAGCCTTGCCTGACCTCTCTGATGAGGTCACACCTCCCTGTTGGAGGATTGCTTGGTCACCCTTTTCACAACTGCAATGTTAATTACTTGTGTGATGAATTGACTGTCTTGCCCACCAATTAAGCTTGAACTTCCAGCAAGGACCAAGGACCTCATCTGGTTTTGCTCACCACTTTTTCCTCAGGATGGTGCTGGTCCATACTAACTTCTCAGTATTTGTTTGTTTAATCAGTCACCATAGAGATTAGATTTTAGATAGAAATGTTGATGGTCATATTTTGACAAAAAGCAGTGTGAGATGCTTCAGAGAGGTTTAGTGGATTGAGCACTAAGAAATAATATATTTTGTGACTAGAAGATCACTGATAGTGGCTAAGTAATTTCAGCAACAACATCACCAAATCGGATAAATGGTGAGGAAATGGAGGCCCAGATGTAGACAACCTGATTAGCAATGAAGAAGAAACAACGATTTAGAGAGAAGCTCAAAAGAGGTAACAACGTCAAAGGAAGGGATGATTTTAGACTAAGGAAGGCTTAGGCATATGGATTGGAAGCATAAGGAGCAAGCATAGAACATAATATTGAAAGGGAAGAAAGAAGGTATGTAACTGATGAACAAGATGAGAGAGAACAAGGTTAACACCCCATGTGAGAAAGCACCCTTGAAAAGAGACTAGCACATCTTGCTTTGAAACAGGAGGGAAAGAGATGAAGATGGGTTAAAATACAGAATTGGCTTTTTGGTTTTGTTTGTTTTTTATTTGTTTGTTGGGGTTTGGTTTTGTTTGTTTTGAGACAGGGTCTCATTCTGTTGCCCAGGCTGGAGTGTAGTGGTGCAATGGTGGCTCACCGCAGCCTCGCCCTCCTGGGCTCAGCAATTCTCTGTACTAAGCCTCCTCAGGAGCTGGGACTGCAGGTGTGTCCCACCATGCCCTGCTAATTTTTGTGTTTTTGGTAGAGATGAGAATTTTACCATGTTTCCTGGCTGGTCTCAAATTCCTGGGCTCAAGCAATCCACCCTCTTCAGTATCCCAAAGTGTTGGGATTACAGGCATGAGTCACTGTGCCCCACCAAAATATAGAAATGTTGTTACTCGGGAGGCAGAGGTTGCAGTGAGCTGAGACCATGCCACTGCACTCCACCCTGGGTGACAGAGTGAGACTCCATCTTAAAAAAAAAAAAAAAAAAAAAAAAAAAGACAAAACAAAACAAAAACAAATTTTGAGTGTGAGAAAATAGATGACCTTGAAGAGTCTCTCTCATCATCTCTATCGCCCTCCTTCCAGTTTGTTTTTTGTTTTTTGATATTCCTTGAGGATAGAATGATGGTTCACTACACAGTCCTCTTTATTCTCATTTTGACCTTCATATTTTTTTCTCTGCTTCTCTTCTTTAAAAGGTCATTCTCTCTACTTATTACCCTTGTCATCACTGGTAATCAACACACAAGAAACTCTCTCACCTTCTGAGACTTCAGCCCTGGTTCCCAGTCATCCACTTTGCCTTAACCTATGGACTGCATAGTGCATAATAATGATCCTTTCAACACAATGGTCTAAAACTTCCCCAACTAAAACCCCTACTGAAACTGTTCATCATTCATTTTCATTAAGCAAATAAATACTTATTAAACACCTTCTCTGCTCCAGGCTCTATGCTAGGGTTTGAAAACACATAAGTGAATAAAATATGGCTCCTGTCTTCAATGAGCTTACAGTCTGGCATATGAAAAGAATTATTTTTAGTGATAAAAAGTGGTAGATAATATAAAGCATATAGGCCAAGGGCAGCAGGTTGGCAAATTCTATCTTGGAGGGCTCAGGAAAGACTTCAGAGAAAGTAGCCTAATATATGATGTTTAGTCCCAGAGACTTGAAGGCAGAAATTGGGGTCACCCAGGTTTCAGGTTGAGAACACAATGAGGGCTCACCAGGAAGTGTCAGAATTCACGCATTCAATAAGCATTCGGTGGGCACCTATGAGTGGCAGTCACTGTGCAAAGATGATACCCAACATGAACCCACTCACAGGCTAACAGGCTGCTTTGACTCTCAGGAAAATTGTGGAGCAACTCAAATTTGTCTATCACTACCTCCATTTCTGAATCTTTTGCACTCCTTATTCATGGAGCTCTTCTTCCTCACCTCTGCAACGTCCACTGATATTCAGGAAGTCGGCTGGGGGAAGAATATATAGTTGCCCAAGGTACTAAGTAAAAGCCATTTGTCTATGTCCAGGCTTTGAAATCCATCACCACCAACAAAGCAAAGGCAAAAGCACTTCCACTTCTCCCTCTCAAAGAGTTTTAGGCTTAATAAATAATAATGAAGATAACACTAATAAGTTCAAGTAGCATTTATTGAACAATTAACAGTGTTCCAAGCTTTGTGAACAGTGTTTTAGAGAGATTATATTTTTTAATTCACATAAGAATTCTATGATGTAAGAATAATGATTTTACAGAAAAGGAAACTAAGTGTCATGTTGCTAGTAAACAGTGCCTCAGACTTCCCTGTTTATGGCTTTTCTTCTTCCAGGCAATCAATCAAGTTCATCTTAACTGAATTTTATATATAAATTATGTTGAAGCAAAGAACTGGCTCAGGCCTTAATTAGAAGTAGCCCTCTCTAGATGTTTCTCTACTTCAAAGTGTTTATTAATAGATACAGAATTCACTAATGTTGTCAATAGAGGTATTTTAGATTAAAGGGGTCTTCCTACCACCCTTCAAATAATCCTAGGTATATAACCCCAGTGGATCTGCCCATCCTACCTTAGAACTGGCCTTTGTTCTACAGTTTCAGTCTCCATAAGTATAATAGGCCTACCATCTGTCTTTATTATGACTAACCACATAAAATGTTTAATGGATTTTTAATAGATTTCAAAGGGCTTTTTTTCTTTCTAGCTCTCTGTAATTGCTGCTTTTGTTACTCCTCAAGCAACTACTTAGACATTCTACAGTTATTGTTAAGACATGAGCTGCTTGTTATTTTATTCCACCTAATGAATACTATAGCAGGCAGAATAGTCTCCCAAACATGTCCATACCCTAATCTCTGCTACCTGTGAATGTGGTAACTTGTGTGGTCAAAGGGACATTGCAGATGTGATAAAGTGAAAGATCTTGTGACAGGAGATTATCCTAGATTAGTTGGATGTACCCAAGGTAATCACACGCATCCTTAAGTGAAATGAAAAGGCAGGAGGATCAGAGTCATAGAGGTGCACCTATGGCTTTGAAAGTAAAGGAAAGATACTGCACCACTGGCTTTGAAAGTAAAGGAAAGCGGCCGGATGCAATGGCTCACACCTATAATCCCAACACTTTAGAAAGCTGCGGCAGGCGGATCACCCAAGGTCAGGAGTTCAAGACCAGCCTAGCCAACATGGTGAAAACCCATCTCTACAAAAATACAAAAATTAGCCAAGCATGATGGCAGGTGCCTGTAATCCCAGCTACTTGGGAGTCTGAGGTGGCAGAATGGCTTGAACCTGGGAGGCGGAGGTTGCAGTGAGCCAAGACTGCACCACTGCACTCCAACCTGGGTGACAGAGCGAGACACCATCTCAAAAAAGAAAAAAGAAAAGAAAAAGTAAAGGGAAGCACCATGAGCCAAGGAATGCAGGCAGCTTCTGGAGCCTCCTGAAGGCACATAATCTGCCAACACCTTGATTTTAGCCCAGTGGAGTATATTTCAAACTGGTGACCTCCAAAACTGTAAGATAACACGTTTGTTTTCTTTTAATTTGTGGTGATTTGATGGAATAGCAACAGGAAACAAATTCAAATTATTTTTTTCTATTCTTGATACTTTGTTATTTGTCAGGCCTCTGAGCCCAAACTAAGCCATCATATCCCCTGTGACCTGCATGTACACATCCAGATGGCCGGAAGCAACTGAAGAATCACAAAAGAAGTGAAAATGGTCAGTTCCTGCCTTAACTGATGACATTACCTTGTGAAATTCCTTCTCCTGGCTCAGAAGCTCCCGCACTGAGCACCTTGTGACCACCACCCCTGCCCGCCAGAGAACATCCCCTTTCACTGTAATTTTCCACTACCTACTCAAATCCTATAAAATGGCCCCACCCTTATCTCCCTTCACTCTCTTTTTGGACTCAGCCCACCTGCACCCAGGTGAAATAAACAGCCTTGTTGCTCACACAAAGCCTGTTTGGTGGTCTCTTCACACGGATGTGTATGACATTATTGGAAATACTATAAGCCCCATGAAATGAACAGGTTAAATTACCAGCATATCAGTAGCCCCAAGTTTCTTTTTCAGAAGTACTCATGTGATAGCTTTAGAACTGAGTCCTCTACTGAGTCCTCTATTATGGTGTTTCTCAAACTTGAGAGTGTGTCAGAATCACCTAAAGGGCTTGTTAAAACACCGATGGGTGCGTAGTAGGACAAGCCGCAGACAAAACTCCTCAGACACCAAGTTAAAGAAGGAAGGGGTTTATTCGGCCAGGGGCATCGGCAACACTCCTGTCTCAAGAGCCGAGCTCGAGTGAGCACTTCCTGTCCCTTTTAAGGGCTCACAACTCTAAGGGGGTGCATGTGAGAGGGTCCTAATCGATTGAGCAAGCAGGGGGTACGTGACTGGGGGCTGCATGCACCGGTAATTAGATCGAATAAAACAGGATAGGGATTTTCACAGTGCTTTTCTGTATAATGTCTGTAATCTATAGATATCTGTAATCTATAGATAACATAACCAATTAGGTCAGGGGTCGATCTTTAACTACCAGGCCCAGGGTGCGGTGCCAGGCTGTCTGCTTGTGGATTTCATTTCTGCCTTTTAGTTTTTACTTTTGCTTTCTTTGGAGGCAGAAATTGGGCATAAGACAATATGAGGGGTGGTCTCCTCTCTTAGGTGGGCCCCACCTCTAGCATTTTCTGAGTTAGCTATGCTAGACACCTTGACCGTACAGGTGAATAAAATGCAGTAAGAGCTAGAATGGGTATGGAATGACACTAAATTGTTAATTCAGAATGTGCGCAAAGTCTGCCATTCACCATATTACCACTTACAACTCGGCACAGTGCTTAATGAATAGTTCTTGAATGAATGGATGAATGAATGACTGTTTGTCATGACAGCAATTCTTCATTCACTCAGTTGCTATTTATTGATTGTCTCCTTTCTCCAGGTTCTGTTTTAGGTGGTCTTATGGGAACATAAAGTAGGGAACCAAACAAGCAAAAAAAAAAAAAAAAAAAAAAAAAAAAACTCTCTCCTTGTGGTAGACTGAGATAAATAAGAATAAACCAAATAAGTAAGCTATGTGAAATAGTAGAAAGTGTTAATTACCATGAGGAAAAAAATAAAGCAAGGAAAAGAATCCAGGCTGGGGAGCCAACTCTAAATTTAAATACTGTGGTCAGAGCAGGCCCTTCCTCAATCCCCTCAAGCACTACAAACTCATTCACAAAGAATATGTTTGTCCTTATGCTGCCATAACAGAATACCTGAGACTAGGTAATTTACAAAGAATAGAATTTTATCTTGCCATAGTCCTGGTGGTTGGAAAGTTCAATTCAAGGAGCATCTGGTTGACCTAAGAGGAGGTCCTTCTTGCTTCATCCCCTTGGAGCAAAAGAGCAAACTAGTAAGGCTTTGTGAAGCCTCTTTTATAAAGGCCTCAATACCATTCACAAGGGAAGGGGTCTTACTGCCTAATCTCGTCTTTAAGGCCCACCTCTCAATGTTATCACATTGGCAACACCTGAATCTTGGAAAGGACACATCCAAACCATAACTACGTTCCTTGAATTGCAATTCGGCTGCAGTTCGGACTGGACCCCAAGATACCACAAATACAGAGAAGCAGCATGTAGTCTTTGTCCTCCAGGAGTTTACAACCTGTAGGCCCAGTCTAGAGGATGTAATGACCTAATGCCTGCCCAGCTGTGCCCATCTTCTAATTATAAGAACTTAGATGTAGCTGCAGAAAATATAACCATTCTTCATGGGTACACCTAGGAGCACTGGGAAGTCAGTGGAAGAAAAGTCACCTTTTTTTCTAATCTCTGGGCTATTACCTTCCCAAGCTTTAAAAAGAAAATGTTGAGAAAGAAAAACGTTAATAACATTTTTTACATTTTTACTTTACATTTCAATATTAGTGTCTTTTTCATTTTCAAAGCTCTTCTACACGTTATCTTACAGGATCAAAAGGGGGGAATAATTTAAAAAGCTAGTTCAACTTTATAATCCCAGACCGAATTACTCTTCTAAAACAAGTGGATGTAAATTATACATAGCCTCAGGTATCTTGGGGGAAGGAATTAAATAGAATACACAAAGCAATATGCAAATTTTTAAACGTTTCAATAAAGTAATGATGGAACTAATTAAGCTCTTTTGGAGATGCTTCCCCTTCCACTTGAGAAAGACTCAAGAGCCAACCTGCCTGTCTGCACACGTGACTGGAAATACAGACCACAAATCAGTCTTGTCTGACTACACAATGAATCCGACGCAGTAAAGCAGTTCTTGGCTTCTCGTGTAATTATGTACAAGACTAGAAATACTGAAACTTCCTTTAATATACTGGTACAGTAAAACCACAATACTTTGAAAGGTTCTTCTTGAGATCAAAGCAAATTCGTTCATCTTAAAAAAAAAAAAAAAGATATCTCTATTACTATCATCTGTTCTTTTCCCCCAGCCTACTTCTAAAACACTGGTTCTCAAACGTTATTTTTCATCAGAATCACCAGTATGGCTTGTTAAAAACAATTGCTGGTCCCTATCTGCAGATATGATCTGATGTAGGTCGGCTTTGGGGCCTAAGCATTTGCATTTCTCACAGTTTCCCAGGTGATGCTGATGCTGCTGGTTTGGGGCCCATGTTTTGAGAAACTCTGTTCTAAATAAAATTGAGGTAACCAATTGAAATTACTCTTCTTAGCCATTATAATAACCAATACACCTAAAGAAAGTAATAAATAACTATCTTAGTTTCTCCTCAGGATAAACACCTCAATCAGATTTAATCTTCCAATTAATATCCCTTTAATCAATTCTTCTGCTCTTCCTTAAATTCTCTGGGTAACATAAATCACCCTGAAAATATAAATTAAAAGTGGACACCATGTGTTATTAAGTACCTAATAGACAGTGAATTAAGTGGAAGTAGCGTTCCCCAGCTCTTGCAAATAACCCAATAACTTAAACATATCCAAGTATCGTATTAGTTTTTCAGGTTAAAGCACAGCATTGCTCATGAAAGTCCCCATGACGCTAGTCTATCAAGCAAAACATTTATTGTTTGGATTTCCTGTTTATTTAATAAATATATAGAGATGGGTAGTCTATTTTCCTTTTAGTATTTTACAATTGGAACAATTATTTTTTAAAATCTATCTTCCCAAACCACATTTTAAAATAAGGGTTAAAAATTACACAAAAGGACAACAAATTTATTTTCCTAACTGATTAAATGAAACAGGACTCCTATAGCAACTAATAAAGCATGTCTTTTAACATTTGTAAATTCAGTAGATGCCACTTTAATACAATGTAGAAGTGTATATTGGTCCTCGGTTCATTAGTTTTAGTATGCCCTGTTAAAATACCTTACTTGCATTTTTGTATCTGCCAGGATGTCAGTTCTGACATGACTCTCTTCAGGAGAAATGCAGTTGGCCTTTCCTCATTTTTCGCTGACACAGAAAATGAACAATTTCTTAACATCATTTAGGATAATGCTATCTGAATCATAGCAAGTTCAAGTATAAATGAGGTGCACATGTTAAGTCATCTGCAGAAAGGTACAATTTTACAACTGGCTGAATTAGTTCAGGGCATGAAAATTTAGCTGCCAGACTCACTAATTCTGGAAGTACGTCTAACAGGAGAAAAATTTCAAAAGACATAAAGACAACCAGCCTTTAATGTCCTCGTTTCCACTTGCATATAACATTGGACTTTAATCTAATGTATATGCAAGTTGCTTCCTGCAATGTTAAGCATTAACTATAACGCACCCTTATCTAGAGCACATTTGATAATTTGGGTTGGCCATTAAAATATTTAAATTGAGCACTTAAGTACAGTTCAGAAAATTATATTCTCTACATTTGAAATAACTGTAAATAAAACTCTCTTTAAATTATTATGGAAGAATAATGCTAAGTGAAAAAAGCAGAATACAAATTGAATCTACACTGTAATTGCAACTATACAAAATTGGTTATGCATGCAAACAAGACTGGAAAAAAACATGGAAAATACGTGACTGATTTGTTAAGAAAATAGATTGAAGGAGTTTCTTTACAAAAATGCTATAGTTTGTATAAAGTTACTTGTATCCTTTTCAAAAATATTAAAACAACTTGGGGGAAGAAACTGTTTTCTCCTCTTAGATTGAACGTCTTCTTATGTTGGATGGTAATTTAAATTGTCAAAACATAGGAAAGATAGTTTCAGTATTAGAGGAACAGAAAGCTATCTTCTTTCCTTCAAAGAAATTCATTTTTAAAGCACATGTTGTTGTAGATATATTAATGCATATTCTTTACATGCACACACATTGTTATTGCCATTCATCACTAACATTACAATTCTCAAAAATCCTAGTCTTCTAACCAGAAGTAATCACGGAATCATAATAAAGACAAATGAACTAAATTACTGATGAAGTTAAAAGTTGCACTATTTTGATTAAACAGCCAGCAGGAATTGTCAGACTAATTAACTAAGGGTCAAGTTGCTGCTCAACCAAATGCCAGAACTATCAAAATCCAATACAAGCTATGCTCCGTTACTTCACTAGGACTATGTATTTGTACTTAAGAGTAATGATCTGATATGTTAAGAAAGTTTAGCTCAGTAAAATAACTGCTGTTGAAAACTGTTTGTGCCAGGGCTGTTGTCAGCAAATCACTCAAGTTCTGATAGTCAAGTTAGATCTTCTTAAATCTGAAAGCCAGGGATGCCTGGCATCTTTACAGGTAATGCACAAGTGGGCTTGGGCAGGGTCCATAGTCTAATGTTCATATCCCTGACCACAGTAATATATGGTGAGAAGCAGGGATGAACTGAGGACTCAAGAGAACCAGAGCACCCTTTTAAAGACTTGGGATTAAGCTGATAGATATTAGTCGTTATGCAAGGAGAAGCAAAATGACCCATGAGCCAGAACTGAGCTCTTCTTCCCCTCTTCATCCATTCCCTACAACCCCCAACATTTGTCCCTAAAGTTAAGATTTTGAGCCAGGCTCGGGGGCTCACCCTGTAATCCCAGCACTTTGGGAGGCCGAGACGGACGGATCATGAGGAAAGGAGAACGAGACCATCCTGGCTAATACGGTGAAACCCCCTCTATACTAAAAATACAAAAAATTAGCTGGGCATGGTGGCGGGCGCCTGTAGTCCCAGCAAGTCGGGAGGCTGAGGCATGAGAATGGCGTGAACCCGTGAGGTGGAGCTTGCAGTGAGCTGAGATCGCGCCACTGCACTCCAGCCTGGGCGACAGAGAGTCCGTCTCAAAAAAAAAAAAAAAAGAAAAGAAAGATTTTGAGCACTTAAACCATTCTGGTCTAATTTGTCTACTTCCTTTCTCAGTTTCCTTCATTGCTTTCATTATTATAGTAAATGTTAGTCCATTGTACAGATATTTAGAGAGTCTACTTAAAGTTACTAGCCCAAGTTGCAAGTCGGTAAAATGTCTTAAGCTCTTACAGTATTGATGTTAACTGCCCACACTTCCCTCCCATCAAAAGCTAACAAACAACTGAAGTAGATTTTCTAGCTTCAATTTAAGTAAAAAGTGGGATTGAGGCCGGACACAGGGCCTCATGCCTGTGATCCCAGCACTTTGGGAGGCTAAGGCAGGCGAATCACGTGAGTCCAAGAGTTGGAGACCAGCCTGGCTAACATGGTGAAACTCTGTCTCTACTGAAAATACAAAAATTAACCGGGTGTGGTGGCGAGTTCCTGTAATCCCAGCTACTTGGGAGGCTGAGGCAGGGAGAATTGTTGGAACCTGGGAGGCGGAGCTTGCATTGAGCCGAGATTGTGCCACTGCACTCCAGCCTAGTGACAGAGCAAGACTGTCTCAAAAACAAAAAAAAAGTGAGATTGACTAGGAAACCAGATCATTATTGTACACATTAAATTGGATAAGATATAATGGGAACATGATATTCAGGTGTACATTAGCAGTTTTCAACCAGGGCAATATTGTATACTTGTCACAAATGAGGGTAGTTGTCACAAATGAGGGTGAGGGGAAGATGCTACTGGCATCTATGTGTAGAGGCCAGGAATGCTGCAAAAATATCCTACAAATGCACAGGACCACCAACTACAGTTTTTTTAAAAAGTATCCAGCCTGGAATAGGCTGAAACGTTCCATTTTCCTACCTCCCTAAACCTTCCTGGCACTCTCCCCAGATGATTCTAACAAATCTAATGAGGACTGTAGTGATTGGAAATCAGATTTCATCTCCACTCCAGTAACTATACACGGGAAACCCATTTAACATCCTAACTGGATACAGTTTTGGGTTTTTGTTTTGTTTTGTTTTGTTTTTTTACCTCCTCAGATCCAATGACCTTTACTTCCTCTTCACTCCAGTCACATAATCACATAACCATTGCTTAGACCTTGTCACCATGAAAACTAATGACTTTGTCTACCTTCTTTCCGGCTCCTCTAATGAACATGGACCTACCCAGGTTAACCAACATTCCTAGGGGGAAAGGAGGGAAAACCTGGTCTTTTTTTTGTTTTGTTTTGCTTTTTTCAAGAGTGTCTGGAGATGGGGGGCATGAGAATCCAGGCCCTGTTACACATATATCACCAGTAGCTAGGTCCCAAATATCCACTGACTCTCTTACGTGGTGATCTTGGCTGACCTATATTGGAAAATCAGTTCTTGTATCTACATTCAGCCCCAGATTAAAAGTTTAAACAGTTTATTCCACCCCCTTTCCCCTAGACTCCACCAGATTGCTCTGTTTGGGGGAGGTGTTTCTGCCCAAATGTTTCTTGCTGTTCACGATGAGACAATTATCAAGACTGATAGCAGAAAACAGCCGAAAACAGCCAACAAGAGAGACAAGAGGAAGACAAACCAAAAGGAAAGCAACCCAGAGAAGACGATCTCCCTTCAGAAAAGTGGGTCTCAGTTGGATTTTTGATTTTGATCTTAGCATGGCTTCTACATGGGGGTAAACACAGATGAGAGAAAGGGCCTATGCCCCCAGGGGTTCACATGTATCCCTAACATTTCCTTTGACTATTGCTCCTTCTTCAATGACCCCAATGGATTTAACAGCCAACCCTAAGGTCATCTACAGGTGTTAAAGTCCCTCTCAAGGAAGAAGAGTCGAGAAGGTTAGACCTGTCTGCCCCTGCTTGCCATTCCCCTACATGTCCATTCCAGACAAATGAAATGGATGTTCCAGTTGCTCACTGGCCTTTCCACCTCCAGGCTTTCCCTTCCCAGTCCTCCATTTTTGCTGATGCTTCTTCTACGGCTTCCTTTTCTGTGCCTTCACTCTTGCACTCTCTGTGCCCTCACTGGTCTTCCCTTTTCTTCATCAACTGACATGAATTCCTTTGTTGTTCAGGTAGGTATTTTGAAGCCATCCCTGATCCCCTGAGTCTGGATAAGCAACCCCCAAATTTTTGTTCACAGAATATTTATCACTATTGTTATTACCATCACATTATATTGAAAATATCCATTAGGTTGGTGCAAAAGTAATTACACTTTTTGCAATTACTTTTGCACCAACCTACTATTTAGAAATAGTAGGTCTCCTCCTCTGGACTCTGAAGTGCTTTTAGGCAAACTCATCCTATTAACTTTTTTATCCTCTGCGCTATGCCTGTCACAAAGAATACACACAATAAATGTTTAAATGAATTAACTAAACATATCATAAGAGAACGTCAACATACAGTCAACGTTTCATTCACTCAACACACATTTACTGAGTATCTACCAAGTGCTAGATATATGCAAAGCTATTCAATTATATCCTTTTATTTTCTGTAGGAATGCTTTTCACGTGTAAAAATTTTGACCTTTGCAAATATTTGGCGCAAGACTATTTTATTGCAGTTAAAATAAAACTTAAAATGTTCCCCTACAATCAACTGTGCATTAGCATGCACAGCCTAATTAAAAAGCAAGAACTGTAACAGGAGAAAGGAGATGGGCCATACATGGTTTGCAAAGAAATAAAAAGAACTAACTTGTACAATAAAGATAAGACATTCTATATCTTAAAGGTCAAATGAACATTGTCAAACTAGTTTTTCCACTTGGGCCCCTACTTATAATATTGGAGATACAGCATTTTAAAAATCACATATAAATATATTTTATCTTCACTTTATAAAGAAAAAACATATCCCTTTAAATAATGGAAAACAGTCTTGTCAAATCATAACCTTCAAACAGGCCAAGACCCTAAGTGTCTTATTGCTATCTTTGGTTGGTATAAATGTGATCTCAGCAACTAGGATAGGGTCATCTAAATGTTCTTATTCAGAATTGTTCAGCCATTTTGTTACGTACAAATTAAATTATTCTGGAGGATTAGAGGACTAGTGACCACTTTTTAGTTAAGTTAGAAAAACTGCAAATTTCCCAGGAAAAACATTTTACTTTGAGGGTAGAACCAAGGAATTGCAGGGACGTAAGTCTTCATTTTGAAATTTAAAAATTAAGCCAGGATAAAACTATGAATCTATTCATGGTAAAAACCATAACTTTCGTCTTTATGTTCCACAAACCTAGTACAGCACCCCGTGCAAAATAGGAGCTAAATTAATATGTTTAATTTTTAATGGATAAATTATTCTCTCTTTATTACCATTTAACTCACTAGTTGTTCCTTTGTTATTTCTATGCAATATTCCATGATGTGGGTGATCCACAGTTAACTATTTATGACACATATTGCCATTTCCAGTTTTGAGAAATTACAAATAAAGCTGCTATGAACGTTAATATCCAGGATTTTGTGAAGACATAAATTTTTATTTCTCTGGGATAAATTTCAAGAAGTATGACACAATTATTTCAAATATAAGCCATGAAGTAAAGCTACATTACATAATAGTGCAATCTATAGAGTGATTGGCATACCATAATCAGAAATTTCATTTCATTTGAAGAAATGCTAGCAGAAATGCTTGCTAGCATTTCTTTAAATGGCATATGCTTTGCACATTTCTGATTTCTGCCTCTGCCTCCAGAGATCTTTGTATTTTTACTTCATATGAAATTCATGTCATTCTCCTCTAGAACGCTTTAAAAGTTATGTTTGATGATGAATACACTTGTATTCTTACACCAGAGATTCTCAGAGTGTGGTCTGAGGATGCATGTGTCTCAATTACTTTTTAAGGGAATCTGTGAAGTCAAAACAATTTTCATAATAATTTGAAGATATGACTGGCCTTTTCACCCTCATTCTTTCCCAAGTCTACATGATACATGTGGACATCACTACTAATGGAATATATGCTTGTATACTAAAATTTCTAATTTCACTTTTTATATTATTTATATATATATATATATATATATATCCCATATAAACAAAAGCTTTGGGGGGTCTTTAATAATTTTAAGAGTGCAAAGAGTTTCTGAGACCAAACAATTTGAAATCACTAGTTTTCATTATTTCTGTTATTTCTAGTTGTTCTGTGTATCTTCTTATACCATAGAGCTTCAATGGCAGGAACTATATTTTTGCAATTCTTTATGACTATCAATAGTGCTTACAACAGTGATATGGGAACACAACAAATAGTGATAAATGGATGATAAAATGAAGATGCGATAATCAAATAATAGTTTGCTTTTCTGAAACACGTTTATAAAATGTAGTGTAAGAGGGAAATTATTTGAGCTATAAGACAACTTTCATTCTTAAGTTTCAGATACAGGCTTCATGATTCTATTTGAAACAGTATCTGAAAAGTATCAGAAGCAAACTTATTTGGGTAGAGGTTTTGGGAGAGAACTGATATGTTTTATCATTTACCCAATGTCACCCTCTATTGGAAGAATAATTAATAGGATAGAACTTCGAATGGGTCCCTACTCAGCTACCTCCTGCCACATACTCATATACTAGAAAGAAGCCATTTTTCATAGAAATAATAGATTCAAGATCTATTATTTCATTTTCAGGGGTAGAATAACAACACATGTATAGAAGATGGAAGCTCTCTTGCCTCCTCAAAATTTCCTAAACTGGCCAGGTATGGTGGCTCAGGGCTGTAATTCCACACTTTAAGAGGCCAAGTCAGGAGGATCACTTGAGCCCAGGAATTCAAGACCAGCCTGGGCAACATAGCAAGACCCCATCTCTATAAAAGAATTTTTAAAATTAGGTGTGTGCCTATAGTCCCAGCTACTCTGGAGGCTGAGGCAAGAGGATCACTTGAGCCCAGGAGTGCAAACCTGCTGTGAGCTATGATCCTGGGTGACACAGTGAAACCCTGTCTCAAAAAAAAAAAAAAAAAAAATTCTAAACTTTTTTTTTTTTTTTTGGTGGGGGGAAGGTTGTATATAGAAAGACGAACTATTGAAACATAACATTTATATGGATCTCTGAGTGAAAAAATTAACTCTTCAAAGATCACATACTGTATGATTCCATTCACATAATATTCCCAAAACAAGATTCTAAACATGGAAAAGAGATTAGTAGTTGAGAATTACTGTTTAGGGATCATGACAAGGGAGGGGGTAGGGAGATGAACGTGACTATAAGGGGGTGGCAGGAGGGAGATCTTGGTATTGATGGAATAGCTCGGTATCTTTTTATGTTGGTCACATGAATCAACACGTGTTGAAATGTCACAGGAGGGAGATTTTGGTATTGATGGAATAGTTCTCTATCTTTTTGTGGTGGTCACATGAATCAACACGTGTTGAAATGTCACAGAGCTATACACACACATTTTACCAATGTCAATTTCCTATAAAAATGTAACCAGGAGAAACTAGGTAAAGGGTACACTGAACTTCTCTGTACTATTTCTGAAAATTCCTGTGAATCTATAATTATTTTAAGATATAAAGGTTTTTGGTTTTTTGTTTTTTGAGATGGATTCTTGCTCTGTTGCCCAAGCTGGAGTACAGTGGCACAATATCAGCTTGCTGCAACCTCTGCCTCCCAGGTTCAAGCAATTCTCCTGCCTCAGCCTCCCAAGTAGCTGGGATTACACGCACCCGTCACCAGGCCTGGCTAATTTTTGTATTTTTAGTGGAGATGGCGTTTCACCATGTTAGCCAGGCTGGTCTCGAACTCCTGACCTCAAGTCATCTGCCCACCTCCGCCTCCAAATGTGCTAGGATTACAGGCGTAAGCCACGGTGCCTGGCCTAAAAAGGATTTTTAAAATAATTTTTAAGATGGGGAGACCTGAGTATGAACCCCTGTTTAGCTTAATATAAATAGTTACATTCAGAAATATTTATAGGATTTATAGACATGTGTATTGTTATGAGCTGAATTTTGTCTCCCCCAACCATATAAATTCATATGTTGAAGTCCTAATCCCCACTACCTCAGAATGTGGCTGTATGTGGAGATAAAGCCTTTAAGGAGATAATTAAGGTAAAATGAGGTTATGTGGGTGGGAACTAATCCAGTATGGCTAGTGTCTTTGTAAGAAGAAGAGATTAGGATAGACACACACACAGGAAAAACCATTCAAGGACACAGAGAAGGTGAACATCTACAAGCCAAGGAGAAAGCCCAGGAGAAATCAATCTTGCTAACACCTTGATCTCAGACTTCCAGTTTCCAGAATTGTGAGAAATTTCTGTTGTTTAAGCCACCTAATCTATTGTATTTTTACAATAGGTTGTTACAGCAACCCTAGCAAACTAATGTATATACATAGGTTTGCATTTATACATGTTTATATATTCATACATATATTTTCTTTCTGTGTCAGCTGAGAGGCCATAAATGTTACTACTCCAGTAGTAACAAGCACACCTAGCACCCCAAGTCTTGGTTTCTAATACCATTCTCTAATAAAAGAGGCCAAGGCTACTTGGAGTAATGGCTGATTCCAAGATTGGGGCAGGAAATCTACAAGATGACTTGGGAACATCTTATATTTCCAAAAAAAGAAGGAAGTGCTGAAAAAGAAAACCACAGTGATGACGATATGTGAAAAGGGGACAGGAGCCAGCTGAAAGGGCTCCCAGTGGCCAAAACTGGAACAATTTGAGCAACAAAATAAATAAAATATTATAGGATTGGCCAGGCATAGTGGCTTACGCCTGTAATCCCAGCACTTTGGGAGGCTGAGATGGGTGGATCACGAGGTCAGGAGATCAAGACCATCCTGGTTAACACAGTGAAACCCCGTCTCAACTAAAAATACAAAAAAATTAGCTGGCATGGTGGTGGGCGCCTGTAGTCTCAGCTACTCTGGAGGCTAAGGCAGAAGAATGGTGTGAACCCGGGAGGCGGAGGTTGGCAGTGAGCCAAGATCACGCCACTGCACTCCAGCCTGGGCGACAGAGCAAGACTGTCTCAAGAAAAAAAAAAAAAAAAGTATAGGATTATCCTCAAAGTATAAAATAAAAATCTATCAGTTCATCCTGTATACGTAAATAATATCCTTTTTTTTTTTTTTTTTTTTTTTGTAGACAGGATCTCACTTTGTCATCCAGGCAGGTTACAATGGCACCATCTCAGCTCACTACAGCCTCAAGCTTCTGGGCTCAAGTGATCCTTCTGCCTCAGGCTCTGGAACAGCTGGGAGCACAGGCACACACCACCAAACCTGGCTAATTTTTGTATTTTTTTGTGGGTTTTGCCATGTTACCCAGGCTGTCCTTGAACTCTTGGGCTCAAGCAATCTGCCCACCTCAGCCTCCCAATGTGCTGGGATCACAGGCGTGAGCCGCTACATCCATCTTGATACACGTAAATTATTGAATAATGAAACAAATCAAAAAGAAGAGATCAAGCTCCTGTGCGGAAGAATTCTACATAATTTATGTAACTTTTCCACCCTCAGAAGTGGAGCACAACTCCCATTTTCAAGCTTTGGCTACCTATACTGACTTCCTTCCACTAAGTGTCAGCTATGTATAGTGACTTCCTTCAAAAGGATACAGTATAAAATGAGATTAAAAAAAAGAGTAACTGTACAGTGGAGAAACTTGACAAAGATTATCTCAGTCAGGCGATCAAGATCAACATTAAGGGGGATGTCACGTTGGGCCAGACGTGGTGGCTCACACCTGTAATCCCACTACTTTGGGAGGCTGAGGCAGGTGGATCACCTGAGGTCAGCAGTTCAAGACCAGCCTGGCCAACATGGTGAAACCCCGTCTCCACTAAAAACGCAAAAAATTAGCAGGACACAGGAGCAGGCACCTGTAATCCCAGCTACTTGGGAGGCTAAGGCAGGAGAATCACTTGAACCCGGGCGGCAGAAGTTGCAGTGAGCTGAGATTGTGCCACTATATTCCAGCCTGGGCAACAGAGAGAGACTCAAAAAAAGAGTAATGTCAGGTTGATATTATGTACCCTTGATATGATGGCATGAAAATGGTACTTTATGTTCATGGTCTTGCTCCAAAAACCACATAATCTCAACCTAATCACAAGGAAAACATTATATAAACCCCAAGTAATGGACGGTCTACAAACTACCTGTCCAGTAGTCACCAAAACCATCAAGTTCATCAAAAGCAGGGAATGTCTGAGAAACTGTCACAGCTAACAGGAGTTCAGGGAGACATGAGAACTAAAGGTAATATGGTTTTCTGGATGGGATCCTGGAATAGAAAAAGGAGCTTAGGTGAAAACTAAGGAAATCTGAATAAAGTATGAATTTTAGTTAATAATAATGTATCTTTCTCTTTCTTTTTTGTTTTTCCTTTTTTTTTTTTTTTTTTTGAGATGGAATTTCACTCTGTCACCCAGGCTGAAGTGTGGTGGCACAATCTCGGCTCGCTGGCAACCTCTGCCTCCCCAGTTCAAGTGATTCTCCTGCCTCAGCCTCCTGAGTAGCTGAGATTACAGGTGTCCACCACCATGACCAACTAATTTTTGTATTTTTATTAGAGATGAGGTTTCACCATGTTGGCCAGCATGGTCTTGAACTCCTGACCTCGTGATCTACCCACCTCGGCCTCCCAAAGTGCTGAGATTACGGGCGTGAGCCACCGCGCCTAGCCTTGTTTTGCTTTTTTCATGAAATTTTTTAAATTTAGTAGGCCATGGCATTGAACTTAGATTTGTTCAAGTGTAGGACAAGATAGAAGAGTCGTTTACCATTTAATAAGATGTCATGATTGTAAGCCTAAAGGCCTGAAGTCTGATATGAGCCTGATCAGAAGATTGCTTCATATTCTTGCAAAAGAGAAAACTACCTGTTCTAAGCAGATATGTGTAAGTGAACTGGAATCGAAGAGATTAAAATTGGTAAGACTAACTCAGAATTTTGCAATAATGCAGGTGAAAGATATCAGAATGCCTATGAAATCTTTTTTTGCTTGAGGCTTTTTATGTCTTTTTGTCTTTGGCATTTAATATTTGTAATGACAGACATATCTTCTACCTATCTTTTGTCTTAACATTAAGTCCTTGCTAACTCATTAAAATTTGGGAGCTTCTGCAGTATATAATATGTTTACATACAATAATACCACTTAAGCTAACCTTGACAAAGAGCTTAAGAGAGGGTTTTTACTTGGGGAAAGGGTAAAAACTATTCTCTGAGTATCAGTACCATGTAAGTAACTATTGCATTGCAGAAAAACCAAATGGTTACTTTCCTATGTCTTCTTTTGTTACGTTTGTCTCCTATGTTACTTTCCTATGTCAGATCGGATTGTAAACTTTGATTGCAGGGATTGTATCTTACATTTATTTGTCTCCAGATTAACATTTAGCTTACTGCCTTACCCGATGCTCCATGCATTGTTGCTGATTTTGGCTTTATAAAATAGTCATCATTTTCAGAGAGAAAATTTAAAGGAGTGACACCTTGTAGTAGCAAAAAATAAAGAGTCTATGACTCAAATATTAAAATCTCAGGATTGATTAATGTATCTCCATTCTAAACAATGGGATTTTTAATTGCCAATTAGAATAATTACCAACTTTTAAATGAAGATTTACTATGGACCAGCCACCGTGGTAAGTGCTTTACAATGCTCAATATTATCTCATTTAATCCTCTTAACAATGCTTTAGTTGGCTATTTTCATTATTCTCCTCATTTACAGATGAAAAACAGGCTTAAGGAAGTTAATGGTGAAATAATTAGTTAATTACATTTTATTAATGCATTCTTTCTTAGTATAAAGCCTACAAGTTTATTTTCTAACTAATCTTTATTTTCTTTTCTGTGAACTCAAAATGTCTTAAATTTTCTAAGTTTGTTACTAAATACAGGCTTTCTTACATTCCTACCGCTCTTCCTTAAAGAAGATGTTAGTATAATTCTAGTAAAAAGCAAGTTATCTTATCAAGAACTAGAAATCAGCTGTCCTATTAAATACAAGACCATCATTTAATGCTTTAATGTGTGTATATTTAAAACAAATGAACATGCTTTTTCTGATTTAGGCTATGGAGTTATACAAACCTAAATTTGTTAATTATATCTTCAGGCCGGGCACGGTGGCTCAAGCCTGTAATCCCAGCACTTTGGGAGGCCGAGACGGGTGGATCACGAGGTCAGGAGATCGAGACCATCCTGGCTAACACGGTGAAACCCCGTCTCTACTAAAAAAAAAATACAAAAAACTAGCCGGGCGAGGTGGCGGGCGCCTGTAGTCCCAGCTACTCGGGAGGCTGAGGCAGGAGAATGGCGTGAACCCGGGAGGCGGAGCTTGCAGTGAGCTGAGATCCGGCCGCTGCACTCCAGCCTGGGCGACAGAGTGAGACTCCGTCTCAAAAAAAAAAAAAAAAAAAAAAATTATATCTTCAATATAACTATCAACCACATAGTATTTATAAGATGAATTTGAATATGAAAACAATTATTCTCTCCATATCAAAGTAATAATATATTTGCATCCTCATAATCTGGTTTATATTTGCTCTGACACTCTATTTTTATGACTGGATTTGTCTTTTTTGAGATTTAGTGTCCAACAATTGATAACTCATTACTGTACACTTGAGACTTCTCAGGAAGATTTACCATATAGATGGCAACCACTATTTGAACATGGTCATAAGTTTATGGACATATCATATTAGAAGTTACAAGCATTTCCCGAAAAATCTCACATCCTCCAAAACTGCACAAAATACGACAAGATGTATGGGGAAAATAGAATTAGGAGCAGTAAACTCAAAACTTTGCAGTCAAAGAACTAATGAGATCAATAACGGTCTTTAAGAAAACATTATACAGTTAAAAAGACATGCTAAATTTTTAAATAAACAAAACAATACTACAGAATATATAAGACATTACCTTAAGAAAAAATGATAGTAGCTTGACAGAAGTGGATATAAGGAAAGTTGAGGCTGCTAAATGATAGAGAAGAGAAAACTGAATAAGATCTGAGAGTATCACTCTCAATAGAAACAGTGCAGGGCCAAACAAGAAAGAGCAAACTTGAGTGTGAAAATACAAAACTGGGCTCCTCTATGGCTTGCTGCTTTCAACCCTGCATTTACTTTCCAATTTGCTGCTGTTACTGTACTTGAGAGCGCAAAGCATTAACATGCTTGAAAAACTGATATACTATTTTATTCACATTATTTCTCGATTTTTCCATCCCATATGAGCTAATTTTGCTAATTCTCATTTCAAAAATATATATTGTAGCCAAACAAACCTAACCTGAAGAGATTACCTTTGCCCCCATCTCTAGATTAGTGAATACACATCCAATGTATTAATTATTTACTAGATTTTAATCATTTAAAAAATCTTATAAATAAATTAAAACCTCATTATATGGAGCCTTAATTTATTATACCCACAACATACATGTTAAGATTAGATTTGGAAGAATAAGATAGCCATTAGATTTTCTCATTGTTTCCTTGGGGTTTCTTGTGTATTAAATTTGGGATTTTTAACACTTGAAAAATTTTTAGACACACTTTTTACCCCATTTTAACCCATAATTTCAGATTTATCTAAGTAACTTTTAAGCTCTAATTAAAGTGGGTTTGAAATAAATGGCTTCAACATTTTATTAGTCCTGTTATGTGCTGCCAAAGGTACTTTTTATTTCACTGAAATTAAAACTTTTCATGAAACAAAAATACAGTTGTTATATAGTTATTTTTAACTTTTTAATGTGCTTTCACACTTACCATTTTATCAGAAGTAACTATCCTCTGGAGAGTCTGAACTATACACCAGATCTACTTCTGCTACAATTTCCCCAATAATGAGTCCTTGGATCCTCAGTATGAAAATTATTTTTTTAAGGCAAATTATTTTTTTATGGCAACATTTTATTTAAATAATTTCATTCTCACCTCAATTTTCTCACCTTAAGTTAGTTTAAGGGCACAGATGTTACCTTTATGAGCTTGGTTTCCAGGTTCCTTGACCGTTCAAAGTTGTTTGTTTTTTAATCCCCAGACAGGTATACTTATTTTCCAGACTTGAATCTCTTCTTCTCCGGAAATCCACTTCTCTGCTTCATTAAGCCTCCCTTTAATATCCAGAATTAAATCTCATACCTCATTTATTGTTGTGGTTGTGGGTTGCGCTTTTTCTCACTGCAGCACTGGAAATGGCTTTGAAAGGAATGACCTGAAGTTTTCATCATTCAATTTAGAGTAATTTTTACTTCTAGATAGTTGTGGAATAAGAATTCATTTAACCTAAAAGAGAGAGAGAGAAAAAAAATCATTAAAAGTGCTGGGAGAGGGGAAAGAAGGGCAATAATGACTTTCTGCTAATAATCAAAGGGATTTGTCATGTGAAGAAATAGTATTTTTCTGTATAGTTTTCAAGATAGAGCCAGGACCACTTGGGAAAATTCGTAAAATGCACAAGACTTCTTATCAAATGAGTTTATGAGTCTGAATCCATTTTAAGTCTTTCGTGTCTTTCTTTTTTTTTTTTTTTTTTTTTTTTTTTTTTTGAGAAAAACTCTCCCTCTGTTGCCTCGTCTGGAGTGCAGTGGTGCAATCACAGCTCATTGCTGCCTCAACCCCCTGGGCTCAAGCAGTCCTCCCGCCTTAATCTCCTCAGCAGCTGGGACCACAGGTGTGCACCACCACAGCCAGCTAATTTTTTGTAGAGACAAGGGTTTCCCTATGTTGCCTAGGCTGATCTTGAACTCCTGGTTTCAAGCAACCCTCCCACCTCAACCTCCCAAATTGCTGGGATTACAGGTGTGAGCCCTCTGTGAGACTTTGACTAAAGGCCAATTACAGCAAAACAGAATCCTGCGGTGCATTAGAACAAAGACAATGAGGATGAATGAACCAGGTTCAAGTCCAGATTCTGCTGCAGGCAAACTTGTATGACATTGGGTGAGTTTTTCAACTTCTCTTTGCCTCAGTTTCCTTGCCTATAAAATGAGACTGAAAGTCGTGTCATAGAGTTTTTGTAAGGATTAAATTAATGTATCTAAAACATGCCTGACAACCTGTAGGCATCATCTGTTAACTCTAAATATTAAGCTATTTTCTAAGAATTTCTGTGCTCTTCTAAATTTTTTGGAATTGGAGAATAAAATGTAAGGCAGCCTATGCTTCTGAAAATTCTTCCTTCCATTTTCCATAAGTACAGAACACATTTTCATGAAAACGCACAGATTCTCAAGAACAGGGACCTTTGATTTGTTCAATGGTGATTCTCAAGCAGTAGGAACAGCTAGTCTGTAGTAGGTGCTCAGTAAATATTGAGGAGCCCTAATTAGGGAAAAGGAGTCAGGCTGGTGGAGGTAGCAAGGGAAAGTAAAGAGATAAAGCAAATAAGCTATAAGTCTGCCTGTCTTCATGGTCTAGGACATATAAACAAAAGAGGAAGCAGATGAGCTATAGGTCCGCTTTTCTTTATGGCCCAGGATAGATGGTCCTCCTGCACAGATAACATACATAACTCACAAACTTCCTGCTTACCATCAGATGCCTCAATTTATCTAATGCCTTGGCTGACAGAAGAATGCAATTTAAGCTCTCTGCTGCCTTGGCATTATCAATCAAGCCAAGAACCATCCTATAAAATCTCTAGCAAGCCTTTGTTTCCTTGCAGTCAACCTCTCTTCTGCTGGTCTGCCCATTGCCTTCTCACAAGATATTTTCCTACTTTCTCTAATAAATCTGTGTTTCTTTACCTACAACTGCCTTGGTAAATTCTATTACCCCTGCACCACTGGCCCAGCTAGTCATCGCTCACCCGTGACAAAAATATATTGAAGAAATAGATGAAAATGTCCAATTGCCTCACATTTTGAAGAATAAATAGATGTATTTAGAAAGGTTATACCATGATAATTCCATTAAACCAAAATGAAGGCCTTGTTTGTCATAATCAGGACACTCAAAAAAAAAAAAAAAAAAAAGTCCTCAAAGTCAGGAAATGTCTAATTTCCCTGTTTTGCTTCTTTTAAAATCTACACTGGGCCAGGCATGGTGGCTTATTCCATCACTTTGAGAGGCCAAGATGGGAGGATCATTTGAAACCAAGAGATCAAGACCACCCTGGGCAACATCGTGAGACCCCATCTCTGCAAAAAAAATTCAAAAATTTGCTGGGCACGGTGGTGTTCACCTGTAGTTACAACTAATTGGGAGTTTGAGATGGGAGGATTGCTTGAGCTTAAGAGTTCAACGCTGCAGTGAGCCATGATCACACCATTGCACTCCAGCCTGGGTGACAGAGCGAGACCCTATCTTAATCAAGCAAGCAATCGATAATCTTCACTGGAAATGATCCCTTGATGTATTAGTTTGTTTTCACGCAGCTGATAAAGACATACCTGAGACTTGGCAATTTACAAAAGAGGTTTTTTGGACTTACAGTTCCATGTGGCTGGGGAGGCCTCAAAATCATGGGAAGGTAAAAGGCACATCTCACATAGTGGCAGACAACAGAAGAGAGCTTGTGTAGAGCAACTACCCTTTTTAAAACCATCAGATCTTGTGAGACTTATTTATTATCAGGGGAACAGCAGGGGAAAGACCTGAGCCCATGATTCGATTACCTCCCACCGGGTCCCTCCCACAACACGTGGGAATTCAAGATGAGATTTGGGTGGGGACACAGCCAAACCATATCACTTGATAAGTGATATGTGACACTTTTCTATTCTTGGCATTTTAAACATCAGTGTGAGTCTTTTGGTGAGAAGGCAAATATATGGAGCACAGACCAGGTGCAGAGCTGACCCGCAGTAAGAAGACTCCAGAATTTTTATTTAAATGATAACAAATGAGATTAGTATATAATATGAACCCTGTAAACCATGTGTTTCACTATCAAATGATCAAGGAGTAAACATTTTAAGTGCATTGATGGTTTGGTAGATCTTGGCATGATCTAAGGTATGTGGTTTTCTGCTGTGAATGGATGACTCAAATCTACTCCAACTGGATTATTACTGTTTCCCCAGCCCCTCCCACTCCTTTACGGATCCCACCCGTGGCAAAGGAATTAGCTCATTTCCAAATAAAAATTAGATAATTAGTGTGACGTATCAACAAATGTATAAACTGTATAAAGTTTCTCCTATTAAATCTTTCAAAATCTGCACATATTACCACAAAATTTACATCTTATACTGTGTGAATGACCATGTTAGTGTCATTAATACTCAGATATTTGTACCTGAATGAGGTTCAAGATGAGGACTAGGAAATCTTAGAAAATATCAGCAAAATATCAACCACTCAAAAGACCTAGGTTTATTCTTTCATTTACTATGACTTGGACCAACTATTTATACTCTAAATTTCAGTTTACTCATTTATAACACAAGAATGTTAATCCCACCTTATAGAAATATTGTGTTAAATGAGATAATGTATGTAAGAAAACTGCCACATAAAAATATTAATAAAAATGTTATTGTGAATAATAATACTATTTATGATATTCATCAATTTATTAAAAATATTTACTGAGGACTAAATATACATCAGGCACTGCTCCACCCTGTTGATACTAAGAGGCATTCATTTGACTCTAGAGAAAAATAAACTCTTTTTTTTGAACAGGGTCTGGCTCTATTCCCCCAGGCTGGAATGCAGTGGCACCATCTCAGCTCACTGCAACCTCGGCTTCCCAGGTTTAAGTGATTCTCATGCCTCAGCCCCACCCCCACCAAGTAAATGGGACTACAGGTGCTCAACACCACACCTGGCAAATATATACATATATAATATATATGTATATATGTATATGTGTGTATATATGTATATATACATGTCAGTGCAAAATAATTTTAATCAAAGGATTGTACATTTTCTTCCCACATATCCTGCCTTGTATTAGGAAATGACATTATGATCTATTTCATTACAAGTAAAATATTACAAAATATTTACAGGAAAATATTAAAAGTAACCCAAACACAAAAGGCAAGATGAAATAAACTGGCTTTTCAGAAATCTCTACTCCAGTGTCCACAGCACATAAGAAGACAGTCAAAACAAATAAGCAACTAAGATCCCCCTGATCACAAATTTCCAAAGGGGAAGAAACAGGATAAAGATAGTCATGTGAAAGGGAATGGATTTTAGCAGCACTGCTTCAATAACTGATCTATTCTGAATGAAATACCCTCTTTTATGTGCAGCAAATTCTGAACAAGGCTAAATTTTAGGATATTCCTTGAACTGAAATTAGAAAATACTCTGACAATGGAAGCAGCTCTTTCATCTAAGTTTAAAAAGGGCCTCTTTCTCCATGGGCTACTGTTGTGAACAGAGGCCTGTTCTGGCATCAAAAGCTGTCACAGTAGCCCTTCCATCTCTTTCATGAAAGCCTCATAGACATCATCCTTAGTTTGTACTGAGACAGGAACAGAAGGACCAGATTTGGGTGCTGCTTTGGCAAGAGGCACAGGAGAATTATCCTCTAACTTTCTTTGGGAAGCAGCAGTAGCCCTTTTATTCTCCCGACATACTCTCAATGCAGTGGGCACAAATCGAGTAACCTCTGCCTTGGGATTAGTGATCTGTGGCTTGGCATTGATGGTTGTTGTGGCTTTCTTCTCAGTGGTGGCTGCACTCGTATCATCTACCTTGGGTCACTGAATCAAGTTGGGTGGGGCACTTAAAACCCCAGGGTTTGGCAAAGGACCTGGTGGCAAAAGTCCAGGGGGGGGCAGATCCCAACGGGAGGCATCAAAGGTGGGTGCATCATGCCAGGACAAAATATACTTGGCGTTAGTAAGTGTATTTGCGGCCGGGCGCGGTGGCTCAAGCCTGTAATCCCAGCACTTTGGGAGGCCGAGACGGGCAGATCACGAGGTCAGGAGATCGAGACCATCCTGGCTAACACGGTGAAACCCCGTCTCTACTAAAAAATACAAAAAACTAGCCGGGCGAGGTGGCGGGCGCCTGTAGTCCCAGCTACTCGGGAGGCTGAGGCAGGAGAATGGCGTGAACCCGGGAGGCGGAGCTTGCAGTGAGCTGAGATCCAGCCACTGCACTCCAGCCTGGGTGGCAGAGCGAGACTCCATCTCAAAAAAAAAAAAAAAAAAAAAAGTAAGTATATTTGCTCTTGTATTTGGTATTTGGACTAAAAGCCAAAATGAGCTTATGGTGAAGCCTACAAACTCCAGGAATACCTGGAGGTGCAGGGGGAGGTATCCTTGGTGGGAGTCCCCAAGGAAGGGGACCAGGAGGCAGACCTGGAGGTGGACCTAGCAGAGGTAGTAAAAGTTGGTGGTCGTGGAGGTAAAAGTCAGGGTAAAGGCCGAGTCCTGGCATTCCAGGTGGTCTCAGGAGGAGCTCCTGGAGGCAGTCCAGGAGGAAGGTCCATAGGTGGCCTAAGAGGCCGTAATGGTGAAGCAGGTGGTGGTCCAAGAGGTAGTGGTCCTGGCATGGGTGGTGCTTGTATCTGAGAAGGAGGAACAGACTGAGGGGGAGTCTGCTGCTGTGAAGAAGCAGTGGATGTGCCATCAGAATGCGATTCCTCTTTATGCTGTTTTTATGATTCCTTTTCTGCTTCAGAGTCAACAGAATCATCTTCATCATCCTCCTCTGAAAATTCCTCTACTTCCCGTCCCTCCTCAGGGATTTCTTGACCTGTCATACGAAGCATCGTGGCTTGAAGAGGAGTCAGTTCCCTCGTGTTCTTCTTTTCCTTCGATTTTCCAGGTATATCTGCAAACCATACACTCAGACCTGTCTTCTTTTCTTCATTGTTGTGTCTCTCACCATCATCACGGTGCACATTTTCTCAATCTGATCCGTCGGCGTCACTGTCATCAGTACTGTCATCATGCTTATCTTGATCCATGTCCTTAGGATAGCCATCATCTTCACTGGTGCTAAAAACATCATCATCACGACCTCGCTGGGCAATTTCAGGACTACGTAACATGTCTTCATTTCACCTAGGAGGGGGAAGATCTAGGGCAAAACCCACTTTTTGGCCATATATCTGCACGACTTGAGAAGGAGGTGGAAAACGGGGAGGAACAAGAAGTTTTCTGCCAGGGGGCAAATGTGGAACACCATGTCCCAAGAAGAGGAAGGATAGAAACTGCCCAAGTTGGAGGTCCATAGGCTGAGGATTTCTTAAGGATGGAGGGTGACTGGACACCAGGAAGTGGAATGTCCTGGATCAAAACGTTAGAAGGAGCCTGCGGCATAGCTGGTGAAGAAATACTCTCCACATCCACATGCTGAGCATTCTCCACAGCATCCAAATATTGGTTAAGTTGAGCCCTCTTCTGTTCATACTCTATTTCTAGCTTTCTCAATTCTTTCTAAATATCTGGATTCTCTTTTTCATCGAGTCGTAGAATATGTTCAAAGGTTTCACGAAGCTATTTTTACACTTGTCTTTCTGTACTTTCTCATTTAATTGTGGCTGTTGCACTGGGTTAAACTCCATTTCATCCAATTTCTCCACGTCTCGGATCATCTGTTTGGGATCCTCATCTTTAAAACTGCAGCTGGAACCATCATGAGCTGTTTTTTGTTCTTCAATTCTCTCTTCTGGGCTTCCTTTCGGGCTTGGTCTGTGGGGTTCATACATTTTCCACTCTTGGTGGATGATGTAGATCTCCTTCCCATGTTGACAATTTGTATGACTTACTTGTTCATTTTAAAAGATAAAGAAAAAGAGTCCAGGTGCGATGGCTCACGCCTGTAATCCCAGCACTTTGGGAGGCCGAGACGGGTGGACCACGAGGTCAGGAGATTGAGACCATCCTGGCTAACACGGTGAAACCCCGTCTCTACTAAAAATACAAAAAAGAACTAGCCTGGCGAGGTGGCGGCGCCTGTAGTCTCAGCTACTCGGGAGGCTGAGGCAGGAGAATGGCGTGAACCTGGGAGGCGGAGCTTGCAGTGAGCTGAGATCCGGCCACAGCACTCCAGCCTGGGTGACAGAGCGAGACTCCATCTCAAAAAAAAAAAAAAAAGAAAGAAAGAGAAAAAGAAAAACACTTCTGCTGTGCTCCCAGGACTGCGAGAAGCCAGGAGGGGGTGATTCCCAGCCTCTTTCACTTCTTAAGGGCCTTCAACTCAGCCTCGCGCTCAACCCCTCAGCCCCACCATCATGAAACCTCGCACCCCTCGACAGTCCTTACGTCATTTCCCATTCTTCTGTCCCACTGTCTCTCCAATTTTTGTATTTTTAAGAGAGATAGGGTCTCGCCATTTTGGCCAGGCTGGTTTCAAACTACTGGCCTCAAGTGATCTGCCCGCCTCGGCCTCCGAAAGTGCTGAGATTACAGGTGTGAGCCACTGCATCCGGCCGAACATAGACTTCTTAATAAATGGTGCAATCAAATATGCCTGGTTGTGTGATGTAAGTCTGCAGTTCAGTGAGAGCAAAAAACTTCAATTCTACCCAAAGAGGTGGTGTCATAAAGAACCGAACTGTATTAGTCATTGTCCCAGCAAGAGAGAGAGAGCACACTCAAAGGCTACATGACAAGTGTTTACTGGAAGGACTATCTAACGAGACAGGGCAGGGTTAAAGGGACTCACAGGGATGATGAAGGTCCCAAGGATGAACAGGGATGGGAAGAAGTTAACACCCCCAGGCTGAAAAGGATACAGAGGTTTGTTTCCAGTGTCAAGCAAAAGCTGTAGCCATGGGAGCTGTGGTGTTGGTCAGAGGAGCAAAGCCACTGCTAAACCACAGTCCAGCAGGGATGAAAGTGTGGGGAGGTGGAGGTCAAGTGATTCAGTTAGATGGTGAGGGCATTTAAGGGAGATAGCACTGCAAAAACAAAAATACAGAGGTGTGGGAGAAAACCATGTCACACTGCTGGAACTGGAGTGTAGGATGAAGTAGAAGTCAGATCATGAAGGGCCTAGTATATCACGCCAAGGCATTTGGACTATATCCTATATAACCAATAAGAGCCTGTGCCCCATAAATGACTAAAAGAATCTATTGCTAATTAAGTCCTTGTGTTTGGTCTTGTGGGTTGGGTTGGGGGAGCAGGGGAGAGGGGGAGGTTGAGAGATCATTTTGAGTAGTTTGTATCTGTTTCCCAGCTTAAGACTTTTCTGAACCAAGGCTGCTAATACAAATCACATATGTTATGGAGGACACTGTACCATTCCTAATTATTTTAGGGTAATGTATTTAGTTACACACTAAATTAACACTAATTGAAGTTGGAAGAGGTTCAGAAAGCAATTAAATATTATTTGGAATTGAACAGTGGAGTAGGATATGTTCCTCTTTCAATACAGAATTCATGCTGAATGATTGCACTGGGCTAAATTGACATTTTTCCCCTGAATTCCAGCAAGCAATCCAGTCTTCTTCACTTTTATCCAAATCACATGAAAACAAGAGAAAAGATGCTAATATAAGTATATTTGCTCTTGTATTCAGTATTTGGACTAAAGGCCAATATGAGCTTATGGTGAAGCCTTCAAACTCCAAGTCACATAAGATGAATCATCTGTTCTGCTTCGTTCCTACTCTTGCCCATGGAAGTACAAGGGAGGTACTCAGAAGCTTGTTCAAAGAGAAAATTGAAAAATCATTATTAAAAAGAGCTCTTAGACACTGTATCTATGGCTTTTTTGGTCCTGTTTATTTTTTTTTTTTATAAAAAGAGAAAAGATACACTAATTTTCTTTGTATACAAACACATTATAATTTGCAGCACTTTGTTATATAAAAAGCAGACATTCATTTTGCAGCAGATATTTTTGTGGCACAGTCTGGGGCCACAGAGCAGCATGGCTCATACTAACCAATTATAATAATTAAACCCTCAATTCTAACTCTATTGGCTACTATAACCTGAACTAAAAATTAAGCCTATTTGTGGAGGGTTTTTTTTTTTACTGTATGTATATTAGGTTTTATAGCATGAAAGGGTATCAAGTTATACTTGCTACCTAAATGTATTATGGCCTAAGTCAGTTATTGCTTTCTATCCAGTTTTAGGGTGTTAAAAGCAGCAGACTAGCTTAACTCGTGGACAATACGTGATGGTATGCACAGTTCTATTTGCTGAGCTTGTATTCATTCTGGATTTTGACCAAATTAATTTTTAATTAATTTGTTGCATCTTAAAATAAGTGTGGGCTTAAAACCCTAATCTGATAATGTATTTACTCAGAGATTTCTTGAGAGTTTAGCTGGAATCAGAGGAATAATTAAATTACTATGAGTCTCTAGTGTATCATGGCAGTTCAGAAATTCAAAAAAAGATTTGCTCCCTCTCACAAGGAAGGTTTTCTACAGTGGAAAGAAGGAAGGATGAAAACTCAGAGGAAATGATGACATCCAAGGGAAGACGGGAAGATTTTACTCCAAAAGGAGAATGATTTAGACCAGTTACTCTGAAGCCCAAGGAAGAAACAGACCATAGACATTCAAGAACTCTAGTTCATCTTTTAATGAGCAAAAAGAGAATCTCCTCCAGGGAGGAGGCTGTACATCGTTCAGTGTTGCTGGAAGGCAGAATGTGCAGGAGGAAACGGTATCAGGTAGCTGGAGAGTGGTCCTTAAATAGATAATCATGCCAGGAATGTAAACATCCTTCTTAGGAAGAGGAGGGGTATGCTAAAATTTGCCTTTCAGAAATATCACTTATAGTAGTATGGAGGCTCCATTGAAGAAAGGTGAGCCAGGAAGCATCTTAGTAAATGGGGATAATTCAAGCCAGGTTTTCCAAAAGAACTATTTACACAGCCATGAATAGAGTGCAGGAAAATGTCAAAGACAGCACAGAACCCAGGGGCTAGGAGCTGTTAATAACCCTAGGCCTGAAGAATGAAGGAAGAGAGCAGTTACTGGAAACCCAAAGGGGAGTATTGTGGGAAAGAGACCACTTTGGGAGGAACCATGACCTTGGGCAAGGGTCACAGCCAACTTAAGGCAAACCTGCAGAGAGAAAGCTGAAAAAATGTATACCCTCACCTCATACCCCTCCCTCCTCCTAATATCCTACTTCGTCTTCTCATTGGCCAAGCCCAATGAGAAAACAGAAGGCAAGGAGGATTTTCGATGTAATTTATACAGAACTGCCTCCTGGAGCAAAGAATATGGTGGAAAAACATGGCAAAAGGATCTAGAAGGACAAATGGAAGCTATCTAGCACAGTCCCCATTTTCTGCCCCTCCACATCCCCTGTTCTTCTCCATTCATTTGAAAACTTTGTGTCTCAAGCCACAGTACACATGAAGTACCATCAGCTACAAAATCATAGCAGGTTTGCATGCTTATGCCATGTAATCGCAAAAGCAGTTGGAATAGAATGGTAGAGTAGGATATGTTGTTCTCTCAATACAAAATTCACGTTGAATTGCTAAATGATTGACATTTAGCAATTACGTGGTGTATACATAACTACTATTGGTGTGTGTGTGTGTGTGGCTAGTCTAGTGGTGTATGAATAACTACTACTGATGTGTGTGTGTGTGTGTGTGTATGTAGGCTAGTCATTTAGCAATGACTAGCTAGGTGACATTTAGCAATTACATGGTGTACGCATAACCACTACTGCTGTGTGTGTGTGTGTGCAGTGTGTGTGCGTGTGTGTTTGTGTGTCTTAGGCTAGTCATCGGAACAGCCTCTCTCCTCTACCTATTCCATGTTCCCCTTACTCTCTGCCAGCACCTCAGTTGGATGGGCTTCTTTACCTGGTAGAGACCAAAAACTTCATTTATGTACACGAGTCTTTGGTGGTCTTGTCTTTATTAAACTGTCTCAGTTTTCTATCAATAAAAACATTAGGAATGCTAAACAAAAAGGAGTACAGGCCCCACCCTCCAAAAAAAAATGCCCTCTGAGTTCCAGACATAGTCCTCCTTTTTCCGTGGTGTAGCAGCAACCCAATTTCCCCCATAATCAATTATCCAGGCAGCACAATAACTGGGGAGATTGGCTACAAGTCAAAATCCTATGTGTAGTCTTCCAGGCCCTATCAGAGGTAATTTCAAAGGCTGAGGAAGTAGGAGGGTGGGTGCTAGCGTGGGACGGGAGAGGGTATCTGTTTTTCCCATGCCAGACTCGGTGCACAGCTACTGCACTACCACCTTTGCAGGGAGTTACAGGCAAGAATTCAGGCCCCCTCAGTCAGCCATGCTCTTGTGCATGTCTGTATTCCTGCCTTGGTGCCTCCATTTGGAAGGCTTTTTATTGGGACAGGCCTCCGGTGAGACATTGTTCAGATGCTTCTGACAAAGCCTCCTTATTGAGGGGCCCTGAACACTTTTTTCCAGTCCGACTCAGAACTTTTCTGACTCTATACTTTTCTACCACTAGCCCTTCTACCTCTCCTCCTCACCAGTCCCAGAGACCATAAAACAGCAGGAACTTTTTATTCGGAGCTCTTCCAGCATGAGACAATCCCCTAGTCAGTATGGACGCATTCTCCCCTTGCCCGTGCCATTTTATAAGGTGTAAGTGGGACATTGGGGAGCTGTCACCCTTTCTTGTTTAGCCTCTTGTTTATACTGTCAAAGTAAGTAAATAAAGTGTTACTTTCAGTTTGGCTCATGGTCTTAACCGAACACCTTGACACCTGGCTTCTCTCTCTCTGAAAAATAATGACCTCCTTCCCTATCAATTCCATGGCAGGAGGAAGCTAAAGTTATTATGGAACAATCTCTGCTTCCAATTTATCCCCCAGCCTCTGCCAAGAGAGTAATGTAAAAACAATGCCACATCCTGGGTAGAATGGGAGGTCTTAGTCCCACTATTGTACTCCCATTTATTTCGCCAGTCTGGCCCTCAGAAAACCTGGGTAGGTAGAAGACAGCGGACCACTACAAATGTAACCAAGGACAAACTCCAGTCTCAGCTTCTGGTACTGAATGCACTATTGAATGCATTCCCTTTAATACCCATGAGAAAGAGGCATCAGAAGCGATTCAGATTTAACCGAGACGGACAACAGATTATATCTGCAGTCTTGTCCTTCGGCTCTCCTGCCCTTTATCATGGTAAGTGCCAAATGAACATGGACCATCTGAACATTCTAGAGAACATTACATGTATCTGCTATATTGTTGATATCATGTTAATCACACCAGATGAGTAAGAAGCAATAAGTACTCTGGATGGTCTGATAAGACCCAGGTATTCCAGAGGGAGGGATATAAGTTCTATAAAAATTTAAAGAATGCAACAACAGTGACTTTTTCAGGAGTCCAATAGTCTGGGGCATTCCAGGACATTGTCTTCAAGGTAAGGGGCAAGTTATTAATCTCGGCACCTTCTAACACCATGAAACATAGCATTCGGTAGGCCTCTTCATGTTTTGGAGGCAACATACTATGGTTGGGAATACTGTTCCAATCCATTTACCATGTGATGCAGAAGGCTGCCAGTTTTGAGAGGACCTAGATTGTTCTGGTGGGACTGTAGTACAAGTATAAGCCAGGCTGTAATACAAATCATCTTGTTGCTTATGCCAGTATGACAAGGTATACCCCATTATACTAGAAGTATATATGATAGATCAATAAATCATAAGGAATACTTAGCAAGCTCCAATAGGAAGCTGCAATATAGACCTCCTAGAGTTCTGAATTAAGACCATGCTAAAAGCAACTGCTGGCATATTATTAGGTTTAGTTGCAAACCAAGCTATGACCACTAAGGTCACTAAGGGAGTATTTGACTAGAGGTGCCCATTATGAGTTGGGTGCTGTCAGACCCACCAACTCATAAAACTGAGAAGGCCTATGAGCAATCTGCCATACAATGAAAATGATGCATTTTGTATCAGGCCCAGGCAGATCTAAGGGGCACAAGTAAGCTGCATGAATAGGTAGCCCAGAACCACATGTCACCCATGACTATTGCATATATACTTTGCCTTCAGCTTGCTACTATGGCCTTATCAGAGTTCTCTATGACCAGTTGATCAAGGGTTGTTGTGTAGATGGGATGGCTCAATATTTTGGTAGGAACCAAAAATGGATTGCTATTCCACTATAGCACCCCCGGGGTGGGGGGGGTGGAGATCCTAAATAGTGATAAGGGAAAATCCTCCTGGTGAGCAGCGCTTTTGGTGGAGGGAGAAGGAGTCAAAATAAGAATATGTATAGATTCAGTGGCAGTGCTGAATACTTTGGCTAGTCAGGGACTGAAAGGAGCAAGATTGAAAGACTGAAGACAAAGAGATCTGAGGGAAGAAATATGGGGATAGACCTATGGGGGAGGGTACAAAGGGAGAGGATCTTTGTATCACACATCAATGCCCAGCAGACAGCCTCCACTGAAGGTGAAACACAAAACAACTAAGTGGAGAGGAAGAGTCAGCCAGTAGGATGTTGGCTGGCTCTCTCCTCAGATTCACCAATGTTTGTACAATGGACACATAATTGTAGCCACAGGGGCTATACACACACTATGCAGGCACCTAATAAGTTGGACTTCCTCTTTCCAAGGCTGATCTAGCTACTTCTACTGCTGGCTATGTTGTGTGGCCTGCTGTCAATAGAGGCAATGCTGAGACCCCACTTCAGTATATCCCTCAGGGAACCTAATTAGCCCAGTGCTGGCAAGTTATTGGGCCCCTTCCACACTGTTAACACCAACAGGGATTGACGTGCTTTCCAAACATGGGTTTGACTTTGCTGACTATGCTTTCACTGATACCTATATGAGAGTTCTTGTGTGTAAGGTGTAACATGTGTTCATGTGTTCCTGCTTCACATTACTTTGTACCAAGGGACACTGTTTGGCAAAGGAGGTAGGTCAGTGAGCTCATGACCATGGACTCCATTGGTCATATTATATGCATCATTATCCAGGGCCTGGCAGCTTGATACAGCATTAGAGTAGACTCTTAAAGGTGAATCTAAGGCACCATTTTAGAGATGTCATTCTTTGATGATGACTGGATGTTCTTCAGGATGCACTATGTACCTTAAACTAATGCTGATTAGGATGCTGTAACCCCAATAGGATATGCTGGTCAGAGAATCAGGGAGTAAAAACAGGAGTATCCCTTTCTACTGCTACTCCTCATGACCCACTTGAAGAATGTGTGCCTCTCATCTCTGCAAGGCTCTATGAGTCCAGAGGCCCTTGTTCTTAGGGTACACATTAAGAGTCTCACTAAATTGAAATCTACAGCTGGCATCTAGTAACTTTGGGATCATTGTGCCAGTAGGCCTATAGGCACCAAAGGAGTTAACAAATCACTATAAAAATATGAAGTTTCTACTAAATAGTTTTGGCATAGAAAAACATGTTTGTCATTCAAGTGATCCCCTGTGGTATCTCTTGCTATTCTCTTGTCCACTTTTAACTATTAATGGACAATTACAGTAACCACAGTCTGTTAATATCTGCACCACTCTGAAAGTAGTAATAGTCAAACAACTTTGATGATGGTTAGACACAGTTGGTAAGCCTATGTACAGCTTGGTGTACATTCCTGTCACCATAGCCTATTAAGCATGCACTTAAGTGTCTGGAGAAAAAGAGTAACTGACAATGACCGAATGAGTCACCTTGCCCATCTGATTATTGAGAGGCTCTTCTACTATGAATGGTCTCTGATGGGCATTTACATGGGACACAAATATGTTCATGTTCTGTTCATTCCAAGAAGCCCATCCACATCTCTATCTCCCCTTCCACATTGTGATCAATATTCCAATAGTGTCCTTTCCAAGTTCCTGAGTGTAAAAAACTATTATCAACTGCTCTTGAGTGAATGTAGATCTACTTCTGAGGCCATTTCTCTCCACACACAAAGTGATCAACTGTATATGCAGCTCAAGGTTGAGCCCACCAGCAGTGGGATCATGTTACAGCAGGCATCCCTGTTTTCCTATTGCCAGCACACCAGACAGATCCATCCATAAACTGAGCCTATGTCTTTTTCTCTGCAGTTAACTCATCATAGAAAGGGTTGAAGGCAAAGCAGTACGAGCAGACGCTAGATGGGAGTTGGAGCCACTGGCTCTCCTGGGACAGTTTGTGGTACCTTCTGGACCTGCTCAGGTATGGCTTCATATATACCAGGAACTGACAAACCACAGCTCGTGGACCAAATCCAGCCTGCCACCTGTTTTGTAGCTTGCATTCTTTGCAAGCTAAGAATGGGCCTTCCCTTTTTAAAAATGGCTGGAAAAAATCAAAATAAGAATAATATTTCATGATACATAAAATTATCTGAAATTCAAATTTCAGTGTCAATAAATAGTTTTTATTGGAACACTGCCATATTCGTTCATTTACATCTTGTTTATAGCCACTTTTGTGCCACAGCAGCAGAGTTAAATAGTTGCAACAGGAACCATATGGCTCACAAAGCCTAAAATATTTACTATCTGGTCTTTGATAGATAAAATTTGCTGACTCCCTGATATATACTACTTCCATTTTATAATGCAATGCACTGTGCACATCCAATTTTATGGTTCAGTGAATCAGAAAACAGAAGTTTGGCAATTTGGATATCCTATGGTCAAGAATTCAATCTGTTCCAAGACCAGCACAGTCAGGATCTTTTTCTCTAATGAATCGTTGTTGGCAGAATAGAACATAGCCTTATTCCAAAACTCTAGGGTGTCTGTCTTGTGATTCTTCTACTGGGACTTGCCAGATGCTCTGCATAGCAATTCTGTCTGCCACTGACAGAGCAGACCATTGGTTTGGCTTGGTCACAGGGTCCATGTCTCAAGACTGCCTGAACTGCAGCCTGAACTGTCTAAGAGTTCTTTCTTATTTCAGGTTCCAATCAAAACTGTCAACTTATGAAGGTATCCAGTAAGCGGGTTGGTACAGCATGCCTAATGTGGCAGATGTTGCCTCAATAACCCAAAGAGGACCATAAAGCATTCTGAGTGGTACAAGGTACAGTAACTTCTCTTCTACTTCAGATGGATGTCCCAATATGACTCAGACCACTTGTCCTCCATAAACCTCAATATTGTAGGCTCTTGACCTTCACAGATTTTCCCTCTCATCCTTAGGTAAACATGTACCATACTCTTTTCACAGGTATTGATCTTTATGGGGATATGTTTATGCTAATTAACATCCTGAATGCTTAGCTCCTTTTCAGAGAGTGCTTTCTGGAGAACTCAACTTGTGAGCCCTGGAGCAAGATTGTAATGGCATATTGCTGTCCCTGCTATGTAAGTGCAAGCCATTTCTGATTCCACTTACTAACAGAAATAGAAAAGAAGGTATTTTTATACCAGGTGCCAGTCGTTCTATCGATTTGCACTAGTAAAGATACTACATCTGGAACCTCAGCTATGCTAGGTATCACCATCTGTAGTAGGGTTCTTCAAAGAATATGAATATTTAGATTTGGATCGTCATAGGCGGAGGGGAGGCAGTACTAGATCGCAGCTCTGACTTGGATGGACAGAGCAGCATGCAGAGGCTCGCATTGTGAATTTTAGCTCCAGAACGACTGTGAGAATAAATCAGGAATCCTGAAAGGACCCACAGACCCTCTGAAGGAAGTGGACTACTCTTGCAGGATCTGGGAGACACCCCAAATACTGTGAGACCCCAAACTGCAGAAGTGGGAAAGGGAGTTCCTCTGCCGCTGAACACACATCCCCACTGGGGAAACTGAAGGTCTAGTTTGAAAGTTAAGATTCCAACCTTATCTGGAGTTGAGTCAATTTAAAGAGCTGAGTGAAATACAGGGGTAGAGCAAGCAGTGGGAAAGGCCCTGGGAGCTTGTTGGGTCCCCAAGCAGGCCATTCCTAGCTGGCATCACTGGGATCCTTCAGGAGGACTGCCAGCAGCTTTGAACTGGTCGAGAAGCCTCCTGGCCAGAACTCAGGGGAGGGCGTGAATCTGGTGTGCAGACTTCACAAGCAGGGGAAGAACTAAAGCCCTTTTCTTTTGCAGCTGGGAGGCGGGTAACCTGGGGCAAGTTCTCAGCCCTGCTTGCCCACTGCCTGGAAACAGACTCAGTGCTGTTGGCAGGGGCACGGTTGAAGTGAGACCACCCCTACAGATTGCATGGGAGCTGGGTGAGGCCTATGACTGCCACTTTCCTCCATTTCCCTGATAACAGCACGACTCAGCAGAGGCAGCCATAATCTTCCTAGGCACACAGCTCCACTGACCTGGGAACCTCAACCCCATCCCCCACAGCAGCCACAGAACAAGACCCACCCAAGGAGAGTCTAAGATCAGACATGTCTAGCCCCGCCCCCACCTGATGGTCCTTCCCTACCCACCCTGATAGCTGAAGAAAAAGGGTATATAATCTTGGGAGTTCTAGGGCCCCACCCACCCCAAGTTCCTCTCCATACTACCACAGCTGATGCTCTCTGGAAAGTGCCACCTCCCAGCAGAAGGCCAACCAGCACAAAAATAGAGCATTAAGCTACCAAAGCTAAGAACCCTCAGAGAGTCCATTTCACTCCCCTGCCACCTCCACCGGAACAGGTGTTGGTATCCACAGCTGAGAGACCCATAGACGGTTCACATCACAGAACTCTGTGCAAACAGCCCCCGCTACCAGCCTGGAGCCTGGTAGACTTGCTGGGTGGCTAGACCCAGAAGACCGATAACAATCTCTACAGCTTGACTCTCAGGAAGCCACATCCATAGGAAAAGGAGGAGAGTACTACATCAAGGGAACACCCCATGGGAAAAAAGAATCTGAGCACCCTTCAGCCCTAGGTCTTCCCTCTGACAGAGCCTACCCAAATGAGAAGGAACCAGAAAACCAACTCTAGTCATAAGACAAAAACAAGGCTCTGTAACATCCCCCCAAAATCACACTACCTCACCAGCAATGGATCCAAACCAAGAAGAAATCCCTGATTTCCCTGAAAAAGAATTCAGGAAGTTAGTTATCAAGCTAATCAGAGAGGCACCAGAGAAAGGCAAAGCCCAGTGGAAGGAAATCCAAAAAACAATACAAGAAGTGAAGGGAGAAATATTCAAGGAAATAGATAGCATTAATTTTTTAAAAAATCAAAACTTCAGGAAATATTGGACACACTTATTTTAATACAAAATGCTCTGAAAATTCTCAGCAATAGAATTGCACAAGTAGAAGAAAGAAATTCAGAGCTCGAAGACAAGGTCTTCAAATTAACCCAACCAACAAAGACAAAGAAAAAAGAATAAGAAAATATGAACAAAGCCTCCAAGAAGTCTGGGATTATGTTAAATGATCGAACATAAGAATAATCAGTGTTCCTGAGGAAGAAGAGAAATCTAAAAGTTTGGAAAGCATATTTGGGGGAATAATCAAGGAAAATTTCCCTGGCCTTGCTAAAGACCTAGACATCTAAATACAAGAAAAGCACAAAGAACACCTGAGAAATTCATTGCAAAAGGATCATCGCCTAAGCACATTGCCATCAAGTTATCTAAAGTTAAGATGATGAAGAAAAGAATTTTTTTTTTTTTAAGATGGAGTTTCACTCTTGTTGCCCAGGCTGGAGTGCAATGGCGTGATCTCGGCTCACCGCAACCTCTGCCTCCTGGGTTCAAGTGATTCTCCTGCCTCAGCCTCCTGGGTAGCTGGGATTAAAGGCATGTGCCACCACGCCTGGCTAATATTTTTGTATTTTTAGTAGAGACAGGGTTTCTCCATGTTGGTCAGGCTGGTCTTGAACTCCTGACCTCAGGTGATCTGCCCACCTCGGCCTCCCAAAGTGCTGGGATTACAAGGGTGAGCCACTGTGCCCAGCGAAGAAAAGAATCTTAACAACTGTGAGACAAAAATACCTGGGTAACCTATAAAGGGGTGGGGACTATCAGACTAACTGTAGGTTTCTTAGCAGAAACCCTATAAGCTAGAAGGGATTGGGGTCCTATCTTCAGCCTTCTCAAACAAAACAATTATTAGCCAAGAATTTGCATCTAGTGAAACTAAGCATCATATATGAAGGAAAGATACACTGTTTTTTAGACAAACAAATGCTGAGAGTATTTGCCACTACCAAGCCACCACTATAAGAACTGCTAAAAGGAGCTCTAAATCTTGAAACAAATCCTGGAAACCCATCAAAACAGAACCCCTTTAAAGCATAAATCTCACAGGACGTATAAAACAAAAATACAATTTAAAAAACAAAACGAAACAAAAAACCAAGGTATACAGGCAACAAAGAGGACAATCAATGGAGTGGACCCCCACATCTCAATACTAACATTGAATGTAAATGACCTAAATGCTCCACTTAAAAGATATAGAACTGCAGAATGCATAAGAATTTGCCAACTATCTTCTGCCTTCAAGAGACTCACCTTACTCACACATAAGGACTCACATAAACTTAAAGTAAAGGGATGGAAAAAGGCATTTCATGCAAATGGACACCAAAAGTGAGGAGGGGTAGCTATTCCTATGTCAAACAAAAAAACTTTAAAGCAACAGCAGGTAAAAAAGACAAAAAGGGACGTTATATAAAAGGCTTTGTCCAACAGGAAAACATCACAATCCTAAACATATATTCACCTAATACTGCAGCTCCCAAATTTATAAAACAATTACTAATAGACCTAAGAAATGAGAGAGACAGCAACACAATGATAGTGGGGACTTCAGTACTCCACTGGCAGCACTGGACAGGTTATCAAGACAGAAAGTCAACAAGAAACAATGGATTTAAACTATACCTTAGAACAAATGGACTTAACAGATATATACAGAACACTCCATCCAACAACTGCAGAAAACACATTCTATTCAACAGTGCATGGAACTTTCTCCAAGACAGACCATGTGATAGGCCATAAAATGAGCCTCAATAAATTTAAGAAAATTGAAATTATATTAAGCACTTTTCTCAGACCACAGTGGAATAAAACTGGAAATCAACTCCAAAAAAGAACCTTCAAAACCATGCAAATACATGGAAATTAAATAACCTGCTCCTGAATGATCCCTGAGTCAAAAACAAAATGAAGATGGAAATTAAAATTCTTTGAACTAGGCCAGGCGCAGTAGCTCATGCCTGTAATCCTAGCACTTTGGGAGACCAAGGCAGGTGGATCACCTGAGGTCGGGAGTTAGGGTCCAGCCTGGCCAACATGGTGAAACCTCGTGTCTACTAAAAAATACAAAAATTAGCCAGGCATGGTTGTGGGTGCCTATAATCCCTGTTACTCAAGAGTCTGAGGCAGGAGAATTGCTTGAACCCAGGAGATGGAGGTTACAGTGAGCTGAGATTGCCCCCCTTGCACCCCAGCCTGACTGACAAGAGCAAAACTCCATGTCAAAAAAATATATATATATCTATTCGAACTGAATGACAGTAGTGACACAACCTATCAAAACTTCTGGGATACAGCAAAGGCAGTGCTAAGAGGAAAGTTCATAGCCCTAAATGCCTACATAAAAAAGACTGAAAGAGCACAAACTGACATTCTGAGGTCACACCTCAAGGTATTAGAGAAACAAGGACAAAACAAACCCAAACCCACCAGAAGAAAGGAAATAACCAAGATCAGAGCAGAACTAAATGAAACTGAAACAAACAAACAAACAAAATATAAAAGGTAAATGAAACAAAAAGCTGGTTCTTTGAAAAGATAAATAAAATTGATTGACCATTAGCAAGATTAACCAAGAAAAGAAGAGAGAAAATCCAAATAACTTCAATAAGAAATGAAAGAGGAAATAATACAATTGACACCCCAGAAATACAAAAGATCATTCAAGGCTATTATGAACACCTTTATGCACCTAAACCTGAAAACTTAGAAGAGATGGGTAAATTCCTGGAAAAATACAAACCTCCTAACTTAAATCAGGAAGAATTAGATACCCTAAACAGACTAATAACAAGCAGCAATATTGAAATAGTGATTTTTAAATTACCAACAAAAAATGTCCAGGACCAGAGCGATTCACAGCAGAATTCTACCAGACATTCAAAGAATTGGTACTAATGCTATTGACACTATTCCACAAGATAAAGAGGGAATCCTCCCTAATTCATTCTATGAAGCCAGCATCACCCTAATACCAAAATCAGGAAAAGACATAACCAAAAAAGAAAACTACAGACTGGTATCCCTGATGAACATAGATGCTAAAATCCTTAACAAAATACTAACTAACCGAATCCAACAACACATCAAAAAGATAATCCACCATGATCAAGTGGGTTTCATACCAGGAATGCAGAGATGGTTTAACATACACAAGTCAATACATGTGATATACCACATAAACAGAATTAAAAACAAAAATCACATGATCATCTCAATAGATGCAGAAAAAGCATTCAACAAAATCCAGCATCCCTTTATGATTAAAACTCTCACCAAATCAGCATACAAGGGACATACCTCAATGTAATAAAAGCCATATATGACAAACTCACAGCCAACATAATACTGAATGGGGAATAATTGAAAGCATCCCCTGTAAGAATGGGAACGAGACAAGGATGCCCACTCTCATCACTCCTCTTCAACATAGTACTGGGAGTCCTAGTCAGAGCAATCAGACAAGAGAAAAAAATAAAGGGCATCCAAATCAGTAAAGAGGAAGTCAAACTGTCACTGTTTGCTGATGATATCATCAGCTTTCTCCAGAAAGCTCCTGGAACTAGTAAAAGAATTCAGCAAAGTTTCCAGATACAAGATTAATGTACAAAAATCAGTAGCTCTTCTGTACACCAACAGTGACCAAGTGGCAAATGAAATCAAGAACTCAACACCTTTAACAATAGCTGCAAAAAACAAAATAAAATACTTGGGAATATACTTAACCAAGGAAGCAAAAGACCTCTACAAGGAAAACTAGAAAACGCTGTTGAAAGGAATCATAAATGACACAAACAAATAGAAACACATTGTGCTCATGGGTGGGTAGAATCAATATTGTGAAAATGACCATCCTGCCAAAAGCAGTCTGCAAATTCAATGCAATCCCCATCAAAATACAACCATCATTCTTCACAGAATTAGAAAAAACAATTCTAAAATTCATATGAAACCAAAAAAGAGCCTGCATAGTCAAAGCAGGACCTAAGCAAAAATAACAAATCTGGAAGCATCACACTACCTGATTTCAAACTATATGATAAGCCCACAGGCACCAAAACAGCATGGTACTGGTATAAAAATAGGTACATAGACCAATGGAACAAAATAGAGAACCCAGAAATAAACCCAAATACTTACAGCCAACTGATCTTTAACAAAGCAAACAAAAACATAAAGTGGGGAAAGGACACCCTTTAAATGAATGGTGCTGGGATAATTGGCTAGCCACATGTAGGAGAGTGAAACTAGATCCTCATCTCTCACCTCATACAAAAATCAACTGAAGATGGATTAAGGACTTAAATCTAAGACCTGAAACTGTAAATATTCTAGAAGATAACATTGGAAAAACCCTTCTAGACATTGGCATAGGCAAGGATTTCATCACCACTAACCCAGAGCAAATGCAATAAAAACAAAGATAAATAGTTGGGACATAATTAAACTAAAGAGCTTTTGCATAGCATAAGGAACAGTCAGCAGAGTAGACAGACAACCCACAGAGTGGAAGAAAATCTTCACAATCTGTACATCTGACAAAGGACTAATATTCAGAATCTACAACGAACTCAAATCAGCAGGAAAAACAAACAATCTCATCATAAAGTGGGCTAAGGACATGAATAGACAATTCTCAAAAGAAGATATACAAATGGCCAACAAACATATGAAAGAATGCTCAACATCACTAATGATCAGGGAAGCACAAATCAAAACCACAGTGAGATACCGCCTCACTCCTGCAAGAATGGCCATAGTCAAAAAATAAATAAAATAGACGTTGGCATGAATGCAGTGAACAGGGAACACTTCTTTTTTTTTTTTTTTTTTTTTTTTTTTTTTTTTTTTGAGACGGAGTCTCGCTCTGTCGCCCAGGCTGGAGTGCAGTGGCCAGATCTCAGCTCACTGCAAGCTCCGCCTCCCGGGTTTACGCCATTCTCCTGCCTCAGCCTCCCGAGTAGCTGGGACTACAGGCGCCCGCCACCACGCCCGGCTAGTTTTTTTGTATTTTTTAAGTAGAGACGGGGTTTCACCGTGTTAGCCATGATGGTCTCGATCTCCTGACCTCGTGATCCACCCGTCTCGGCCTCCCAAAGTGCTGGGATTACAGGCTTGAGCCACCGCGCCAGGCCGAACAGGGAACACTTCTACACTGCTAGGGGAAATGTAAACTAGTACAGCCACTATGAAAAACAGTGTGGAGATACCCTAAAGAACTAAAAGTAGAACTACCATTTGATCCAGCAATCCCACCACTGGGTATCTAACCAGAGGAAAAGAAGTCATTATTTGTAAAAGATATTTGCACACACATGTTTATAGCAGCACAATTCGCAATTGCAAAATCGTGGAACCAACCCAAATGCCCATCAATCGACAAGTGGATAAAGAAACTGTGAGAGATATATATGATAGAATACTACCCAACCATGAAAACAAATGAATTAATGACATTTGCAGTGACTTGGATAAGATTGGAGGCTATTATTCTAAGTGAAGTAACTCAGGAATGGAAAAACCAGACATCTTATGTTCTCATTGATATGTGAGAGCTAAGCTATGACAATGCAAAGGCATAAGAATGATACAATTGTAACAAAGCTGCACATTCTGCATATGTATCCCAGAACTTAAAGTATAATAAATAGATTTTGAAAAGAATGATACAATGGACTTTGAGAACTTGGGGGAAAAATTGGGAGGGGGAAGAGGGATAAAAGATTACAAATAGGGTGCAGTGTATACTGCTCGGGTGATGAGTGCACTAAAATCTCACAAATCACCACTGAAGAACCTACTCGTGTAACCAAATACCACCTGTACCCCAATAATTTATAGAAAAATTTAAATAAGAATATGAATATTTTATTTATTTATTCATGTATTTTTATGTACACATACATAAAGCCAATGATTAATGCCACTCCCGGGTGCTCAGAACACACTAGTCAAAACCTTGAATAAATTGATTCATCTCTCTTGCTCTAGCACTTCTATATATGTTCCCAGGCTTTTGCTGATTAGAAAGCTTTGGGGCTGGGCGCGGTGGCTCAAGCCTGTAATCCCAGCACTTTGGGAGGCCGAGACGGGCGGATCATGAGGTCAGTAGATCGAGACCATCCTGGCTAACACGGTGAAACCCCGTCTCTACTAAAAAATACAAAAAACTAGCCGGGCGTGGTGGCGAGCGCCTGTAGTCCCAGCTACTCAGGAGGCTGAGGCAGGAGAATGGCGTGAACCCGGCAGGCGGAGCTTGCAGTGAGCTGAGATCCGGCCACTGCACTCCAGCCTGGGCGACAGAGCAAGACTCCATCTCAAAAAAAAAAAAAAAAAAAAAAATAGAAAGCTTTGGTAACTCTTTCAAGATATCCTCCTTGAATAGGCATTTTACCTCTCCCTCCATGTTCTGTTGGGAGTTAGTTAACTCCCATGCAGGGCTTAGAAGAAATGAGAAAACAGTGAGAAGAATTGGCATCAATTTATGAGTTTTAAGGAGAGCTTGAGGATCAAAGTTCTTAGAGGCAGCCATGATGCTAATGTGACCATATTATCTGTTTGGAGGTCTCATTTCTTATCCAATATTGCCGTTACCCTAGGCTTGGTTCTCAAACCTATCTGCCATGAAACTATAGAAAAGAGAGACTGCTTTAACGATGCCATGGTGGATTTCTGGCTTTCCACATATATTCTTAATTTAAATTTGTAAAGCTTTTAAATTCTCTTTTTCTTTATGTACGCCCTCTAGGGCCATAAAAGCCAAGTGACTCCACAATATTGTATAATCCCTATTGTTGCCACAGCAACTATGTGCCACATCATTTGCTCTCCTACAGCCCTTGTCTTCTATGGCTCTCCATCCTCTGCTAACACCTGTGATCATATGAATATCATAATGACACCACCATAATGCTATTGATTACCCACATTGCATTTCTCCCTGTAAAAGTGTTTATTTCTGCACTCCTCAGATATATGAGAAACTCATCCCAGAATCCTATTTTAAGGATCTGTTTACTTGGGTCAGTTATGGAACCAATCACGGTATTGGTCAAAGTTGAAGCAGAAAACAGATGGCAAAAAAGAATCAGGATAACTCTAGAAAAAATTGATAAGGGAACTATCCACAAAAGTATGGATGAGATAAAAGAAAAACTGCAAGAGATGGTAACCACAGAACCAACACAATCTCTAGGCCCAGCAGATATAACCTCTGGGCCCAAAGGCAAGAGAGGAGACACTAGTTCCTGGGACCCAGAAAGAGTCATCTAGCAGGGCTGCCTTGAGGGGAGTAGTGACCTTCAGTTAACTTACACAGTCAGCCCAAGAGGACCCTGATGCACGGGAGTTGGGGAGATAAATTCTCTCTTCCCTCCTTTTGATCTCCCATTGTGGTTTCCCATTGGTTCAACTCAATCACAGTTAGTAAGGGAGAAAAGAGTCCATTGGTCTAGTAAATACACTCTTTGAGTAATAAAAATGGCTTCCAGAGGCAGACAGCAGGATAAAGAAAGGTAGAAGCGTTCAGAGAGACAAGTGGAAGATACCAAACACAGATCAAATAGAAATTTGCAGGCTGAATGACAGGACCTTAACCCAAGCCCTTTCTCGGGCTACAATAACATTCTTCTCTGTAGAACTGAATACCTCCAGAGGAATGATATACAGATAAGGACTCTGGAAATCTCCCAGTAAAAAAAGTCAGCTTATTGCCCAATTACCCTACTGCAAACTCATACATATAAAAGCCTTGTCCGTGTAGAGAGAATATCAAATCATTTTTAATGCTTTGATCTCAAACATGAAAGTACAATAATGAAAACTTACTAAGTGAACGATGGCTGAAACAATCAAACAGAATAAAAAAGAATGAAAGAATAAAACAGGGAGCAGAAAAAAATAGTCTAAATATTATCAATTTCCTAAGAGGATTAAAAGGAAAAATTATATTCATGAAATAATAAATAAATAGCTGTAAGAAGCCACAATAATTGTTTCAAAGTTCAAAATTTTGAGTCTAAATTTAATATTCAGTGGAAGATTTTGAAGGTAATATCAAGGAACTATCCAAGAAAGTAGAACTAAAAGACATATGGGCAAGAGAAAACGTAAGAAAATTTAAAAGGAAATCCAGAGAATGCAAGATGTCACTGATGGTTCCTCAAGAAAAAAAAAATACTGAAAGAAATGATCAAAGAAACAGTGTGAGACAGTGTCTCAACACTGAAAATACTGAATCTCTACACTAAAGGGACCCCCATTTTAGCTTAAGGATCATGGAGAAAAATCATTACCAAGGCACATCCCCTCAAAATTTCAAAACATTGTTAATGATGAGTAAATGCTTTCATAATGTAAAATGTCAAAAATTTCTGAAATTAGTATAGTATTGTTGAAAGCTAGAAGACATTGGAGCAATGTCTTGAAAATCAATTGAGAAGGTCTCACAGACATTTTCAGACATGAAAATAATCCAATTTATTTCAGGCGCATTGTTCCTTGAGAAGGGAGGGACAGAAGATACGCATTTTAAAATGAGGATGGAGAGAACTACTCCAAGAGATAAAACATGAGATTCAAAAGAGAGGGGATTCCAACACTGGAAAGCAATAGAGCGAAGTCCCAGAACAACAGTGATATAGCAGACACAGAGAGTAACTCTCTAGGTTGGAGTTGGATCCCAAAGTTCTCTAGGTTGGAGCTATATCTCTAGCAGATGATAGATCATCTGCTGCCTTTGAATTTACAGAACATTGTATCAAAAGTTATTTTATAAATATGCTGAATTTGGGAATAATTTTTAATATATATATTGAAAACTAAGCAAAAGAAAAATGAGTCAATAATTCATAAAAATCTAAAAAAGTTCATGTAAGGAAATGTAATCATTATACTCTACTTAGCTCAGCTGTTAACAATATTTACATAGTCAAAATAATGTAAACACTGAATATTGATATAAGAATATTGGGACAGGCCAGGCAGTGGCTTACACCTGTAGTCCCAGCACTTTGGGAGGCTGAGGTGGGCAGATCACCTGAGGCCAGGAGTTCGAGACCGGCCTGGCCACCATAGTGAAACCCCATCTCTACTAAGATTGCAAGTTAGCCAGGAGTGGTGGCATGCACCTGTTGTCCCAGCTACTTGGGAGGCTGAGGCACAAGAATTTCTTGAACCCAGGAGGCAAAAGTTACAGTGAGCTGAAATCACCCCACTGCACTTCAGCCTGGGTGACAGAACAAGACTCCATCTCAAAACTATATATAAATATTGGGAGAATGTGGGAATGGGAATGAGGGCATAAGATAATTCAATCCTTGTCTAATATAAGAAGAAGTTTATTGATAATATCTAAAATTAATCAAGCAAGGATATTACTGATAGCTTCCTAAGACTCTGCCTTCTGTCAACCCATACTAGACTCAATTTCTTACATTGTCCTAGTGCTGGGCCTGAGCAGTACTGTCATGTCAGAATAGGTGGCATCGGGATAGTGGTGTGTTGGTGGACGTTTAACAGTTGGATCTCCAAGAGAAAATAAACCCCTGCTTTGTAGCATTTGCCCATGTCCATTGTGTAAATATTCTCACTGTGGCCAATGTCAAGCTACCAACATGATGTCACTGAACATAGAGTTGGAAAGAGGTGCACACAATAGGTGCTCTTGAGCTACCACGAGCCAGCCTCAGCACACCACTGTGTGTGAGAAAGAGTTCATCCTTCCTCTCCTGACAACTGTCCCTCTTCCTGCTCTAATATTAGCAGCAAAAGCATCCCAATCTAATGCCTTCACCTCTCCTCAAACCCTGCTGTACAATGAAAAACTCTGAAGAAAGAATAATCTTTTATTTTTATTTTATTTATTTATTTATTTTTTACTATTATACTTTAAGTTCTAGGGTACAGGTACACAAAGTGCAGGTTTGTTACATATGTACACATGTGCTGTGTTGCTGTGCTGCACCCATTAACTCATCATTTACAGTAGGTATATCTTCTAATGCTATCCCTCCCCCATTCCCCCACATCACAACAGGCCCTGGTGTGTGATGTTCCCCTTCCTGTGTCCAAGTGTTGTCATTGTTCAATTCCCACCTATGAGTGAGAACATGCAGTGTTTGGTTTTCTGTCCTTGCAACAGTTTGCTGAGAATGATGGAGAAACAGTAATCTTATGATTGTAGTATGCTATTTTGTTATCAAATCTTGTGATAATTATATCGTCTTAAACCATGTATAGGCTTATAGGCCCTTAGAAGAAGCTCCCATGCTAGAGATCCTTTTCTCTGGTAATTCTGAATCAAATGGAGGAAAGTGTAGAATAAACCTTTAGAGCAATCCAGCTAAAGAGCATCAGAAACCTTGACTTACAACAAGATGACTATTATATTTTTTTGTACATTCTCATATGTATTCTCCTCTTTGCTCTTTTAGTAAAGTATTTTTGTAAGTTTTAGCCTCACCTATCTAATAGAAAACCAGGTAAGATTTTAAAATATTATAAAAATATATTAAGATAGTCATAATAGGCCAGTTAATGGTGGCTCAGGCATGTAATCCTAGTACTTTGGGAGGCCAAGGCAGGGGGATCACCAGAGATCAGGAGTTCGAGACCAGCCTGGCCAGTATGGTGAAATGCCGTCTCTACTAAAAATACAAAAATTAGCTGGGCGTGATGGTGGGAGCCTGTAATCCCAGCTACTTGGGAGGCTGAGGCAGGATAATCCCTTGAACCCAGGAGGCGGAGGTTGCAGTGAGCTGAGATCACTCCATTGCACACCAGCCTGGGCATCGCAGTGAGATTCCATCTCAAAAAAAAAGAAAAAAAAAGATAGTTATAATAGTTTATCAAGTAAAATATAGCAGGATGCACACAGCATGTCCTGAATGATCTCATTTTTATAAAATATATAGATGTAGAAATATATGGGAAGCTTCAAGAACGTCAAGATTCAGCATCCCAGACTTGGACCAATGACATTCTCTTTATGATAGGCACTTTTAGCATCACATTATGAATAATTATTTCAACAGCAATAGAGAGGCCTCTGTCAAAATGCACTGAAAGGAAAGGACTTTTGTTGAGGGAAAGACTAAACAAAAGAAGAACATGTGGATGTCTCATGACCATTGTCCTAATAGAATGACTTAGAGGTACAATTTAAATTTTTTTTTAATCATAGAAAATAGAACAAAATAGCATAATGAACACTTACCTATCCATGACCCAACTTCAACAATTATCAACTTGCAGTCACTCGATCTTGTGTTATTTATATCCAAATCTACTACCTTCCCTTAGCCCTGGATTATTTAAAAGCAAGTCACAGATATCATTTTATTTTTATTTTTAAAACTTTAAAATTATATATTATATATCTCTAAGACCTAAGGACTCTCTTAAAACATAACCATAGCACATTAGCATACCTAAAAATCGACAATAATTACTTAATTTCAAAACTAAAAGGTCAGTGTTATAATTTTCCCAATCATCTCACAATTTTATCTCAAAATTTTAGTTCAGTCTGGATCAAGTTTAAATCCACACATAGACATTATGTGGTTTGTCTTTGAGTTTATTTAATCTTTAGGTTTCCCTCTCAACTATTTTTTTTTCTTGAAAATTTCACTGAGTATCTTATTGAAGAAACCAGGTCCCACTGTGTAGATTCACTTATTGCATCATGGTGGTGTCATTAAACATGTTCTTCTTTCTTCTGCATTTCCTATAAATTGGTAGATAGATCTAGAGCCTTGATGAGATTCAGGCTCAATTGTCTTGTCTAGACCACTTCACATATGATGTTGGGTACTCCCATCAGGAAGCACATAAGGACTTATTGTCTCCTTTTTATGATGCTAGTAGGCATTTGTGATCATCACACAGGTCCATTAATTCGGTAGGGGTTGCATAACAGTGATAAGTCTTTGTTTGTTGACTACTTGGAATCCTTCTATTAAAGAATATTTTACCTCATCAATTATCTGGTTACTCTAAGATACTCTGTATAAAAAATAGGCAGGATAATGCTTGAATTGTTCTCTTTATTTACCAATATTAAAAATATTTAACCAGTTCTTTAGTACTTTCCAATGGTGACCAGTTAGTTTATTCGTAAATATATTTAATGAATTTCAATCCTATTTATTTTTATTTTATTTTATTTTTGAGACGAAGTGTTACTCTGTTGCCAGGTTGGAGTGCAGTGGCACGATCTCGGCTCACTGCAACCTACGCCTCCCAGGTTCAAGTCATTCTTCTGCCTCAGCCTCCCAAGTAGCTGCGATTACAGGCACCCACCACCACGCCCGGCTATTTTTTGTTTTTTGTTTTTTTTTGTATTTTCGGTAGAGATGGGGTTTCACTATGTTGGCCAGGCTGGTCTCAAACTCCTGACCCCAGATTATTTGCCTGCCTCGGCCTCCCAAAGTGCTGGGATTACAGGCATGAGCCATCATGCTCAGCTTCAATCCAATTTAAATATTGACGCGCGAACTGACCAGTGAGAGCCTACCAGGTGGCTTCTGAGTCCTTTGAACACATCTTTGTTAGTCTTGGATTCCTTCCAGCTTTCATATATGACAAGATGCTTCAGGTTCATATTGTAGAATTCTTGTCCCATATCTGTAACTAGTCATTTCCTCAGGAGTATGGGTTCTTTCTCAAGGGAAATGGTGTTTTGAGACACAATCTAAGTGCTAAGAATGCTGATTGCCACTGTAATGATTTTTCTCAGCCTTTTCAGAGGATATAGAAAATATGTATTTTTAAGATCCTGTGGATACTTCCTATCAAAATCAAGACTACAAGATTTTAATTTAACCTCTTTCATCTTACTTCTGTATTTCCTTTCTCCTGTGCCAAAAATTCAAGTAATTAAAATAAGCCAGCATATTTATTTGATTTATCCTATGATACACATCAACAAAATAGGAATAGCAATAACAATGCCTCATGAGAACATTTAAAGAATCCCTTGAGGACTTTCAGATATAATTTTTGAGAAACTAAATATCCTGTCTGAGCAGGTATGGGTAAAAACAAATACAGGAGTTATTAGATGGAATGTGCCATAATTTGTATTCAGAATCTAGTGATCTCTAAGATAAGCAGGGTATATATTCATTGGATATATTGTGGGCCACGGGCCTCAACCACATATTGTAAATTGCATTAGAAATGCAATTTATAATCAAGCAATTTTCACATAGTTTGAAGAGTAATACTAATTCATCAATTGAGGACTTACTATACTTTTTCTTTTCCTAATAGATATTATTGGTAAAACAAATCAGCAACATAATGTTTGCTTCAAAAATACTAACATTGGTGCAACCTCTTACAATTCCTAGTTGTATAATTCTATGCCCCAAAGTGAAACTATAGGTAGAATGAGCAGTACCAGTAGGTAGCAGGAGGGAAAACAGTTGACTGTGCTCCAGAGAGAGATCTAATGCGTCTCTTTAGAACTTACCCAATCTTCAACAGTGACTATGAAGTCAAAGTGAATGATCATCAAGAGAAAAAACAAGGTAAGTGCCCAAGCAGCATCTGTTTAATGGGAAACCCACAAAATACAGGAGTCCTCTCTACTGAAAGGATTGTTCTTCTGTAGTGAACAGAGAGGGGGATAATTCAGAATGTACTCATATTTTCATTCCAGGACTTAGAGAATTTTCTATCATCTTTATAAGATGATATCTAGTATACATAACTTAAAACATTCTTGGCTGTGATGTCCATGCCCATAATTCCAGCACTTTGGAAGGCCAAGGTGGGAGGATCACTTGAGCCCAGGAGTTCAAGACTAACCTGGGCAACAAAGTGAGACCCTATCTCTACTTTTTTTTTTAATAGCTGGGCATTGTGGCATGTGCCTGTGGTCCCAGCTACATGGGAGGCTGAGGTGGGAAGACCACCTGAACATAGGAGGTCAAGGCTGCAGTGAGTTATGTTTGTACCACTGCACTCCAGGCTAGGTGACAGAGCAAGACGCTGTCTCAAAAACAAATTCTCTTTCTGTCATTCAGGCAACTAGCTTATTTCATTTTTTTCAGAACTTTTTCCTACAGGACTGGAGGTTCAGAAGTAATTTGTAAAGGAAATTTGTAAGGAAAAACATTTACAGCCATGTGACTTAAAGGTTGCCTTGCAAATATTTGTCTTCATTAGTCTTCTTAAAGGCCATGTTTCCTTTACTTTGTATCATGCACTTTCCTTCACTCACTAAATTTGGTCCGCGTCTGTATTAAGGGCTACATTATTGTCTTCTGACTTCCAGACAAACTGCTAAGCACCAAGAAAGAAAGCACTTAGCTGCTTTTAGTCATGATCAACGGTTTGCTCATAAGAGCCTAAAAGGATCAGAAGTGGGCAGGGAAAGGATATAGAAAACCTCTAATAGATCACTACAAGACATCTGAGGTTGTTTATAGAGAAAACACCATGTTTAGACTTCATTACAAGCACAGTTTGGCTTATAGAGTAGTGACTGACAGGTAATGATCATAATTGATGTTGTTGTAATTCTAGATGGGATGTAATAGTATGTATATTTAATGTACAATATCTGTATAAAATTTATGTCACATCTTATTCTAAGGCTCCCATACACTTCTGCAAAGGAATAGAAGGAAATGGCATTCATGTTCTCTTTAATCTCTCTCTGGGGCATTAACCTGTGCCTGGGGAGCTTCTCCACTCATTTGTCTCTGTATTGGTTTGGGAGTAGTCCCAAGACAAATAAGTGGTATTAAATAAAGAGGCATTAGCTAGAGACATTTAACCCATATAGACAAATCTAACTTACTCATAATTTTTCAAGAACATGCATTTCTGGGGGTAATAATAACAATAATGATTACCAGTTATAGGATAGGCATTATCTTATTTAATCCACAAGTACTCTACCTTCATCCCTGTTTTACAGCTAAGGAATCTGTAGCCTGGGGAGATTAAGTAGCCTGTCTAAAGTATTCAGCTAGCAAGGAATTAGAATAAACGTTAAAGTGCAGCTATGTATGACTGCAAAGCCAAATTTATGAATGTCATCATCATCATCATCATGTACATTAATGTTCATTGCCAGCCTTGAATTTGCCTTAAATTCCGTCATAGATTATAAGCATATAGAATATTGATTTGCAGCCCAGGTACCACATCAGGAATGCCCTGGACAACTGATTTGATGATCATTTAGTATAACTGGCATCCCTGATTTCTAGGTGTTAGATTCTAGAAGGAATACTCATTCCTAGAGTTAAACATGTCTCAACTAAAAACAATGTCATACATTCAGAGGTAAATCATGTGATCCTACAAAAGACTTCAGTGACAAATGTGTTATATATTTTCTCTATGGTGTGCTTTGAGAGGCTGTTGATGGAGGAAGTGAAATATGTACTGATGTCCTTAGAAGCTTAGTTTGGGGCTGGGCATGGTGGCTTACACCTGTAATCCCAGCACTTCGGGAGGCCGAGGCCCGCAGATCACCTGAGGTCAGGAGTTCAAGACCAGCCTAGCCAACAGGGCAAAACCCCTTCTCTGCTAAAAATACAAAATTTAACTGGACGTAGTGGCAGGCGCCTGTAATCCCAGCTACTAGGGAGGCTGAGGCAGGAGAATTGCTTGAACCTGGGAGGCTGAGGTTGTGGTGAGCTGAGATCATTCCACTGCACTCCAGCCTGGGTGACAGAGAGAGACTCGGTTTTGTTTTGTTTTTTAAAAGAAGCTTTGGTTTTGGGAAGAAAGGAAGCAGGGGTGAAGGGCACTGCATGGTTAGGTGAAAAGAACACACGGTTAGTCCCATCTTCTTCGTGTACTGGATGCTTGGCCTAGGATGACTAGCTTAATCTTGTTGCCCTTAGTTTTCTCATACATTAAAAGGGATTAATAATACATACTTCATAGGATTATTATGGGAACAGAAGGGAAAACTTCTTTACCTTTTTTTGCAAAAGGTCTCAAACATAGTACACACTCAACAAATAGTGGCACTTGATTTTTACTTTAAGAAAATCCAGTTCAAGAAAGATTTGTTGAGCCTTTGCAACTGCAAAACAGATTTTTAAAATTATTAAGAAACAATCCCCCATAAGCTAGAATAGGAACAGATGGGTAAACAGATACCTGCATGGTGAAATTAAAAGTGCTACTTAGCAGAATGGACAAAGTGGGAACATTAAGAAGAGAAAGGCTAATTCTTTCTTTGGTATATCAAAAATCTTTTGCAGAAATGGTAGAGTTTCAACTGTATTTATAAGGAAAGAAACGGTATGGATTCTGAAAGTTTTCAGCTTATATAAGGTTAATAGAGATTTGCATGACACTCATCCATTCATTCCAACATTTCTTGAAGGCCTCCTATGTGCCAGGCACTGTTACAACCTAAGAGGGTGAACCCATGGTACTTCCTTCAAAGAACTTACAGAGTAGTGATTTATACAGAGAGACACTTTGTATTTTTATTCTGAAATTTCCTATAACTTATTATTTTGAAAAAATTAATAGTATCCTTGCGCATATTGTAAAAAGCAGTCATTGAGGCCATAACTTAGATCGGTAATAAAGTACAATGGAAATTCTAGCACCATTGCCATTCTTTCACAGTAATTTGCCATAAAGAAAACAATCACTTTGTAAATTCCCATTTTTTCCTTCTTCCCTCCACCAAATTAAGACTTAGCTCAAGTCAACCTTTGAGCTTCAATTGTATGCACTAGATACACAAACATGAACAAGATACATCCGTCTTTGAAGAGTTTACAATTTAGGGAGGGTATGAAACATTTAACATCATAGATTATGGCAAAAGTCCTTCCCAAGATTTGTTTTCTATGAAAACCTAAGGGAAAAAGTAATAGAAAGCGAAGTAGAATTTATTAAATTGTTCTTGTAGTGCACCTGCAGAATCATTTCTATCCTAATTTCTGCAGGCACACAAGAAAACCAAATTAAGTCTTGGGTTTATTGCCTGTGTTGGGCATCTTGATGTGCTACTGTGTAAACTTAAATTTCTGTTTGCTCAAAACTGTTAGCCAGAGGCATCTTGTATTTCTCACTAAGAAATTTTATAAAAAACAGACAAAGGAGATTAAGGCAATAGATAAATTGTAATGGCTTAAGTAGACCTGGCATTCTTCCACCATAAGTTCTCCTGTTTCTAAGACCAGATCGTATTTTTTGAAAATTCAGCTACACATTGTTTTTAAGAGACATTCTTAAAACATAATGGCACAGAAATATGTAAAAAAAATGGGAAATATATATTAGGCAAACATCACCCAAAAGAAGGCTGATGTAGGATATCAATATGTAAGGCAAATATAGATAAAGATGGATAACATAAGAATAGAAGGAACAACACATCAAAAATATATGACAATCATAAACTTTTATGAACCCAATGACAAACCAAAATGAAAAAAACAAGGCAGTTACAAGTTGAAATTGACAAATCCAAACCACAGTAGGTAATTTTAACAAATCTCTATCAGAAGCAAACATATCAAGCAAACAAAATTTTACAAGTGAGAAGGATAGAAAACATTTCAACAGTAAAATTAATAAGCTTGTACAAATGAGTGAGTATAACAACCTGCAGTGAACAGAGAGAAAATATACACTTTAAAGTATATATAAAACATTTATGCAAATTGATCACAAATGAGTCACAAAAGAAGTCCAGTGAATTTTGAAGAATTATCTACTTAATACCTTTCTTGCCTACAAAGCAACAGTTAGGAATCAACACAATTGTCCCTGGAACAACATGGGTTTGAACTGTGTGGGTCCACTTATGCTGAGATTTTTTTCTACCTCTGCCACCCCTGAGACAACAAGATCAATCCCCTTTCTTCCTCCTCCTTCTCAGCCTACTCAATGTGAAGATGACGAGGACAAAGACTTTTATGATGATCCACTTCCACTTAATGAACAGTAAATATACTTTCCTTATGATTTTCTTAATAACATTTTCTTTTCTCTAGATTACATTATGGTAAGAATATAGTATATAATATATATAACAAATAAAATATGTATTAATTGATCATTTATGTTATCGGGAAGGGTTATGGTTAACAGTAGGCTATAAGTAGTTAAGTTTTGGGGAAGTCAAAAATTACATATGGATTTTCAACTGCATGGAGAGTCAGTCCCCCAACCCCCACATTGTTCCAGTGTCAACTATAATTGGAAAAAAATCAAGAGGTTTATAATGTTTTAATATATCCCTCATAACTCATCAAAGAGGGACTCGTAATAGAATTTACAAATTATTTTGGTTACATCAAAATATTTTGATATATCAAAACATGTAGGATGGAACCAAAGTGGTTCTTAGAAGGAAATTTGGAGCCTATAGATATATTCATTTTTTTAAAAAAAGAATAAAAGGGATTGAAACTAAACTAGTTAAAAATTCAGCTCAGATGTTAAAAGACAACAGAGTAAACCTGAAGAGAGTAAAAGGTAAATAAAGTATTGGAAATTAATAAAATAGAAAATAGAGGAAAAGTAGATCAACCAAACCAAAAATTGGGTCTCCCCAAACAACTAACATATTCATAACTCATAATTTTTAAGATGATTTTTACAGTAATCTTGTAGACACTTAATGTTTCACAATGGAATGTCAATTCAATCTTTCTTCACCTTCCTATATCGTAGCCTGTGTTGCTGGACCAAACAATAGAAGTTTCCATTTCATACCAAAGGGAAAAATGTGAGACGTTTGTACTCGAGTAATCAAAACGGAATACGTGTTGGCTTAAATTGGCATCTACATATGCATGAAGCAATGTTCCCACTGGTGTATGTTACAGATGATTAAAATAAATTTGGCTTGGGGTCTCAGACATCAATAATGGATTTCTCAGGACACAGGAAAATTTTACATTCCTGTACCCACTTTCAAGAAAATAAAACTTACTGCCACAAATTAGATTTTATCTTACGATTTCCCTCCCCCCTTCCCTCCCTCCTCTCACAAACCTAGCTCCCGAATTTTGGACTGAAGTTTTCTGCATATCCTTCACTGTTCCGATAACCTCCAGCAACACAGTTCTTCCCCATGTCCATAGCTCGGTTTTTGCCTCAGGCACTCCACAGCTCTCCACTTCTTTTGCACCACCTTGACTTTCCTTTTTCATTTTCCCCATTTTCAGGTTTTCTCTCTCTCAGCTCTTATCCTGTCTTTTAAACTTCTCTATTGCTTTAGTCAGACAAGTATAATAGGACATTCTCATCTTTACTTCTCAGGGAACCTGATATGAATTCATCCTAGAAGATAGTAACCTTATTTCCCTTGCCATTGTTTCATTTTATACCTTGACCATATAATGTAAAGAAAGCAGAAAGACCCACTGCACTCTTCCAAGTGTTTTTTAATCCTGAGAAAAGGTGACATAAACTGCTTACTGAGGGAGCTCTCTGAGAAACCAAAGACACTAAATCTCACATGTACGTCAATGAGACACAAGAGTGCTTACTTCAAATAAAAGTAAATTAACTACGTCAATGCATATCTTGACATCAAAGAGATTTACTAATTAAAAAAAACCTTATTAACTCTAAATGGAATTATGGCTAATATGAAAAGGCCAAATGCTTTATTAAATTACTGCCATCTTTCCTCCAGATGTGGGATTTGCTTTTTGACATTGCACAAACCCAGTGGCAACACTTAACAAAATTCTGAAAGCACCAAATGCACCAAATGGATTTCATCAGGATTTTTTCATTTTTACATGAAATAAGCTTTAAATAAATACTCTTGTCATCTGCCTTCCACTTCCTGATTTGGTCTAACCTACTGACGTTTTCTGGGCAGAATAGCAGGACATAAATAGGAAATCTTTGACTCCCTCAATATCTTTGAGTAATTATTATTTATAAGTAAAATAATATCAGAGGATTCTATATTAAAATAAAATTTTAGAGGCAGCTTTCTAGATCTTCAAATAATTTTGAAATTAATACCTTCCCTCACTACTAGAAATGTAAAATATTGTAATATTGAACATGCATTCCTCTGGAGAGTTTGATTGCTTCCTTCCAGTTGAGTATCAGTGTATTAAAAGATCAACCCCAAATAAAATGAGAAGCAATTGAAAAATTCATTACCTTTCTTTATAGACAGGCATGAATCATATAACCTACACTAAATGAAATGGACGAGACCTTGGAAAGACACAGGGCACCAATATTTAAATTGTCTAGGAATAGTGATAATTTATACTTCTTAGTAATAAAACTTGGTAATAATGTCTTTCCATGATCTATGCAGTGATTTACCACATCAGAGTATAATTTTCTCTTAAGTTCAATAGTAATCTTAAAATTTTATGCTACTACAAATACATTTCTGGGTTTAACATATTTGTGCATAAAACTTCTTTTCTATAGTTAGATTAATTTATTTAGGGCAGTTTTTCCAAAATTGAATTATTGAGTAGACATTTAAAACCTCATTGAAAATAGGCAAATGCAGATATAAAGATTATACCAATTTACATTTCCATGAACAAGGTATGAGAAAACCCATTTAATCATATCCTTGACATTCAGCCTGCTCTTGATGTAAAAAAAAAAAAAAAAAAAAAGAGAAAGAAAAAACTTTCTGAAGGAGTAATCCACCAGTTTACAAACATTTAGCAGGAATTGGTGTCTTCATTTTCCTTTCTTCAGCTACTTTAGAGGGTATAAAGACTGATGGCATTGTTGCCAAAGAGGACCGGAAGTGCTGAGAAGGAGCAAACAACCTGGTCAGTGCTGCATCATTCAGATTGCTGAGATCGTCCACATATTCCAGTTTATTGAACATATCTTAGTTGATCAAGTATTATGTTCTAGGCTCTGTTTTAGACTAAAGGAAGCAAAAAGGATTAAGATACATTGTTATTCTCAAGGAGGTTATAGTTATGACTAAATCATTTTTCTAAATAGCTTATATCAGAAGTTTAAAGCAACCTTCATACTGCCTATTATAATTCTAGGGGAACATCCTCTAAACCATGGGTCCCCAACCCTTGGCCATGGACTGATAGCAGTCCATGGTCCCTTAGGAACTAGGCCGCACAGCAGGAGGTGAGTGGCTGGCAAACAAGCAAAGCTTCATTTGTATTTATAGCCACTCCCCTTTGCTCACATTACTGCCTGAGCTCTATCTCCTGTCAGATCAGCAGTGGCATTTGATTCTCATAGGAGGCGAACCCTATCATGAACTACACATGTGAGGGATCTAGGTTGGGTCCTGTTATGAAAATCTAAGCCTTATGATCTGTCACTGTCATCATCCCCAGGTAGGACCATCTGGTTGCAGGAAAATATGTTCAGGGATCCCACTGATTCTACGTTATGGTGTATAATTATTTCCTTATATATTACAATGCAATAATAATAGAAATAAAGTGCACAATAAATGTAATGTGCTTGAATCATCCGGAAACCATTCTCCACTGACCTGGTCCATGGAAAAACTGTCTTCCACAGAAACAGTCCCTGGTGCCAAAAAGGTTGGGGACCACCGCTCTAAACTATCTCTGATGTTGATATCATTTCTAAGTCATTATTTCAACAACTATTTATTAGCAACTCTCATATGCAAGGCACTAACCTGGGAGATGCAAGTGGCACATAAAAATATACAAGACATTAAGCACGCCTATTGAGAGACAATATTCATGGGTCTCTAGGGTTTCTGAACATCTCGTGAGCAGGGGCATTGACACCTTTTGTTCTAGCTCATCTTTTCGAGAATGTTTGTATCGTGAACAGCCTTAGAAGGTAGAGATAATGTCTTCCTTTGGATCAGAGGGCAGTTTCCGTGCTGTCTAGCAAAACAAATTCAAGGGCTACCTCTGGAGGAAAAGGTAGGTCAGGTTTGCTTATAAAGGATTTGGTTTCCTAATCTCTGCTATAACACAAGCCCACTCTGTGTGCAGAATCTACTTGGGCCTCTCTGAGTCACCCCATGAGACTTGGGCAAAGAGGGGACTTCGTGTGAACATGAAGTTCATGCTGACTGCTGCGCCAAAAGCAATCAATACTTTGTCTGTGATCTAGGAGTCTCTTATCTTCTGCCAGCTTCCATATAAGTGTGGCAGGCTTACTTGTTAGCTTCCAAGTAGGTAAACTCTCAGACTTTCACACTTCTTGATTAACTGTTTAATAAGGAGATTAAGAAATGCACAAAGATAACCATGATAACCACAACACGTTATTATTGTGGTAATAGTCACTCAAAATACTATAGAGAAGGACAAAATTGATTCTGACAAAGAGATGTTTTCTTGAAGGCAGTTAAAGATGAGCCTTGGAGAATTTTCAAGGTGTAGGAAAAGAACTTGTGCGGGAAAAGGAAAGCCTAACAATTATAATTCGATTCCTATTTCTCTGACTATTCTTTCTCGGTATCTTCTGCTATGTCCTCCTCTGTGACACTTAAGTGTTGGTATTCCCCAAGATTCTGTCATTTGCCCTTCTCTCTTTGCAATCTATGTCCTTTCTGGGGATATCACATCCATTCCTACTGACTTAAAATGTGCCTCTCTTTCCCTAATTTCTTTCCAAGCTCCAGATTTTTATTTCCAATTGTCTACTTCATATATTTTACAGGTGACTCAATCCAATATGTCCAAATCAAACCAATTCTTTCTCTTTCCCTTCCTCTTCCTGTTAATGGAATAATCATTCCCAGGACCCAAAGCAAGGAATCTACAAGGATTTCTCACTACTTAGGCAGACAAGTCACCAGAAAAAAGAAAGTCAGTTTAATAGCATCAGCCTGATATCAATGACATTGCTAGAGTTTGCTAAATGTTGAGACTGTCAATAAAACCTGCTCTGACCTGGGAACTATCTTGTCCCTTCAAGGTGACTTTGCTTCCAAATAGTGGAAGTGAAAATTCAAACATTTCTGGAAAGTAGATTTTCAGTTTATATCAAAAGCCTTTAAAAAAGTTCATACCTTCTAATACAACAATTCCCCATGTAGGAAATTATATTAAGGGGAAAAATGTCATGGTTATGCCCAAAGATACACCTACAAGGATAGTCATGAAGGAATTATTAATAAAAAAAAATTATAAACAATAAAAAGGTCAAATAATAAAGAGTTGGATAAATTACAGTATGTGCATATGATGAAATACTACACAGTCATTAAATATCACCTTTTGGAATATATATCAATGTGGAAAGTGTTGACAATATATTGTTAAATGAGAAAGGTAGACTACAGAATTATACTATAGTTTAATCCAAACTAAATAGATATACACATACATATATAGAAAAAGTAAAATACACAGCCAATATGAAGAGTGATAAAAAGTTAACTTGGGGTGATGGGATTATAGGTCATATTTTTTCTTCATTATATGTTTTGTATCTTTAAAATGTTATAAAATAGATATTTTAAACACAATTTTTTGGAAAATTTTAATTTGCTTCTGAGGTGGGGGAAAGGCACAAACTCTTTAAGACATGGGTTTGGAAATGATTAGAAAGTCTACAAGGGAAGTTAAGTATAATCTTAAGCAATTCTAAGTACATTAATGTGATACTCTCAAGCTTTCAGAGACCAGGAACTTGAAAAATGAGAGGTCAGGAAGAAAAACATGTGTCCAGTTTGAACAAGTATAGTCAGTGGCCCAGGAAGGTACCCAGCATAACCACCATCTTTCTTGTCTTTCTCTTCTCCCTGCTTACTACAAGAGATGGGAGAAGAATCTGCAACCTAGGAAAATATATATGACAGCCTTTCTTTAGAGGGCTTGTCAGCAGAGAGCTAAGATATCATTATCTTTCTATGGAAGGCTTAAAACTGGAAGCCGTCTGTAAGTGACTGACACTGAAACTCCTTTGAAGATTCAAATCATCAGCTCAACAACAAACTCATATACATCCTTGGAAGATTTGGGGCGCTAATAAATATTTAATAATATGAATGATTAGTTTGACACTAAAAATAACAAAATGAAAGGTTTCCTACCTCTGCTTTGCCACATTAAGTCGATAAATACATTGAGAAAAATCTAAATTATGTCATAAACCATAGACTCTCGTAGGCGCAAAGAACCTCAGCTTATTTAGTTAATGAATGACATAACCAATTAAGCTATCTGTTTCTTTAACCAATAGTTTAAGTGTAGTATTAAAAACAGTTCATTCACATACGTACAATGAATAATTAGTGATTAGTTGGCAATTCTGCTTTATTTTCAGAAAGAATTTATTCAAACGGCAGAAAAGCCACACCTCACCCAAGACCATTTCTCACTACCAGCAGCTTCTCAAGAGGAGGTCTTGTGCTTGGTTGAGAGTAAAAGTAAAAGCACCACCTACAAAGAGCTAGCTTCTTCATAAACCCAAACTTATAATCTATGAAGTTACACATACACATGCATACACATACACATAGAGACACATATATGATGATTTTGGTAAATTAAATAAGTTGTTATCATCTACATTTTTGCTTCTGAGTATTCATAAATTTTAGAAACTCCTACAATTTTAACCTTTAATGAATGCCCCCTCTTTTGATGAAATGTAAATACTTAATGCACAAAAGGAACTATTATTTTGAATGGTGGATTTTAGATTGCAGGTTGTGACCCCTTATATATTGTGAAATAAAGTTAGTGGGTCATAATTAGCACTAAAAATAAAGAAATAAATAAAAATTAAAAGATCAGGAGGCAGTAGATATGATAAATATGCAAATAAATATTGTCTGTATAACTTTTGTTTCAATTTATATGTATGTGTGCACTGGGTCACAATGTGATATGTATTTCTAAATGGAGATTTGTTGTGTATTGTTTTGAAAGCAAACAAGCCTGCATCAAATTTAATTTGCAACTGGTGATATTTTCCTTAATATTCGTATATTGGCACTGTAATATCTGTCTTATCCAGTGATCTACTTAAGAAAGGCATGTCCTATATCAAAAGGGAACAATGACAAAGTAAATTTGAGCTTTTTTTTTTTTTTCTGTTGCCCAGGCTGGAATGCAGTGGCACGATCTTGGCTTACTGCAACCTCTGTCTCCCAGGTTCAAGTGATTCTCCTACGTCAGCCTCCCCAGTAGCTGGGATTACTGGCACGCACCACCATGCCTGGCTAATTTTTGTATTTTTAGTAGGGATGGAGTTTCACCATGTTGGTCAGGCTGTAACTACTGACCAAAAGTGACCGCCCGCCTCAGTCTCCCAAAGTGCTGGGATTACAGGTGTGAGCCACTACACCCAGCCAGTTTGAGTATTTTTTAAGAGATTTTCAGAAAGTGTCCATATGAGATATGCTTTTTTATGGTACTTTAATCCATTCAACATATGTATATCAAAAAATATATATGCATGCATATATGTCACTCTATATATCTATTCAACACACACACACACATACACACAGTCTACTATATGCCAAATGCTAGGGATGCAGAGATAATAAAGAAAGCTCTTCTGGGGGTAAAGTCCTAGTAAGGAAGATAAACCATTAACAAACAATAACACATATGCTAATGGTTTAAATACATGTTAGAACTGCTAGTCTAGAAGCATAATCTCTAGTTGGGCAATAAGAGTGCAGATCTTGAATTCAATGAAATTCCAATTTTCAGATGAATAAAAAGAATTGGGACCAATCTGATAGGAAACATTGCCATTTGGAATTAGAATCTCAAAAATCTTGAACATTTCTAGACTTGATGAATATTGTTTATAATCAAGAGATTAGAGCAGCGTGAAAAAGAGGCAAGAGTGACCCTGGGACTGAGCAAAGCAGCAAGCTGCTGCATCTCTGATTCCAGCACTTATATCCTACTGCAGTCGCCAACCTGCCCAAGAGAAAAGATGAAGGGGATGCTAAGAAGATGAAATCAAGGTGAAGGATGGACCACAGAAGACTTGCAAGGTTGTCTGCTAAATCCGCTTCTCCTAACCCAGAGCCCAAACCTAAAAAGGCCCTTGCAAAAGAGGGAGAGAAGGTACCCAAATGAAAAAAGCATTCTTGATGCTGGCAAGGATGGGAATAACGTTGCAGAAAATGAAGATGCCTAAACAGACCAGGCACAGGAAGCTGAGGCGCTGCAAATGCCGACTGCAGTGTGTGTATTTTCGATATCTGTGTACTCTGGTGACAGCAGTTTGAAATAGGATTTTTTACCAAATTATATGAAAGTGCAGAATTTTGTTTTCCTGTTTTTTTAGGCTATGTTGTTAGCACACCGAAGTAACAACATAGTTGTTTTCTGAGGAAGGGGTATATATTACCAATAGAATGTTCCTGAAGCTGGATTGATGTGGGAAAACACCTTTCCTTTCTAATTTTGAGAGACTTCCTCTTGGTGTCCAGGAGGAAGGATTCCCTGAGGCTGACACACATAGCCACCTTGGCACAAATGCCTGGTGGTGTGGAAAAACTAAACTGCATTTTTAAGTCCTCTTCTCGCTCTTTGCCTTCAGCGTAGACTTAACTCCTTTAAACCCAGACACCAGTTGGAACAAGACCTTCCCAGAATCAGTTACCAGTGTGCCAGGCAATCTGGACTTTCCAGTGGTACCATTCAGATGGCATCCCTCAAAAGAGCAGCAGTTCCTATTCTAGATTGTGGCTTGTCAGATAAATTCCACCATTTCTTTTCATTTCTTGAAAGTCAGGGTTGGCTCATGAAAAGTTAAACAACATGCTAAATGTGAAATGTCAACCCTTCATCTAAACTTTCCCTTACATGTTGGTTTTCCTCATATCAGAGTGTCCTGGCTCACGTAATATTCTCGCGGTCAAGTGTGATATCAAAGTTTACAGCCCTAGTGATTTTTTAGGTCTCCGCATTCTTTTCCCTTTCACTTAATTGCCATGTGATCCCCAGAGCTAACTTGAAAGACACTCCCTGGCTAACACCTTTTGCAGTATCTATATCCTCATTGTCTATGAAATTAAGTGTAAAGCCCTTGGCATGGCATAGAAGGTTCTTCCCTTATGTGGCTGGGTCAGGGTATCAAATGAAGAGTTCGTTTGGGTTTTAGAGTGGCTTTCTGATTTGAATAGTCCATTGAAGGAGAGAATTTGAAAGCTGTTCTATATTCTTAATGACTGTCTGCACATGTCCTGCCTGATACCATGATTGTTTACGAAAAGTATCTTTTTTTTTGAGATGGAGTCTTGCTCTGTCTCCAGGCCGGAGTTCAGTGGTGTGATCTCAGCTCACTGCAAACTCCTCCTCCTGGGTTCAGGCGATTCCCCTGCCTCAGCCTCCCAAGTAGCTGGGATTACAGGCACGCACCACTATGACTGGCTAATTTTTTGTATTTTAGTAGAGACGGGATTTCACCATGTTGGCCAAGATGGTCTCGATCTCCTGACCTCATGATCCACCCGCCTCAGCCTCCCAAAGTGTTGGGATTACAGGCGTGGGCCACCGGGCCCGGCAGGAAAGTGTCTTAATAAAGCTGGATTCAAGGCCAACCGTAGTAGCTCCCAGCACTTTGAGAGGTCTAGGTGGGTAGACTGCTTGAGCCCAGGAATTCAAGACCAGCCTGGGCAACATAGCAAGACCTAGTTTCTACAAAAAATAAAAAAGGTTTTAGCCAGGCATGGTGGTATATGAGTGTAGTCCTAGCTACTTGGGAGGTTGAGGCAAGAGGATCGCTTGAGCCCAGGAGTTGGACGCTGCAGTGAGCCATGATAGTGCCACTGCATCCAGCCTGGGCAACAGAGTGAGACCCTGTCTCAAAAATAAATACATAAAATAACAAATGAAATGAAATAAAATAAAATAAAATAAATAAAAATGTAAAGCTGTATACCATTTGGCTTGGGGGAAAAAAAGGAGTTGTAGTGACCTACAAAATAATATAGAGTGAGAAGATGACAGTGCACTGATTGATTACTCAATTCAACAAACATTACTTGAGCACTTGCCGTGTGCCAGGCATGGTAACAGGAGCTGATGAAACAGAGGTGAAAAATAATACTCTTTTTGTGTCCACAGTCAATTGTTGTCTAGTAAGCAAAGCTAATACAGGAAGATAATTAATCAGAGCACAATTAGTACAGGCAAAAGAGGTATTGCAGGTGCAATGGTAACACAGAAAAAGGAATCTCCTTGGAGAAGGAGACACAACAGTTCATGGAATGCAGGAAGTTGGAATTAGGTTTTCACAGTAAGAGAAAAGGAGAAAGGCATTCTAAGCTGACGGAACAAGCTCTGCAAGGGTATGCATTAGCATGACACATTTGGGCAACTACAAGCAGGTGCTACCCCGGATCATAGGGTATTAGAAGGTAGCCAACAGGAGTGAGGTTAGGGAGGCAGACCCAGCCACATAAGGGAAGAACCTTCTATGCCATGCCAAGGGCTTTACACTTAATTTCATAGACAATGAGGATATAGATACTGCAAAAGGCGTTAGCCAGGGAGTGTCTTCAAAGTTAGCTCTGGGGATCACATGGCAATTAAGGGAAAGGGGAAAGAATATGGAGACCTAAAAAATCACTAGGGCTGTGAACTTTGATATCACACTTGACCTCGAGAATATTATGTGAGCCAGGACACTCTGATATGAGGAAAACCAACATGTAACATTTTTATCTTACAAAGCTGATAATGCAGAGAATTAACAAGTTAGGCATGTATAAACAGTAGACTCACAGTTTGGAAGCCAGCAAGTGTCCGTCACTTGAGTCCTGTAGTGTCATCTACCTGATTCACCTTTGGGCTTATCAATAGCATATACAGAGTCATCATGATCACTACCTGGGTCTGCTGGTAGCAGGCTGGTTCACTGTGGAATAAATTAACCCCTCTAGATTTGCAATGAAGTCCCCCACCTAGGTTTTTCATTTACTCCTTGCCTGATATAACTATTTTCCCAAATCTAATCATTTCTTACTTTTCAAATCTATTCAAATCATCAGCATTTGTCTCTTCATCTTTTCTGTAAATTTTGGCCTTTAAAGCCAATTGTTATTTTAATAATAATAGCAAATGTTAATACTTCCACAGCACTTCCTAGTATTCCTAGAATAGCACTATTGTAGTATTCTGATACTAGAATAGTATCAGGCACTATTCTAAATACTAAATGTATATTAAATGATTAAATCCTCATATCAACCCTATGAGATGAGTACTATCATTATCTTCATTTTTCAGTGGAGGAAACAGCAAGTTTCCCATGACACTAAATAGGAGCAGAGCCACTAATCAAATCCAATCCATTTGGTCCTGGAGCTGATATTTTAATTCACAAGTCTTAGTTTGTAAAGGTACTCAGCAGGAACAAGGGACCAGTGCATCAAATGTTGCCTCAAAGAAAACTTTTCTGGGATATTCCTTTTTCATAAACTTCAAAGTCCTGTAAGTTTTGCTCCTGCACCAAGTTGTAATGCTTTTGTAAACATAGTTTGCATTGTTCCAACAACCTTAAGAAACATGTTTGGAAGTACAGTTCAGCCAGACTGAAAGATTACCACTGTCAACTGTTTTTTTTTTTTGTTTGTTTTTGTTTTTGTTTTTGTTTTTGTTTTTGACAGTTTAACCTATACTCTCCATCTCACAAATAAGGTCCTTCTGTAAGAGTTCTTCCAGGACATGAAACTTACTAAGGATTTGCAGCTCATTAAAATTTCTTCCTTTTAATACTCAAGATTGAAATAAAACATTTTCTGCAAGGTCAGCAATAACAGATCTAATGTAAGTCCTTTATTGATTTTTTAAAAGTTGACTACATTAATCTTTTCACTTTTTATCTTGTCTTTAGGTCATAAGTCACCAGTCCTTTTGTGAGAGGAAACTACTTCTCTTATTCTCTGAAGCTTTTCAAGAGAATATAAAAGGTAACAAAGTCATTTTTAAAAAAATCAGCCTACCATATAAGGGTTTAGGATCTACTTAGAGGTTGAAAGATCCTTCACCTTGCACAGTCTTAGATGTTTCCTATGTCATTTTTGGAGTCTGAGCTTTATTTCCAGAAATGATTAATTATTCAGAAAAAAAATAGTTGGCACTTAATTCTTTAAAGTTTTGAAACTTTTTTTTTTTTGAGACAGAGTTTCGCTCTTGTCGCCCAGGCTAGAGTGCAATGGCAAGATCTGCGCTCACTGCAACCTCCACCTTCTAGGTTCAAGCGATTCTCCCACCTCAGCCTCCCAAATAGCTGGAATTACAGGCACCCGCCACCACGCCCGGCTAATTTTTTCATTTTTAGTAGAGACGGGAGACAGGGTTTCACCACGTTGGCCAAGCTGGTCTCAAACTCCTGACCTCAGGTGATCCGCCTGCCTGGGTCTCCCAAAGTGCTGGGATTACAGGTGTGAGCCACCGCGCCCGGCTGAAACACTCTATGTGAGCCATTCTTAGAACTTTATGGACTTCTGATTCTCCATACACTCTGTAGTAAACTACTCCCCACCTTTTTCCACAATTTTTTCAAAAAATCAATGTGAATGACTCAAAGGTCAAAACTTTCAGATGAATTTTGTGAAAATTATCGCTAATGCTTCAAAGGGAGAGGATCAGGAAGGTGGGTGTAGAAGAATCTGTGTTTTTCTTCAAATGTTAATGGAGTGGTTTATTAGCACAGACCTTTTAAACCAAGCATCGGAAAGGCAGCGGGATGTTTTCAAGTCCCCTTGGGCTGGCGAAGCGGGTACTTGCTGTACCTTAGCAAGCACTGAACACTGAAGACGTGTTGAAAACAGAGCTGATACGCATCCTTAGCAACCACTCACCTCTGCTATTGTAACAAAATGTCAAGCGAGCGAAAGAAAGAAAGAAAGAAAGAGAAAGAAAGAGAGAGAGATTAGTATACAAGGCAGGACATGCCACCTTTATATTCTGAGCTCTGTCCACAGTGAGCAGGCCATGCCAAACATTGGGAGAGACAGAATGATTGATCATGCAAAGCAAACTGTAGGTTTGAATCCCAGCACGGCCATCTACGAGTTATGAAATCTTGCCAAACTACCTAATGTCTCGGTACATATACCTAGAAAACGAGAATGATCCCAACCTTTAAGATGAGAAGGGAACTGAGTGGGAAAAGCGGATGAGAACAGCTTACCCCAGCAGCCTCCCAGTAACCTAGTTTTCCCTTCCATCTCTGTGTCTACGGTGTTTGGTGGCCTCACCATCTCCCGCCGCCTCCAGTAAGTCGTTCCTTCACTCAGTGAAGGTCCTACACCGAATGGCCACCTTTCTGTGAGTACCGATCACCCACCACCTTTCTGCTTTTCGGTGCTATGCCCTTTTTATCTTGTCTAACAGCCAAAGCTGAGACTGGTGGGAGTCATTTCCAGCTCCGACGGTAGAGGAGTAGGACTGACGGGAAATGCCAAGGCGTGCTCCACGCCTGCAGTCCCCAGCCCCGTTGGGCTGTGGCACTCTCCTGACCAAAGTCTGGGTCACCAGAAAGCAAGACGGAGCGCCACTAAAGGTCTCTTGTGCCCTGTATTTCGCCACTGCATTGCCAGGATAGGAGTGGAGGCGGACGGTGTCCGACACCAAGACTCAGGGAGCGATCCCTGAGCTCGCTCGGCAATTCCCGGGCTCCGGGAACGGGCCTAGGCGGGGAAGGAGTCGGGGCGCGCAGCGGCACCCGGCGAGACTGCAAGGCGCCCGAGCGGTCGGACGGGGGAGCGAGAGCTAAAGCTTGCGGAGCGCGCCGAGCCTTGGGCGCTGGCGGCCCCGGCTAGGGAGCTGACGCCGAGCGAAGCCCGCCCGGCCGCGGGAGCTGCGGGAGGCGGAGGCCGAGCGCGGGGGGGGGGGGGGGGGGCGGAGCAGGCGGCGCCGGGGAGGCGGAGGCGGTGTCTCCCAGAGCTGCGCAGGCGTTGCTCGCACCTTGTTGATTAGTCAGTGCTGGGAGCGCTGCTATGGCGTTTCTCAGACCCGCGGCTCCTCCTCACACGCTCGAGGCGGAGGGAAGGAGGGGTAAGAGGAGGAGGAGGCGAGCGGGCGGCCGCCGCAGCTGCAGACCCAGGGCCAGAGGAGGAGGCGGAGCGGGAGCCGCCGCAGCCACCGGGCCGCTGCCGCCGCCGCCCGCAGCCGCGGGGCTGCTCTGAGTCTTCTCCGGGCGTGAGGGCACGCGGGGCGCCCCAGCCATGCCCCGCAGCGGCAGCTGAGCCGGGCGCCGGTCCCCTCCCTCTGGGCCGCCCCAGTCGCCGCGCCCCCCGGCTGCCCGCGGCCGGAGCTGCCCGGCTCCTCCCGCGCGCCCCAGACCGCGAACGCGAGCAGCGGCGGCCGCTGAGGCGCGGGTGGTGCCGGCGGCGGCGGCGGGGGAGCGCGGGACAGGAGGCGGCGGGGAAGATGGACCCGGCGCCCTCGCTGGGCTGCAGCCTCAAGGATGTGAAGTGGAGCTCGGTGGCCGTGCCGCTTGACCTCCTGGTCAGCACTTACCGGCTGCCCCAGATCGCGCGGTTGGACAACGGTGAGTCCCAGCTGGGGCGCGGGGCAGACAGGCGAGGGCAGACAGGCGAGGACAGCCGTCTCCACGCGGGTGTGCGCGCGTGTGCTGGAGAGGGTGGGACCCGAGGGGAGTGGGCTGCCCGCCCCCGAGCGCCGGAGTTGGCCCGAGCGGCTGCCGCAGCCCTGGCGCGTTACTCTCAACTCCCCCCAGCAGCAGACAGGGAGGTGGAAATCAGAGTCCTTGCAGTATAATTAAAAAGGACGCCCTGAAAAAAAAAGGTCAACATAGGGAGACCTCTGCAGATCGTAATTTTGGACGCCAGCGATCCCTCCCCACCCGCCTGCAAGAATTACTCAACTAGGGAAACCCTGAAGAGTTATCTTAGGCAACTTTCTTGAGACTATCATTGTGCCCTGGGTAGCATCTGAATTTGGGTGCTCTCCTCCCTGTCTCCCCCATCCCCTGCCAAACAGATTTAAGAGGAAAAGCTCCTGGGTGACCATTGAAAAGGATCATGTTTCTCAGGGACCTTGTATTCCCGCTTGTCTGTTTTGTTTAACCCAACCGAAAGTAATTTAGGTCTGTGTGTAGAAAATGTTTTTAGCAGAAGTGATGGTATGCTTAAGGTTAATTATTAGGTTAGCGCATTTCCAGCCTGGAAAAAAAAAAAAGTCACCAAAACATATTGATTTGGAACCTGAGCTCAGAACTAACAAGGGTGTATTTCCTGAAACTGACCACCAGAAACCCACCCAACTCCTTCCCCCAACTGTTTATTCTGCGGTGTGACAGCTGCAAACACATCGTTGCGCATACTGTCAAGCAAGTACCTTTCAGTTTGAGAGTGATGACATGTAAGGTGGCAATTTAGGTGTGTTTGGGCTTCTCTTGTTTTCATCAGAACTTCAGTGGGCTTTGGCTTCGTGCGATTTTAGATTGTTTGCAGAAAGAAGCCAGCCCAGCTGTGGAAGTACCCGGGCCCAGGCTGGCAGACAGGCAGGCAGAGCTGTGGCTGCACAGGCCAGGTCAGAAGAACACTAAGTAGAAAGATGTCATTTCGAGTCACAGGCACTAGGGTTACTCCTTGTTTCCTAGGGTAAAAGAGTGGGTAACATGAGATGTATACATATACAAAGGAGTTTTTATTCTGTTTCTTGTCTGTGGGGTTTGATTAGACATTTGTATATCCGATGTGAAAAATAAATGTAGGAAACTTCGTGAAAGCTGGAAAACAGCCTTGGCTTGCTTGCTATCCTGGTTTGATTGTTGGTAGTAGTAGGGTGCATCGGAAATAAGCTGGAAGTTTTAAAACTAGTAATGAAGTGCAGATCACAGTAGCTGTTGAAGCAGAGCGGGGGATTGGGCGGGACACACAGGTGGTGTGTTGAGGCGTTTCTGCTTAGAGTGGGGGTGGGAAAATGTTGTGTGCTTTAAATAGCATCTGCAGACCTGAATTGGTGTGTGTGTGTGTATTCCCAACGTTTCATTTCCTCCTCCAAAATTGTGTATATTGGAAGGTTGTGAGTCCTTACCTTTTCCTACCTTCTCTCATCTCTGCACACTGCCAAATTTGGTAGCTAGGCAGAGAGCATTGCTGCATGTGGTATAAAAGTCACTCAAAAGCTTCATTAAACTGAAAGTTTAAAGGGGCGGAATATCACTTTCAGACATGACTTTTAGTTTTATTTCCCACTTTTCTATCCCTGCCATTCATAAAAAGGATCTGAATCAGCAGTGTACTCATCCCACACTTCTTTCTAAAATGAGGACGTGGGTAGTGAGTCTTAACACTGTGTCCTTTCAAGCTGTGGAATGGATTTTGATCACTACATGTAATTCCAATTTTTCATTGTAAATTTCTCTTATTTCCTTATTGCCACTTGAGAATCATAGTGGCACATACAAATTTGGAATCATTGCCAGATACTGCTTTATAACTTGCTTCTTTCACTTAACAGTCTCATCTCATTTAAACATTTTTGTTAACATGATTTTTAATAACTGCCAAAGAGTCCATGGACTAAGCTATACCATGTAATTTCACCCCCTGTTGTGGACATTCTTAAGCTATATCATTTTGTTCTATTAAAAATTGTGGTATAATGAATACTCTTGTACATACATCTGGGAGTTTTTTGGTTAGAATATATTTCTGCTTTGCTGAACAAGCATGTCAGTACTATTAAAATCCTTGATACCCATTGTCAAATTGCTTTAGAGACTAAAGGAAATCCTCATTTACACCAACGTGAGCATTGTGGTAGTATCAGTCTGCCCACATCCTGAAAATACTAAGTATTTACAAAAAAATTGTCTGCTAATTTGATTGGGAAAAGTGTTGTTTTAGCAGTTTAATTTGGGTAGACTTTAAAAGAGTCAATTGTAGATTCTGTGCATGTTTTTAAACATGTTTCACACAGTTTAGGACAGGTTGAGGATATGCTGGCATATTTATAAATGTTATAGGTGAAATCTTAAGTTTTGTGCTGTCCTCATCCTGTGTTTGCTTTTTCCCCAGTTTTAGTACTGCAGGTACATTTTACATCGCACACGCCCACCCTATACTTAGACATGAAAGGTAGTCATTTTCCAAATCACTTGTTTTTAAAGAGACTAGAACAAAATTGAAAAACATGCCAGTAGTTGACATTATGCCAAGAGGAAATGATTGGCTAATTTTAAATACTTTTTAAAGAACATTAAAAAAATCTAATTTCACAACTATTGATTATCAAAAGCCTACTATGGGCTGGTACATTTCTAGATGCATAATATATATTGTCTCAAATCCTCAGCAACACAGTTTTTAAGAACGTCGGAAACCTAAGATTCAGAGAAATTGACTTGCCTGAAGACTGGTACCTAGTAAATGGTGAAGTGGAATTTCCAGCCGACCTTCTGACTCTGAAGACTGACCTCTTATCTCAAACTGGGCTACCTCCTTATACTAAAGGAGAGAAGGGTTGAAGTTGTTCTGACATCTGCTCTAAATAGGTTCACTGTGTCTCTGAGAGCTTGAGGACTGGAAAGTCAATATTTTAAAAACAGTATAGATACCAAATTAAGTGCTGGCCTCATCCATCATATATACGACTTTCTGCTTCCCAAAGGAGTGGCTGAAAAGAGGCAAGAGGCAGTGGGGAAGAAGAGGTTACAGAACAGGAGAAAAAAAGGAAAACATTGGGGTTCGAGGGCCTAGTAATGTAGATGTGTCTGTTGAGATGACTCTTCAGGACATTTGCCATCCCTAGAATATTCGCTACACGATATGTAAAGAACTCTCCAATTCTTTGTATTATATGTGCCACTCCTGAAGTGCCAGGTAGATAGGTGTGTCCAATATTACATCCTTGATGGTGAAATTTGCCTTTGTATGATAAGATAAATACAAAATAAGTGAGCCTTTATAAATATTGCCCCGTAAGTTTTTCTGGAGAACCGAAAGAAAGGTACTCTAGCAGTTCTCCTTGGGAGATTTGATGAGATACATCTCATCAGCTGAGGTCTAAGCCCAGTCAGCAGTACAGTTAAGATCAGATATTTAAACTGATTGATATCAGTCTTATAAACTGTTGGCTGTAGAACTGGGTTCAGCAAATGTACTTAGGACCAAGGAGAGGATGGAGAAAATACTAATCTTCACTCCACCCCCAGCCATCCTCACTCAAAACTGGATAGGTGGGAAATTGTTCATTTTCTCTCTCCTCCTCATTTCATCTTGGGTAGACCCTGAAGGTTTGTATTAGAGTAGCATTCTTACAACTTTTTTGCTTCTGTGCCTCCTAAAAGATTTGGTGAAACTCTGTCCCTAAGCATATTCTTCAGTTAAATGCTAAAACTTTTCATCCTAAGTTTAAATACTTCCAGGGGATGTAATTTCTCAGCATATTGTAACTGTTAATATTTTAAAGTATTACGTCATTCTAAAAACTCTAGTCAAATATATATTTGATTTCCAATATCATTTGTCTAAAAAATTCATGAGATTCAAGAATCAATCTTTCGAAAGTTAAACATTTTACATCTTTTCTTTATCTCTTTAAATTCTTACGCCATTTCCCTTCCACTGTATAGAATTCTCTCTCAGTGTAATATATTTTTATGCTTGAAAGTGTTCTATTGATCACTCTGCCATACTCTCTGTAACTTAAAAAAAAGTATATAAATTGAAATCCAGTATTTCATATTTATTTTGATCATAAGACTTTCCATATTTAATGATTTCTGGTTGTTTTTTAAAACAAAGAATTGGAAATAAACTGACTTAACAGAAATAGTTGTTACCTAAATACTAGAGGCTTTCACCCTGCAACATGAATCAATATTTTTGTTCCTTTGTTTGTTTCTCTGCCCAAGGTCTTTGCACCTTTGGGCAGTGCATCTTAGAAAGATATAGAGAAAGTAATACAGGTGTATTACTTTTGTAAAGTGGTTGAAGAACTATTGTGAAGGGGGGATGGTGAATGATAGCTTCCTTCCATCACAGTGAAGGTCATCACAGGATGGATGTCCAATGCCATTGTGGACCCAAGCCCATTAATTTTTAAGCAAGAGTACTTTTGGAAATTTCGAATATAGAAACTGATTCCTTTACAGTTGTGATGATGAGACCCTTGGGAAGTGTTAGCTTTGCCTCAGACATGTACCCCAGTTTAAAGAATGCTGGTCTAGCACAGTAAAAGATGTATTAATGGCCCTGTTTGCTGAAAGGAAAAGGAAGACCAAGGCTGTATGGAAAGGCAGGGAGAGAGAAGAAGAGAAGGTGGTAGGAGTAGGAAACTGCTAAGTAGGTAGAACAGGAGCAGTGACCATCTCTTTGTCCTGTGTGTAGGAATCAGATCGGATTCTAAGTCCCGGATTTGTTGGGACTGTGGGAACTTTGGTCCTTGCTTTGCGCTCAGAGGCTTCTGCAGCTTTATCATTTACCGGCCTCTAAGGAGCAAAAGCATGGACACTTAGGCCCCAGGGAGGCTCCAAGTGTCTGTAAATGTCAAAGATCTTTCTCAGATCCGTGTTTTATCACTGAAATTGATGTAAATTCTCAAAATCTACTTTGTAATTGATGTCTTTTTCTTTTCTTTTCTTTTTCCCATAGTAACTTAGTTTTGCTCTTGGAAGGTATTCTGTGTTTATCTTGTGGCTTCATTTCTCCTGGCGTTCTGTATTTTAAGAGAGTACACATGGCCAGGGTCGGGGGAATGGTAGTTTAAAGAATGCTGGATTTGAAGCCAAGAGACCTTCGTTCTGTTAGAGGTACTGCCATTTCATAGTCATGTGATCTTGGTCAGGTCTTGCAACCCCTTTGATTTGTAGTTTTCCCATGTAGAAAAACTGGACATTATACTTGCCCATATTCTTCATTCAGTAAATTGTGTATTAAGTCAGCTAACACTTATTAAGTCCCTACTATGTGACAAGCCCTGTTACAGGTGTTGGGACTACAGCACTGAACAAATCAGACAGAAATGTCTTTGTGGAGCTTACATTCTTGTGCATCTACTTAGTATAGGAATTAAATGCAGCATTGTATGTCAGATACATGTGTGAGATAGCTGTGGTAGAGCTACAGATCAGTTGAGGGAGGTTTCAGAGTATAGCATATCATTCAGGCAGCGGCAGCTTTTATTGTCTTTGTACAGAAGAAGCAGCTGAGAGAAATGCTCTGAGTGACTTGAGTGTGTTTCCATTTGAGTATTCCAGGTTACTGACGTAGTAATCCACAGGTTAGAAAAAGGTGGCAAAAGGTCTTTATCAGACAGAAAGTGTTATAAACTGACTAATCTAACCAAGATTGGCCTTCGGAGGGACTAGAGGAGTTAGGAAAGGAACTTTTCTTTTTTAAAAAAAGGGATGGGTTCATGTTATGTGGCTCAGGTTGCCATCAAACTCCTGGGCTCAGATGATCCTCTGGCGTCAGCCTCTCAGGTACCTGGGACTATATAGGCCTGAGCCACCACATTAAGCCAGGAACTTTTAATTTAATCCAGAATCACAGGTGAGTTTTACCAAATGGTACCAAAATAATGAGCTTAGACATTTGTATCTTTTTTTTTTTTTTTCTTTTTGTGTCGCCCAGCCTGGAGTGCAGTGGCTCAGTCTTGGCTCACTATAACTTCCTTCTCCTGGGTTCAAGCAATTCTCCTGCTTCAGCCTCCCAAGTAGCTGGGATTACAGGCATGCGCCACCATGCCCAACTAATTTTTGTATTTTTAGTAGAGATGGGGTTTCACCATGTTGGCCAGACTGGTCTTGAACTCCTGACCTCAAATGATCTGCCCACCTTGGCTTCCCAAAGTACTGGGATTGCAGTCATGAGCCACTGCGCCCAGCTTTTTTTTTTTTTTTTTTTTTTAACCATGTACTCATCATTATATTCACTGATGGATGATCATTTGTTTTTAACTATAGTTGTATAATGGTTTGCAGGAAAGAGGTGCCTACTATAATGTTATACATAAAGTGAGTGATTTTAAAAAGTGTCTTTAATATTCATTGATATATGGTGTACTTTCACTTTCTTCCAGTTTTCACCTATTCTGACTATTGGCTGTGCCTAAAAATGATGAGAAAAGAACAAGAGAGGACATTGTAGCAGGCAGTGGACAGTGACAAACATAGACCCACAGGACAAGATTTGCAGATAGCTCTTCCAGTGTCTTTTTTTTCAAGTAAGATGGCTGTTTTGAAAGTCTTATTTTTTTTCCAGAGAACAGTACTGTAATATCTATTTAGAAAGGAAAGCAAGTATCTTGAATGTAAGGTGAATATTTACGTATTCTAGTTAAAAAGTATAACTTTTTAATTGACACAATCATTATATTAATACATATTTATGGAGTACAATGTGGTGTTTCAATATATGTACACATTATGTAATGATCAAATCAGGCTAATTAGCCTATCCATCACCTCAAATATTTATCTTTTTTTTTTTTTTGTGGTGGGAACATATAAAATCCTCTCTTCCACTTAAATTGAGATATACAATACCCTATTGTTGACTGTAGTCACCCCACTTATTCTTCCTTTCATTTAATTGTAACATTGTACCCAATGGCCACCCTCCCCCAATTGCCCTGCTTTTCTCTGCCCGCCCCAGTCTCTGGTAGCCACTGTTATATTCACTACATGCTGATTTCATGTCCTTTTTGTATATACTCCATAGTGGGATTGCTGGACCGCTATCTATCATCTATTACTGAACCCCTATTTAATGCCATATATAAAAATCAACTCAAAATGGATTAAAGACTTAAATGTTAGACCAGAAACTATGAAACTACTCATGGAAGAAAACATAGTAGAAACACTTTATGATGTTGGACTAGGCAAGGATTTTTTGAATAAGACCTAAATATATAGGTAACAAAAGCAAAAATAGACAAATGGGATTACATCAAACTAAAAGGCTTCTGCATGACAAAGGAGACAACAGAGCAAAAAGGCACCTTGCAGAATAGGAGAAAATATTTGCAGACTATGTATCTGACAAGATGTTAATATCCAGAGTGCAGGGAACTCAACTGCATAGCAAAAAGACAAACAATCCTATTTAAAATGGGCAAAAGACCTTGATAGACATTTCTCAAAAGAAGGCAAACAAATGGCTTATAGGTATATGAAAAAAATGGTCAATATCCGTCATTAATCAGGGATGGCAAATCGAAGTCGCAGTGAGATCTCATGTTACTCTAGATAGAATGGCAAAAAGACAAGATATCAAAAAGACAAAAGGTAATGTTGGCGAAGATGTGGAGAAAAGGGAACCTTGACATACTGTTGGTGGGAATGTAAGAGTGTAAATTTCAATTAATAAAGCCATTATGGAAAACAGTATGGAGGTTCCTCCAAAAATTCAAAATAGAATTATCTTGTGACTCAGCAATCCCACTACTAGGTATATATCCAAAGGAAATAAGTCTTAACTGAAATGAGTATCCACATTGTCAGTAAAAATCTTAAGACACTCAGTTCATTTCTGAAAGGAAAACTGGTTTGACTGTTGTGATCAACTGCATTATAGTTTAAAGAGGGAGTATTTTAGTCTCTTTCACTCACTGGCCGCCTTACTGAAATAGCAGGTTCTTGTGGACCAGCTTGTAAACTCGTTTATTTTTGTTTGAGATTCCTGAGGTATCTGTCTTTTCACTTACTGAGCTGCTGGTTCTAGGACGACTCATAAACTCCCCACTCATCTTCAGCAGGACTGTCAATCTTAAGAACACCAGCTATGATATGCCATGGGAAAAGTAACTTTTATTTCTGGTTTATGTAGTTTTTGTAAAATACAAATACCTGCTAAAATATTATTTATTTATTTATTTATTTATTATTTATTTATTTTTTGAGACAGAATCTTGCTCTGTCCCTCAGATTGGAGTGCAGTGGTGCGATCATGGCTCACTGCAGCCTTGAACTCCCAGGCTCAAGTGATCCTTCCACCTCAGCTTCCTGAGTAAGTGGAACTACAGGCACTTGCCACCACACCCTGCTAATTTTTGTATTTTTTATGGAAATGGGGTTTTGCCATGTAGTCCAGACTGGTCTTGAACTCCTGAGATAGAGCCATCTGCCTGCTTTGATCTCCCAAAGTGCTGGGATTACAGGTATGAGCAACACCCCTGGCAGGATGAATTCTTTTAGACCTTTCCACATGAAAAGCCTCCCCTAGCCCGGGTCCGGTGGCTCACGCCTTAATCCCAGCACTTTGGGAGGCCTAGGCGGGCGGATCGCGAGGTCAGGAGATCGAGACCATCCTGGCTAACACGTTGAAACCCCGTCTCTACTTAAAAATACAGAAAAAATTAGCCGGGCGTAGTGGCGGGCGCCTGTAGTCCCAGCTACTCGGGAGGCTGAGGCGGCAGAATGGCGTGAACCCCAGAGGCGGACCTTGTAGTGAGCCAAGATCGCGCCACTGCGCTCCAGCTTGGGCGACAGAGCAAGACTCCGTTTCAAAGAAAAGAAAAGACAAAAAAAAAAAAAAAAAAAAGCCTCCTCTACCACCCTGCTGTACCCCTACTCCCAGTTTCATAAGAATTGCTTGCTTGAATTTCAGGTTAAAGGCATCTAAAATTATTTTTGCCGTTTCTCAGCTCTTAGCACAATGCCTGGCATGTAGGACTCACCGGATAAACATTTAATAAATGAATGAGCAAATCTCGGTAGTAAAAATTATAAGGCCCGAGATATCTGTATTACTACAGCAGTGTATGAGCTCTGCAAATCTGAAATAGAGTATCACTTTTGTTTGATTTGAGGCGACATTTTATATTTTTAAATATATAAATTGAACTAAGATGGCAGGTCTTAATATTAGCAGAAGGAAAAATAGAGACTATCGTGATTTATAAAATAATGATTCTTAGGGTCATTAGTTACCCATGTTCTAAATAAGTATTTCTGGAAAGTACAACTCATTTTTCGATTTTTCACTTTTTTGCTAGTTCTTTTCATTCTGAAGTTAAGATATCTCCTTTACATATTATGTGTTGCCATGTCACTGAATTTTTAATCTTTGGTATTATCATGCTCTTCATATGACTCCTGAGTGTATGGACTAAAATGCAATATATCTTAGAAACTGGTCAGTTCTTAACAAAGACCTGATGGCATAGTCAGCTAACCATTTATCTATATCTCTTCTCTGGGCTCCACGAATTTTACTTCTAAGCAAACAAGCCATTTGGTTCAAATAATGTTACAGAGCTACAACTGCTAATTTGGTACAGTTGTCATCTTCCTAGAATAGCCCCAAGTTTGACTTGAAAAAGTAGTGTCTGAATCCCAGACAATGAGTTTCCTTTTATGCTGTGCGGGAAAGAAGAAAAAAGCAGTATTCCCAAGCTCCTTTCCAGTTCTGTGGATGAATTGCTTTACAATCACAGGGCAAGTTATTTTAATTGATTCTGCTAATTGTTAACCTAGTTTGAAGTATTTGAATACCACGTGGGCTTTGATGACCTTATGGTTGTTTAATAAATACCAAGTTATTGAACTAAAAATGCAATATGAATTCTTTATAGTTATGAAGACATTTTAGTTAATATTTAACATACATAGTAAATTGTTATGATTAAGCTTGGTGATAGTGTTGAAAGGAATGTAACTGTCTCTGAGCAGTGCTTATGTAAGTGTCCCTGGGAAGATATAAAATGTGTTGTGTTCTGTTGTTTTTTCTCCAATTAGTAGAGAAAAATTTCCTTGGTCAGACTTTTTTTTTTTTTTTTTAATGAGATGACAGTTTTCTCAATGATCAGACTTTAGGATGTTAGAAATGAAAATTTGCCTTCCTAGCAGGAAACTAGAGTTTAAATATCTAAAAGTACCAGAAAAAGGGTAAATGTTTATTTTTAAAATTTTAAAATGTTATCTGTTACTATTAGGTAATTAGAAAGCACTCGTTATAATAGAGTCTGTCATCCACTAAAGAAAAGGTTAGTGAAATACCTGAGAAGGCCCACTTGAGTAAACCCAGAACAGCTGTCTGTGCAGATGCTAAATTCCACGATTGATTCTCATTTTGGATTGCTGCTGTCTTCTTTTAGCAGCAATGGGCAAGTAAGTGTTGGTTTGAATAAAAAAATTAACATTGTCATTTCTGGTCCCCAGTAGTTTATGCTCCTAGATCTTCGTTTTTAGCCTGCTTTAGGTTTTTAAAATAATGCAAGATACATTTTTTACCTTTGGATCACTGACCCACAAAATCAATCAAGCACTAGACCCAAGTTAAAAATTATTTACTTGGTTGTGTCGAGAGAGAGATAGAGCGTGAGAGAGAGAGCATGCACTTTAGGAGGTTCAGATTACTTATTTAAAAATAAATAACAAGTAACCGAAAGCTTTATTAAGATATTCTACTCTTATTTTTTCTGTTTATTTTGGTCCTGTCTTTGGCCAGTTAGGAGGAAGTTAGCCACTAAGAGAAGATAGGATCAGAGGGAATCTTCATAGCCTCATTATGGCCAGGGACATCAGTTAAGGTTAATTTCAGTTGTGTAAGATAGATGAAAAAAAATAGCAGCTTATACAACACGGAGAGTTTATTTTGTTTTGTTTTCATATAGAAGTAGTCTGAAGATATGTAGTCCAGGACTGATAGGGCAGTTCCACAGAATGAAGGATCTAGACTCTTTCTTTCTGCTCTGTCGTCTTCTGCAAGTAGTTTTCACTCTCAAAGCTTCGTGGTCCTAGATGGTTGCTGGAGCTCTAGCGGTCATGTCTACATCCCATACAACAAGAAGGGCAAAAGGCTATGTCTTACCACTTGTCCTGCACAGCAGTTCACTTACATCTCATTTGGTCAGCACTTCAACAGTCCTGTATGGGAGTACAGGAAGGCAGAAGCTGAAGTCTTTTAACTGCGCATAATGCCCAGATCTTCCTACTGCAGGAAAAGGGGGCATTGGATATTGGGATCCACTTAGCAGCCTTTGCCATCTAGATTGTTGCTGTGATGCCTTTCTTCACTTTTTTTTTTTTCCTACTAACAAACTTATTAAAATAGCCATGCATTGGGCCCTAACTCCTTGACATCTCCAGAGTAGCTGGGATTACAGGCGTGAGCCACCATGCCTGGCTAATTTTGTATTTTCACTGTATTGACCAGGCTGGTCTCAAACTCCTGACCTCAAGTGATCCTCCTGCCTCGGCCTCCCAAAGTGCTGGGATTACAGACGTGAGTCACTATGCCCAGCCACTTATTTTTCTAGTAAAACAGGGTCTCACTGTGTTGCCCAGGCTGGTCTTGAATTCCTCAGCTCAAGGGATCTTCCCATCTTGGCCTCCCACAATGCTGGGATTACAGACGCTAGCCATCACACCCAACCTGATTTGATACACACAATGATAATAGTAGTTCATTAAAAAAAAAAAAAAGAGAGATGGGGTCTTGCTGTGCTGCCCAGGCTGGAGTGCAGTAGCTATTCACAGGTGCAGGTATGGCACACTACAGTCTCAAACTCCTGGACTCATGCTGTCCTGCCTCAAACTCTCAAGTAGCTGGGATTACAGGCATGCCACTGCCCAGCCTAGTTGTCCAGTTTTTTTAGAGGTGCTTTTTTTACTGCACCTCTTTTGTCAGAGAGACTTTGTGTTTTCTCTTTTGCCAGAGAGACTTTGTGTTTGTGTTTAAAAAATAATATTTACTCTTCTCCCCAAAAATATTACCATTGTAGACAGCTTTGAAAATATAGACAAGGAAAGACAAAAATGACCATCAGTTTTAATTCCAGATATTGTATAACTTGTTATATCACCATGACCAACATTTTGCTATTATACAGGCATGGGATATAAATTAAAAATACATTTACCAATGGGACCAAATTATATATAAAACTGCTTGTTAAAATTTACATTAGATCATGAGCCTTTTCTTTCATTATTAATATTCTTTGGAAATAGACTTTTTGTGACTCAATGGAATTCTGTTATTACCAATCAACTATTATTTATTTGACTGTTGTGAGACATTAGTTGTTTTGAGTGTCCTGTTTTTGAGACTTTTAACTTAAATTTGACAGTTTTACATCATTTTATTATTTTGGGTTCCTGGAAGTGGGATGATTGTTTAAAATTTGTTATTTTTAGATTGTTGGTGTGTATTGGTAAATTGCATCCAGAAAAGATTGGACCTTCAGCAGTGGATGACTAAGCTCATGACTTTGTATATCATTGAATATCATTTTTTTTTTGCCTTTGCTAGTTTAGATAATTAAAACATTGTATTTCTTTGCTTGATAGTAGAATAGCTTTAGCTTCAATAATATCATATTTTGTTTGTGAATTTCCTGAGCCCTTTGTTAAATTTCTTTTGGTAGAGTTTTTTTTTTTTTTTTTTCAAATCTTCTGTAATAAAATATCCTCCTGTATGTTTTTCTTAGTTTTCTATGGGATGTTTATAAATAATGTTCTGGTTTCATGTGGGTTAATCACTTTTTAACTTATTTGTCTTCAGCAGTTAATGTTCATAACTATTAATAGCTATTACCTCTGGTTTTGAAATTGAATAATTGTGATTCATTTACTCTTCTTAACCAACCTGGATATTGGATTTAAATATGATATGTTCACTCTTGTATTGCAACTGTCCTCTGAAAGAATCCCCTTGCATTGTATGAAATCAAATAGTCTCATGAAAATCTTGGTAAAACTAGGTCGTGTGTTCACAAATATAGTTATATTTGTGTTCCATTCATGCAGAGTTCCCCAAAGATACTTCATTGTTGATAAATTCCTGTACATTGCATGAAACAAAGCTGATGAATGATTTGTCATTTTTTGGCTTTAAATACTAATAAGTAAATGGACGTGTTTGTAAAAATATTTAATTATTTTTACATGTAATACATAAACTGAAGTGATACATTTGGGATAATTAGATAAGAGATAGATGACAACAACTTCGGAGTCTGTTGAAGTTTAGAATCTATGTACAGACACTAGTGAATAAATAATAGAAATTCACAGATCACTTCCAGATATGGGGAGAAGCACAGGTGATAGTTTGAAAGTCGTTTCATTTTTTTCTATTGAATATCTGTGTAAATATTGACTTCACTGTAATGACTAAGAAGAAGATAAATTAAAAGTCCAGTTTAATTATCTCTGGACATAGATCCAGGGGTCGATGGGTAATAAAGTACGTATCACCAACAGGACACATGTATACATATGTAACAAACCTGCAGGTTGTGCACATGTACCCTAGAACTTAAAGTATAATTAAAAAAATAAAATAATGAAAAATAAAGTACATATCACTCTGCCAATTTAGCACCTGAGGGCTCTATAAATAGTTGTATTTATCAGAGTGTTGAGGTGACATTGCTAAAAGTGAAATAACAAGATAGCTTTAAGAGAATCTTTTAGTGCCAAACCAAAGAAGCTTCAAATTAACTTTATAGTAGATCAGGTAGACTGTGAATTTTACTCACCCCTCCCCCATCTTCTGTTTCTTTTTTTCCCCCTTGACTTGACTGGGAAGATACATATCTGAGTAGATTGTGTACAATTGAATACTGTGTGTTATCAGAGGAGAGTTTCATGCTAAGCAGAGACCACAGAGTTGGGTGGGAGGAAGTGTATGAACTAAGTATAAATACTATTTGTAGTCTTCATTCCCCTCTGATTATAAACATTTGTATTATGAAGAATTTGAATACCTAAAAGGTATTCTGAAGTCTTGAGATAACCACCAACATTGTGATTCATTCTCTGTTCTTTCTCCACACACACACACACTCTACACACACACACACACAATTTTACATAATAGTGGCATTTTAGCTACTTTTTAACAAACTTTCTTCCTTCATAACAGACCCCATTCCTCCAACCCTGCCTACCTACGTAATCCAAACGTAATCCACTCTAACAGTCCAGTGCATATTATTCCTATCTTCTTCATACTAATAGAATCCTACATCACTGTTACATATACATACAGAGACATGAAGAATTCTGTCATTGTTCTATAAAAATTGGATTATATGACAAATACTTTTCGGCCTCTTGCTTATATCACTCATGGGAATCTTTCTAAATCACCCGGTATAATTGAAATTCATAACTGCGTAATATCCCATGATGTGAAAATACTCATTCTTTTATTGACAGGAGTTCAATTTGTTTCCTTTTCTTGGCCTCTGTGAATTATACTGCACTAAACCTTCCTGTACATATCATTAATTTGTTCATGGTTTCTGTAGAATTCTGTGATTTCTAATAAGTTTCACTTCTCCAAGACATTTTTGATAACATTGTTTTCCTGATTCTTTTCATTTCCTATGCAGCTACCAAAACTAAATAATTTTAGGAAAAAAAATGTAGGGGAAACATGATTGTCTAGCATCTCAGTAAAACTCACAGAAGTGGAATTGATTTAATAGATGCTGCCAGAATGCTATCCAAAAAGTCCGTAGCAATTCTCATTTCTATCATGGATGTGTGAGAATACCATTTCTCCAAATCTGTGTCAACCATAGTTTTTATAATGTTTTTAAAAAAATTTGCCAGCGTAATGGATATAAAGATCTTATTGCTGTGTTAATTTGCATTTCCCTGACTGTCGGTGATTTTGGGGGCTCTCTTTTTGTATATCTGTTCACCACTCGGACCTGCTCTTCTATGGATTAAAATCATACTTTCTGTTGGTTTTTCTGTTATCGGCTTGTTCTTGTCAATTTCTAGATGCTGTTTGTATATAATGGAAATATTTTCGCTTATTTACATTTTTCCTATCAAATGACCTAGTCTACATGTTTCCATTTAAGAGTTTTAAATTTTCACATGTACAGAGAAGTCTCTTGTTCCTGTTTTCAATCTTGTCTAAGAAAGGTTCCCTGACACCTAGATTGTACATGTAGTCTCTAAGATTTTCTGGGAAGATTAATTTTTTTTGTTTTTAATCCATCTGGAATTAATTTTTGCATATGATGTAAGATTTTTATTTTCTTCCAGGCTGTTGTGCCAGCCCATTTATTCAAAGACCTGTTTGTTCTTGATATGAACTATCTTTGCTAAATTTATTTTGCTCGTTTAGTAGTAGAAAAACACTTCAGCAACACCTGTCTTTCAGGGACTACCTTGGGCTGTGTTCCAGGGACACATAAAGTTAATGAAATCGGAAAACAATTATTTTATTCCTAAAGAAGTGAAGTTGTAGCTAGAACTGTTCCTGATCCTGACTTATCCTTCTTCTCCAGTGGCTATGAGAGGTCTGATATGTGTTTTTCCAAAGAAAATTTAAATACATTTTGAAGCCAGTGTACCCTGGTGAGTCTCTGAAGTAATAGTAACTTGTTAAATGCCTTCTAGAAGGATAGTCCAGATGCTTTGGCAGTAAGTTTTCTCCAGGGAAGAATTTGCTTTTAAAATGATACTTTACAAAGCTGCTGCTCAAGTAAGCGTGTGTGTGTGTGTGTGTGTGTGTGTGTTTCAGAATTTAAGAAGGATTTGCACGTTGCACTCAGCTTGACTACTTAGTTAAAAGTGTATTTCCCCCATTATTTTTTGTAGGAGGGGCAACTTTCACATGCTATTTTCAATGTATATATATGTCTCTTTCTTTGAAATCCCATAATGACCTACATCTGTCGACTTAAAAATTCTTAAATTTCTCTTACATTTTGTTTACTTTTCCCCCAATTTTTCATGGCCTTATCTTCCTGATTCCTCTTAATCTCACATGCAAAGACCGGAATGAAATCTACATTTTAGAAAAAAAAATGCAGGGCAATGTGAATCTCACATCTTAATGTCAAAACCCAGACTGAATAAATATAGGAGAAATGAGTGTGAGAAGAGGACTCATAACGTAGATTAGTCCCTGAGACTTTGTCTGCTACATAACCTTTGTGTAAGATTATAACAAAACCTTGATCCTGGATTCCATGCAGATTTTTATTAGGTTGGAGTTGTGTGTGTTTAAAAGTTTTATTACTTCCTTTTTCATATTTGTCTTTCTAAGCTGTCCAAGAGCAGAGAGCAGGAATCCTGTCTTGTCTTTGCACTGTTCATTTCACATGGTTCACATGATCTGGTGTGATGTTCCAATAGATGGATCAAAAATTTTGTCTGAATGACTCATCTACAGAATTGTTGGGATACTCCAGCCTATCCCTAAAGTATTTACAAGCTTCCCCGACTAATACACACACAGGTGCACACACTCTGTTCTTTACAGTCTGACTTTTTAGCAGGTTCTGGGCAAGGAAAGAAGTGATGATTCCAGCAGCCTCTTCCTGCTCAAGGAATTCAGAGTTCTTGCTCAGTCTCTGACTTTTCCAACCATCTCAACCCTGGAAGAGACCCAGCATATGAGAGTATGTCCTACTTTTAAGACTTAGTGAATTATATTTACATATATTAGCCTGATGGAAAGAGGTTGAAAAATACTCTGAGGCTTGTGAAGCCAATTCAGCATTAAAATTTTGCTGGGAAATCATTGAGATTTGGCTATACTATTTAATCAGAAGCTGTTAATTTGTCTGGTTGTATTGTAAGAATATATTTCAGAATGGAAATTAACATGTTTCATTGATTCTAAGGTATACATTTTAATATCTCCGAAATCAGCATGTATCTTATAACTAATAGTGTGACAGTTTTATCAACAGTCTTGGTTGTTGTCAAACAATGATTGTCTTGCAAGTGATGGCATTCTAAATTGTATGAATTATGGTAGTGCCATGGAGTATCTTTGGGTCCAGTAATTCCATGTGCAAAGCAAACATATGAAACAAAGACTTTTTGTGAATGTCCCAGTACAGGGTGGGAGATAATCTAAACTGAAAATCAAGTAGTATTCCCTGAACCCTCCATCCCTAATGGAGAAAGTGTTAGCTTACTCATTTAACAGCAGGTAAGATGAGGTCACTATTATATACAACCGTGGTGTAATTTTTTCTCATACTACATTTTCCAACTTTAAAGAATAAATTAATTTTCATATTCACCCCACCTCCCCTATGGATTCTGACTCTATGAAGGCAGAGATTGTGTATTTCATGTTCATCATTGTGTCCCCGGCACCTAACACAGTTTCCAAACTGTGTTACCTTGGTAACATGTAGGTGTTCAATAGAGCCTTGTTTAAGGAGTCTTCTTTGTACAATATACAACACACATGCACACAGGCATGTGCACACGCAGTGTAGTTGATTGAATGGGGGGCCTACCAAAAGATTTGTCCACATCAAAATCCCTGGAACCTGTGAATGTTACTTTCTTTTGAGAATAGATCTCTGCAAATGTAATTAACAGTCTTAAGAGGAGGTCATTCTGAATTACCTGAGTGGGCTTTAAATCCAGTGACAGTGTATTTATGAGCAAAAGGCAGACAGAGTTTTGACGCAGAAAAGGAGGCAGGGTAACAATGGTTGCAGAGATTGGGGTAATGCAGCCACAAACCAAGGCTTGCCTGAGCCACCAAAAGCTAGGAGAGGCAGGGAACAGAATCTCGCCTGTGCCTGCAGCTTGGTTTTGGACTTTCAGCCTCTAGAGCTATGAGAGAATACATTTTCTATTGTTTGATGTCATTCAGTTTGTGGTAGTTTATTATAGCAGTCGTATGGTTTGGCTGTGTCCCCGCCTAAATCTCATCTTGAATTGTAGCTCCCCTAATTCCCACATGTTATGGGAGGGGCCTGGTGGGAGATAATTGAATACTGGGTGCAGTTTCCCCATACTCTTCTCGTGGTAGTGAATAAGTCTCACGAGATATGATGGTTTTTTAAGAGGTTTCTCCTTTTGCTTGGTTCTCATTCTCATTCTCCCTGCGGCCACTTAAGACATGCTTTTCACTTTCCACCATGATTGTGAGGCCTCCCCAGCCACATGGAACTGTGAGTCTGTTAAACCTCTTTTTCTTTATAATTACCCAGTCTCAGGTATGTCTTTATCAGCAGCATGAAAATGGACTAATACAAGCAGTCACAGTAAACCTGTTACAGACACATACTCAAGCACACACCCACGTGTCAACACACACACACACACATATATAAGTTTCATTACCCTATAGTTAATAACATGCCAAGTTTCTTAAACAAAAAAACTTATAAGTGTAAAACCTCCTTCTCTGGATTTTCAAAGTAACAGTTTCCCCTAACATTCATCAATAGGCTGATGGGTAAGTGGGAGTATGGTATGTGGTTTCCACAATGCTATTCACTTAACAGCTGTGGAGCATGTGCCTGCTGCTGTGCAAGCACAGAACAAGGGCTAGGCGCCCAAAGATGAATACATGTGATACTCATTCTCAAGGGGTTCAGAGGCCCACTGAATAGGTAGGTTCTTAGACAATTAAACGCTGTCATGTGATAAGCAAGGAAATGTTTCAGCCCAGAGGCCAGTTAGTGTTGCCGACAACGCTTGGGACAGATTTTACAGAAAACATTAATTGACCACTGAACTAGTTGTTGAATGACTAGAATTTTGCGAGGTTTTAAAGAGGAAATGGTGGCCTGACAAAGTTTGGAACGCCCTGAACAGAGGCATGTGAGGGGAGGGCAAGTTGGGAAACAGATTTTGAAGAACCATAATATACTGACGTTTGACCTTTCTCCTCTGGCTAACCTGGTGGTTCTTAACTTCCCTTCCCCTTCCGGGACACAAGTAACACATGGTGTTACAACAGAATGGATTGCAACAGAATTCACTGGGGTCCTAAATTTGATGAACTCTATTATAAAAATGGTTAACTAACAAACTACAATGATGTATGTTATAATCATATGTAAGCTGCTAACATCAGTAGAGTCTCAGGAGGGACTTGATGCAGTATCTTGGGCCATGTGCACATCTTGGCTAGCTAGTGATGACCTCCATCTCTTCTCCATCCCAAGAAAGCATGTCAGGATATGAGTGAAAGTCAGGTCTTCATAGAACTTGAATTAACTCTAAACTTGAATTAACTCTAATTTTTATTTTAAAAATACCTTTTTCACAGATTTCAGTATTTTACTAAATGCTAGTATCAAGCAACATTCTGCAGCTGGCTCTGTCACTGCATCATGTTGAAGATCATTGTCCAGGCACATGGCTCATCCTCATTCCTGTGGTACCTCGCACAGTGCCTGTTTGCAAACATGCCCCTCCAGTATTTGTTATGCAAACAGTGGGAAGTGCTGAAGGGCTGTAAATATGGGAAAGGCCCAGATTTTTAAAAATTATTTAACAAGGGTTATTCTGGTCATTTTGGAAGATCATTTAGAGCAGAAAAAGTTTGGAATTAGACAATATTTGGAAGCTGTAGGGTTTATAATCAAGGAGAAAGAGCGCCTCTAGCCAAAACTAGATTTGTGGGAATGTAGTGGAGCAGGGTGAGTGGGAAATATTTTAACTTAAGATTTCCAGGATTAATAACTGGATAATGGGACATGAGGAAGAGGGAAGCATTAACTAGTCCTGAGGTTACTGGCTTGGGTGCTAATGCCCTTAACAGAGATAGAGAAGCAGGTCGCAGGTGGGTGTATTAGGCAGAGTAGGCCAGATTAGGTGGTGGTAACAACTCCAAAGTGTTAGTTGGTTTAAAACAGTAAGGGTTTATTGCTCACTTGTACTGCATGAAATTTTGAAGATTAGAATAGCTGTAGGAATAAGAAATAATAATTTTGGTCTTCATAGTTGAGATGAAACGAGCTGGCTTAGGGGGTGGGGGGGTAGGGGCTCTGCACTCCATCATCATCCTCATTGAGGATCCCAGGCCTAAAAGCCTTAGTTTGTGCTTCCATGGTTGTTTTCATTCTTGTTTTTGTTTGAGACAGGGTCTCACTGTGTCATCCAGGCTGGAGTGCAGTGTCACGATCATGACTCACTGCAGCCTCAGCCTCCCAGGCTCAAGTGATTCTCCCACCTCAGCCCCTGTAAGTAGCTGGGACTATAGGTGTGTGCCACCACACCTGACTAATTTAAATTTTTTTTTTTTAATAGAAATGAGGTTTCCCTATGTTGCCCAGGCTGGTCTCAATCTCGTGGGCTCAAGCAGTTCTCCTGCCTCAGCCTCCCAAAGTGCTGGGATTACCACAGTAGTTGAGGAAAGATAGAATATGGTAAGTCATGCCCTGGCCCCTTAAAGTTTCTGCTCAGAAGCGATGCACCTTGTATCCCTCTTACATGTCATTGTTAGTGGCAAGTCCCATGGCGACACCTAACTTTCAACAGGGCGAGGTACCATCTTTCCATATGCTGGGATTAAGACTCCAGTAACTGTTAAAGGCTGGAGGGATGGGAAAGCAGCAAGGTAATTTGTGGCTATGTTGAGGTATTGAAGGGGAAATTCAGTTCAGGAGTCAGAAATGTGCGCTTGCATCTTGAGAGAGTTCAGGGCTAGAGAAATAATACTGGGAGACTTCAAAGTAGTGGTCATAAATCAAGCCATGGAGTGAATCACATTGATCAAGAGGGAATTGAGCCAGTGCTGATGATGGTAAAGATCAAGGTTAATGTTTGTGGTTACAAATGTCGCAACCCCTAAACAGTTTTTTTTTTTTTTTAAGCAGCTTATTAGAACTTTTAAATAATTTTATGTAACAGTTGGCATAGGGGTTGAATTAATCACTTAAACAGGATTTAGCTTTTTTAAACTCCAGAATTGCTGACTTGCATTTAGGGATTTAAAAGATACCCTTAGATTTTTACAGTAGGATTTCAGCCAGTTTTCTAATCCAGCAGGGAAGAAAAAGTATTGCAAAGGATAGCCTTTATAGTTGGAACAGAAGATCAGTTATAAGTTGATTGATACTGATTGCTGACTACTCAGAATATTAGAATATATTCAAAAATTTTCTGACTGGTTGTGCCACAGACAGCAAGATATTAGCTTAACCTTACTGTAATAATACTCTTTTTGTAGCTCCAATTACTGGCAAATGGAGGTAGTTAATGGCACCTTTTCCCATTGGCTAGTGTTCATACATAAGGAGACTTGCTTTTTCTCTCTATTCTTTTTAAAGGTTCCTATGCCTTTGCCTGACCAACCTCCATAGGGCTCTCCAACTAAATTATTCACCTTTTAAACTTTTTATGTAGACATTGGTGATTACCCAAAATAGACTCTCCTCCCTTCAAGATTATGTATTAACAGGAAAATGAAAAAAAAAAAAAAAAAAAAAAAGCCTGGTTTACTGCATGTCACCATTCTCTCTGCAAAGGAAATTTTGAAGAATTAGAATAGTTGTAATGATAAGAAATAATAATTCTGGTCTTCACAGTTGAGATGAAAGAATATTTATTAAACTTCTACCACGCCTGCCCCACAACCCTTTGTTTTTTTGAGACAGAATCTCACTCTGTTGCCCAGACTGGAGTGCAGTAGCACAATCACAGCTCACTGCAACCTCAGCCTCCCACCTCAGCCTCTTATGTAGCTGGGTCTACAGGTCCCACCACACCCAGCTAATTTTTTTTAATATATATTTTTTGTAGAGATGGGGTTTCGCCATGTTGTCTAACTCCTGGGCTCAAGCAATCCACTTGCTTCCGCCTGCCAAAGTGCTGGGATTGCAGGTATGAGCCACCATGCCCAGCCTAAACTACTTTTTAGTAACACTTTACTATGAATGATTAAAAACTTAAAAAGGAAGCTATAGCTTTTACCTTCTTACCAAAGGCACTTAAAATTGTTAAAAGTAACTCTTCCATGTTCCCGCAAACAAACAAATCCACTGGTGTTTCTTTCTCTATAATAATTATAGTTAGCGTTCATTGAGGACTAATTATAGTGCCAGCTGTTGTACAACACTTTACGTACATTATCTCATTTACTTCTCAAGAGCTCTTTAACATAAGGAATAATTTGCTCAAGGTCACATGGCTGAAAAGCCGAGAAGCCAGCAACGGAGGCAGTTCTAGAGCTTGTACTTTAAACTCTGGCCTGCCTTTCCTAATTCTCAGACCAACAAGTAGTGTTTTCCCATTCGTACTGCTTATCATAAAATGAAAGAGTCTTCTGTCCATCATCTTTATTGAAAGTTGAACCACTGTAGGCAGAAATATCAAGGATAGGTCTGATCCCACTAATTGAAATAAAAAGAACCATGAGAGCCTCACAGAATTGTTAATAGAGGATGGGAACTCAACTGGACCTTGGGGATTACTCACTGAAGAAGGTTTTCCATTTTGAGTGTTTATTGTCTTCCTACCCCAGTCTCCCCAACAAGAAAGACTTGGGGTGGAAAGTGACATGTAACAGCAAAGTAAGAACTGTTTGCATTTTTCCTTCTTGGTTTGTAAAAGACTTGTTCCCAAATTGTCCTCAAAGGTACATAAATACATACATATGATATTTGTATATATAAACACATATGTATAGTAATATCCTTCATTTACCTTGGGGTGAGACTTGAAGAAACTCCAGCCTTCTTTCTAGAGAGCCTCTGCTTCTGATATTTACCTGTCACAAAGCTCATACCTGCTGTCAAACCCTTTCCCTTAACTGAGGAGCAGTGCATTTTACGATTGTGGAGTAGAGTAAGTAGCAAATGCTGTGGAAACTAAGCAGAAACAGGCCAGTGCCATCATAAATGACAAGAGCATAACAGACATGATCAGGGATGTGGTCAGGTCCTACTTAGGTTCTGACATCAACAGATAATCTCCCCTCCCCCAGTATACATTTGTACCAGGTGATAATTTTACATATTTTATTGATTACAGCATTAGCAGTGATTCTTGCTTAGCTTTTTGGAGATCCTATGAAAGCTACAAATGAACATAGGTATAAACACAGTTCTTCACATAATTTCAAAGTATTCATGGACCACCCTCCACCTGCATGAAGCCAAGGACTCAGACCCTGAGCTAGAGTGTTCTGACATTGCATGGTTCCTGGACAGCACCTCACTGTGGGGGCGAATCCCCATGCAGAGTTCAGTCACTGATGAAATTAAGAGTGGAAAGGCCCTTTTATTTTATCATTTTATATTAAAACCTTTAGTTTGCTGGCTAGCATTCAATAGGTAGTGGTTTTATCAGAGTGGGAGTAGAGGAGGTGGCAATGCTTTGGGGGTAGGAAATGATAGAGAAGGCTTCTCAAAAATGAAATATGTGGTGGTCATACAAATCTGATTTTGCTTTCAGTTCTCCCCTACCAAATGGCAATGAGTTTACCCTAAGCCAGGGGTTGGCAGACGGGCCCATGGGCCGAACTTGGCCTACTGTCTGTTTGAGTAAGTGAAGTTTTATTAGAACACAGCACACCTATTTGTTCACCTCGTGTCTGTGGTTGTGTTTGCACTACAGTAGCAGAAGTAGAGGTATGATAGAGACTTTATAGGCCACAGGCCTAAAGTCTTTACTACCTGGCACTTGACAGAAAAAGTTCACCAAAGCCTTATCCTGTGCCATCTGTTCTTACCAGTTTTCTTTGAGACCAGTGTTTTTCATCTACACAGATGAAAGTAGAGATGTCTATAGATTCTATAAAACTAATGTGGATTTAGGCCAGTCTTATGTATAGAAACTCCAGCCTTCTTTCTAGAGAGCCTCTACTTCTGATATTTACCTGTCACAAAGCCATACCTGTTGTCAAATCCTTTCCCTTAACTGAGGAGCTGCATTTTACAATTATGGAGTAGAGTAGCAAATGCTATGGAAACTAAGCAGAAACAGGCCAGTGCCATCACAAATGACAAGTAAGAGCATAACAGACATGATCAGGGTTGTGGTCACACTTAGGTTCTGACATCAACAGATAATCTCCCCTCCCCTAGTATATATTTGTACCAGGTGATAATTTTATGTATTTTATTGATTACAACATTAGCAGTGATTCTTGCTTAGCTTTTGGAGATCCCGTGAAAGCTGCAAATGGATATAGTTATAAACACAGTTCTTCACGTAATTTCAAAGTATGCATGGACCACCCTCCGCCTGCGTGAAGCCAAGGACTCAGACCCTGAGCCCTTAATAGTGCTTTGATAAATGGTAGGTGTTTCTTTGACAGTGGGGCAAGAGAGATCCCACAATAAATCTGTTTAGAAACACACTATAGCAATTCTTTATTATCTGTGTCCATATTATTTATTTGTGAAATGACATAATTTTCATTTTACACCAGGTTCTCCAGTGCTCTCTTACAGTATACTTAGCCAATGCCAACTGAATTACTGCATATAACACACGGTGTAGGATTAGGAAGGCAACACTTCAGTAATAACAAAGAATTTCAACAACATAACTTCTAAATTATGTAGTTTCTTGGTTCATCCATGACACATCTTTTAATTAATATTATTTAAGAAATGTCTGTAGAAATAAAAACAATTTCGTGAACAATTTTGTGAAGAAATGTCTGTAGAAATAAAAACAGTTTTGCGAATAAAAACAATTTCATGTGTAAAGCGGATGGGGAAGTATAAGGTCGCTACCCTCAAGAAATTTCAAAATGTGGTACTTTTAGTACTGAAGTTACATCATTTCTTACAACTGTTTCTGTAAATTTGAAAGATTTAAAAAGGACCAAATCTGTACCAATCCTGAGAGGTAACAAGTCATAATTTATTATTTTCCTGTAAAATAGTTTTCTAGACTTCACCACTAGACTGATATGATGTGACAAAAAAATATTGCATTAATATTAATTTGACTATGTATCTTCTTTTAAAAGGCTTACTTTTCTATAAAGTCAAGGGAATTTATAATATGGGGAGAAGGAGTGTTTGCCCGTAAGACTACGTCTGAGAAATTTATTTGACGAATGGTTTTGTGTAATAAGCTTTTATTTTTTATTTATTTATTTATTTTTTTGAGACGGAGTCTTGCTCTGTCGCCCAGGCTGGAGTGCAGTGGCCGGATCTGAACTCACTGCAAGCTCCGCCTCCCGGGTTCACTCCATTCTCCTGCCTCAGCCTCCCGAGTAGCTGGGACTACAGGCGCCCGCCACCTCGCCCGGCTAGTTTTTTGTATTTTTTTAGTAGAGACGGGGTTTCACCGTGTTAGCCAGGATGGTCTCGATCTCCTGACCTCGTGATCCGCCCGTCTCAGCCTCCCAAAGTGCTGGGATTACGGGCTTGAGCCACCGCGCCCGGCCGATAAGCTTCTAAATATGCAAAAGTAAAACTTCAAAAGTAGAGAATTTAGTTGAATGTTTTGATATATAAATAAGTTAGCCAGTTTCTTAAAGGTATGTATGTATATATGTAATTCCAACCAGGAAATAGTCTTAAATTTGGTAATATTTTATTCAGAAATTTGGCTCAAAACATGGAGGAATAGTGTAGTAAATGTAAATGAATTATCAGAAACCCACGCACAGCTTCCTACTGAATGTAAATTAGGTGGTGATGGTTGCTGTGAAATGGTTGTAACTGCTGTTTGTGCACACTTGTAATAGAAACCGTGTATATAGTTTTAAAAGCAGCAAAGTTGCATGTAATTAGTGCTCTCTATGGATACAGGACAATCAGGGCCATTGATGGCCTGTGGCAGTTGAGCCTGCTGGGATGATGTATACAGTAAACGTCCTTTAATAAGATACTGCTCCTCAGTTACTGTTTGGAGGTTGTGCCTGATGACACTCACCACGGCTGGATTTTTTGTTTCCACTCTGTACTCACAGAGAGTTTTACCATCCCAGTGTCTGGAAGTTTTAACCCCACATTTATTTACCTAGAATAATTATAGGAATTGCAAGGGGATTTGAGAAAAAGTGTAGATGGAAGCAATATTAATCAGCTCAGGAAGCCTCATACAAGACATATTGATGAACTCACAATTATAACAAAATAGGGAAATAGAGAAATATTGGTCCTACATTCGTCAACTTCGGTTTTTTGTTTGCCTTGGAAGTTGTTATTCTTTTGAACCACAGTCAGATACAGATTTCATTTCCAATTTCCTCTTGTCCCTGTATGTGAACTTGGGAAATTAAGAAACTTTTCTGATTTTGTTTCCCTCTTTGGAGAATCCCAGCATCCCGGTTTGGCCAGGATAGTCCAGTTTGCATTTCTTATGCCCTTTCTCATTCTCAGAAGTGTCTTGGATTGGACAATACATTGTATGGAAATTGTATTTATAGGTGAAGTGGAGATAATACCTACCTCCTTGTCTTGTTGTGATGATTAAATGAAATAATATAAAGTGAACACTGTGGTGCTTTTGGTTTACAAAAATTTTGTTACAGCAGATAACCTTGAATATTGTGTTAATGGTGAGCAATTCTATTGTTACACACACACACACACACACACACAATGGGGAACTTGCAGTCTGAGAAATGGATAGACTATTTTGGTAGCCATTTATTGTGTACTAGTAATCAACAGTCCCTGTGTTTTGAAAGGAATAATTACTACTGTATTTATGTCATTAGAGATTTCTACTGCACAGCTCTGTGTATCATTGTTTCAGTGTCTCCATCTGTTATTTGAATTAATTTGAAGGCTGTGCTACCCCCCATGGAAGAGCATCATGTAAAATTAAGAGCATTTCTCTTGATGAGCAACATGCATTTTACCTCAACATGATACTTCCTGGAATAACATGGTTCTGCTACTGAAATAATTTGTGAGACTAATTTCTACCATGCTGCTATTGCCTTAACCTATATGTTTTTGCCAGAAAAATGAATTTAGTTTAATACCCTATGGCTTGATTCTGGGATTATTATATATGCATATCAGATATTTATGACTTACTACAGGGATTTTAAACTTTTTTAGGAGGTGGAAATAATTTATTATGCTCTAGTAAGATGACTGAGCATTAGATTCCTGCAAAACAAACTAAATCACATTTACACATACAACTTTGACTAGTTAAACTAGGAGTCTTTAGCTTCAACCAGTCAGCTTGATTATGTTTCGTCAGAAGACTTCTGGTTTATATTCATTAATTTATGAACTTGAAATATTACTATAGCAATAGCTTTGACAAGACTATTGATACCATTCATTTTATTTTCTTTCTCTTTTTAAAAGAACAATGTGAATGGGGTTCTGGGGGAGAATATATACCCCTATTGGAGGAGCAGACTGCTGGTAAGCATTTCTGGTGAACTATTTTACACAGGGATCGTAGGTGTACTGCTTACAAATCAGTTCTTTTATCTTCATGAAAGATGCCCAGATAATAGCTCTTCAGCCTTTTTTTGGGGGGGGGAAGCAGGGGTTGATCCTGAGTGAAAGCAATATATCTTTTAATAATTCTGTAATTTACCCTTTTTACTAATGAGCGTATATTTTCCCACCTGCATTCATTAGTTTGTATAGATGCTGATGCCTTTCCAAAATGAGAAATCAAAGAGCAGGTTTGCTTTGGGGAGTGGGAAAAGTAAGATGATGAGGTCAGGGGTTGAATGTGCTGACTTTGAGTTGCTGATGGGACACCCAAGTGGAGATGTACCCCAGGTGGTGGTTTTCTCTCTCATTCACCTGTGCACATCCATGGGCACAGGCGTTCTGGGATCTCAGGTCATGGACAGAGCCATACTGATGGTTGGGAAGGGAGGCAGGATACATGCTCCAAGGAGGAAGTATTGCCTATGCTGAGTCTTGAAGAAGAGATAGGAATTAAGCCAGATGAAGAGGGCCTGCTTTATTTCCCTGTATCTCTTAAACATGTCTATTAATTTTATAAAGTCATACCCACTTAAATGTTTGTGCCTTAGGAACATATGCATTTGATCTAGAATTTGCTGAACCAGCCCATCTAGGAAAAGGGATATAGAGAGTTTTTCACTTGCTAGCAGTAGGTTAATTCATCAGGGCAGGTTGGAAAGAGCTGGGGTGAGACCTGGCATTGTTAGGTGTTTAGAATTCCCAGGGATAGCTTAGTTCAGCTGGTTTTACTGTGATTCTTTCTGTTTTTTGGAAGTATTAACCCTCTTGATGGTTATTTCTCATATGATGACTATACTTAAACCAGAATAGAATGTGAAATTTCTAGTGACTCCCAAATATGCAGTGGAATTGCTGCTGTTATTTTGATATCTGGCATGATCATAGAATCATCCCCTTGAAACCAGAGGCCTTGTTTTCCTAGCACCCTAGCCAAGCAGTTAACATAGGTGGCAACGGAGGTTCACAGAGCCATTGTCTTTTAGCAAGCCTGGGGGGCAAAAGCAGAGCAGGATTTGAGCCCCTTAACTCTGAGCCCATGCTATTTGCTTATAGTAAATTACCTTAAAAAACACTTTATTAACATGTTTCATTGAAGAATAATTCACGTACTATAAAATTTACCCTTTTAAAGTGTACAATTCAGTTTTTTAGTATATTCAGAGTTGTGCAACCATCACCACTCGTTAATTCCAGAACATTTTTATCACTAGCAAAAGAAACCTTGCACCCATTTGCAGTCACCTCGTTCCTTCCTTTCTCTACTGCTTGGCAACCACCAATTTATTTTCTGTCCATGTAGATTTGCCTACACTGGACATTTTATGTAAATGGAATCATACAATATGTGGCCTTTTGTGACTGACTTCTTTCACTGAACATAACATTTTCAAGGTTCATAATGTCGTAGGATGTTTCCACACTTCATTTCTTTTCATGGCGGAATAACACATCGTACCGATCTACCACATTTAGTTTACTTATTCATCAGTTGATAGACATTTGGATTGTTTCCGCTTTGGGCTGTTATGAATATTGCTGATGTGAACATCTGTGTACAAGTTACTATGTGGACATCTGTTTTCATTTCTGTTGGATTCATACCTAGGACTGGAATTGCTGGGTCATATGATAACTCTACGTTTAATGGTTTGAGGAACTATCAAACTGTTTTCCAGAGTGTCTGTGCCATTTTACATTTCCAGAACAATGTGTAAGGTTCCAATTTCTGCACATCCTTGCTGTTTCTCTTTTTGATATCAGTCATCCCAGTGCAGTGTGAAGGGGTATCTCACTGTGGTTTTCATTTGTGTGTCCCTGATGACTAATGATGTTGAACATCTTCCCATGTGCTTGTTGCCATTTGTGTATCTTCTTTGGATAAGTGGTTATTCAAATTCTTTGTCCGTTTTTAATTGGATCACTTTTCATTGTTGAATGGCAAGGGTTCCTTGTGTATTTTGGATACAAATTCTTTATCAGATAAATGTTTTGTAAATACTTTCTTCTATATGGGTTATCTTTTCACTTTCTTTTTGAAGCACAAAAATTTTAATTTTAAAGAAGTCTAATTTAGTTTTCTGTTCTGTTGCATATGTTTTTGATTTCACACATAAGAAACCATTGCCAAATCCAAGGTCACAAAGATTTACTGCTAGGCTTTCTTCTAAGAGTTTTATGGTTGTAGCTCATATATTTGGGTATTTGATCCATTTTGAGCTGATTTTTATATAGATTATTTTTTAATGAAGAGTTATCTGTGTTTCTTAGCTGTTTTATCTTCACTGTGTTTCTAGTGTTTGAATCCACATGAAATTACATGAAAAGTTTTAAGAAAAATAGCCATTTCATTCTTCTTTGTCTTGTTTTTGGTCATTTGGTGGAATCCATTTACTGACATAGAGTTATTAATTTTAATTTTCTTTAACCTAATGCTATTGTGAGTTGAAGAATACACATGTTCTCTTTTACAGTAGCAAATACAAGTCAGTGTAGTGCTGAAGGCTCTTGCTCTGTTAACCTGAACAGTTGGTCTCTGTTCTAGAACAATATCTTCATTTTCTGAGAACATTTGTTTGGGATCTTTCAATGAAAGCATCTCTCTTCCCATCAGCCTCTTATCTGCACAATGAACAAAGCTACTGAGTAGAGGGCAAAAGCTTAAGACATGCAGGTGACTTGGGAACTGCCACATCCCATGTGCTGTCAGTGCTGACAGTTAACATGCATACTAAAGTTGAGTTCTGGCAACTTCACAATATATTCTTTTCCTCAAATAATATGCTGTAAAGTTTTACTATAAAGTCATCTTCTTTTAAATTTTTTATTAAAACAAGATTATTTTTTCATCCTTTAATATGCTTAATTTAGCATTTGGTGATACTGCTCTTTTTATAAATAGCGTGGTTTAAATTTAAAAGTGTTAAGATCTCTTAAAATGTACTTTGTATTTCAAAGAGCTTCTGCTACCCTGAAATATCACATGCCGGGTAAAAAGCTGAAATGGAATTTTTGCACTGAATTCACATAAATTTGTTTCTATTCTTTGGTTATTATTTTGGTATACTTAGCTTATCAGGTTGTTAAATAATTTGTTACAAATAGCTGAGCTTCACATTTTATGGTTATAAAAATTGGTAAATGTCTGATAAATACTGTTGTAGTTGAGATATAACAGGCAGTGAGCATTGTTTCAAGCCATAAAATAGTTTACTTAGCAGTGCAAAGTAGAACAACAGATTTTCAATATAAATTTTATTTTAAAATGATAGATCAATAATATTTTTCATGTAACAGCTCAGTAATTTAGCTTAGTATTTGGCAAAGCTGCTTCTAGCACTTCAGAGGGATTTTTTTTTCTGTAAAAAAAAATTGGGATTTGCACCTGCCTTGAATATGGATGGAAGTAGCTTTCAGCTGCACAGTGTTGTATTCTGGGGGTTGTTATGAATTGCTTCAAGTTCTGTTACAGTGACCTTCCAAGGGACTCGGTAGGTTGCATCAGGGACAGGAAGTTTGCTGTATTTTGGAATGCAAGCAAAAATATTGGCACATTGTTTCTCCAGCTGACTCTAAGAGCACTTTTCTTTCTGTGCGGGGTTGGGAGGGTAGCCTCTATGTGGAGAGATTTGCCGTGTGGGTTGGCTTGTGTCCGAAGAAGGAGCCCTTTCAGATTTGGATCTGATGACTGAAACGGGGAAATAAAGCAGCAGTCGGGCTGCTTTTGTTTCTGGATATAAGAGAAGGCTTCTGTATGTTTAAAAGATGTTTGTGTCTGGGTGCGCAGTCAATAAATGGAGAACACAATCTTGGAAAGAGTTTTAGTCATGCACTTGAATATAGTATGTTTCAGCTTTACTTATCTGCTACTTTAATTTTTCTTTTCAAAAGCTGTGTTTTCCTGATTGTTGGCTACTAGGAGTAGCTCACGTATATTGAATATTTACTCTGTATCAAGCAATATTCTTTCTTTAGATGGATTATTTAGTCCTCATAACAACTGCAGCTGAGTTCAGTATTGTTGCTATTCCTATTTTACGCTAGATGTTGTTATTGGACTTTGGCCGCTAGTCCACATAGAACCCAGATTCTTAAATGAATTTTAGAAAAAAATTGTTAAGTATTCTTAAAGTATACATTGTCTTCCATATCTTTAAATGTATATTATCTGAGAATTTGCTTCTGTCCCTCTAGGCTTTCTCGGACTTTTTCCCTCTCGAAAAAAACATAGGAACTAGAGTCTTGATGTCTTTTAAGTCTCTGAGTCAACCGTTAGGTATGATGCTAACTTCTATCTTTTATTAAATCTTAAGCATCACTTGTGAGAGGCACTGTTTTTTATATATACAGCTAAGAAAGAAAAAGATGTCATAAAATGGTGCTTCTTAATCACTTAAAATCGTATACTTGTTAAACTCTTTGAGACTTATGTAGACACAGATTTTTACTCTTGGGCTCATAAAGACAAAAATGTATATGTGAAATAAATGAAGGTATTTCTAAGACTTCTTTCCATTCACAGTTGAGGAGTTCTGCATTGCTTTTCCACGCAGCTGCAGATGTCCATGTATTTCCACACAATATGGTCCTCTGTGCCATCAAGAGCATCATTGATACAGCATTTCTTAGGAATGCCACTGTTGTCTACAGAATTTTCTTCCAAGCTGCTGACACTCGTTCTGTAAGTTCTGTGGGTATGCACAGGCAATGAGGATACATCACAACCGCCACCTGCTCGGCAATGATTGTAGGATACATTCCAATTTTGGAGATTCATTGTAGAATCAAAACTTAGTATTGTAATCTTAAAGGAAGAAGCCAAATCAAAGGCTGAGATTTCTTCACTTCATCACCTTTAACTAAAGGCTCACTATTACATTTTCTGAATGTGCTTGTGTTAATTATTAGTAATGGTAACAGAGTACAGACAGTATACTAATTATAGTATTAAGCAGGGCTGGCTGGTTAATTCTCTCTTGAGAATTTGAACTAGGACATATCAATAGCCTTGGGATCTGAAGCTATAATAACATGTGATAGAGAGGTTCCCAAAACCTATTAGAGTCATGTAGAAGCCGTGTGATCTTAAGCAAGTTATTTAATTGCCTCACTTTCTTCAACTAAAAAAAGTAAGGATGATAGTTTCCATATCAAGACTTTTGGATTTAATGAGTTAATATCTGTGGAGTCTTTAAAACATTGCTTGATGTACTGGTAAGTGCTATTTGTGTTAAATAAGCTAATAAACAATCAAATAAATGCCTAAAATCATCAGGAATTAGGGAACAATGTATGAACAGAAGAGGCCAGCCACCAGAGAGAGGAGAATGGAACAGATGTGCAGAAACTGTGCAAGAGTGCCCACGCTGGTCCTAAGGGACCAGGCAAAGATGCAATTTCTAGAGCTAACTCTTGGGACTGGGGGATGAGGAATGGGAGGCAGCGCTTGCACCTTCATTCACCTTCATTCACTAGAACCATCCCTGAGTGTAAATAAAGGTCATTTGTTTGTGTGACCGTTTTTGTAAGAGAGTGTGTGTGTGTCAGAATGGAGGTTGGTGGCTGATGGAGACTTAGAGGGCGTGGTTGGGAATGATGGATGCTGAGGCTCAGTACCCAACATTGCCCTTACTTAGCTATGTCAATCAATGACCTCTTGTATTCTTACCAGAAATAACCCCACTTTTTAAAAAGTGCTTTTTAAAGAAAAAAAAAAAAAAAAAAAAAAGGCTTACTCGGTCACTCTGTTACTTTCTAACCAAAGCATTTCAGGTGTTTTGTCAATATCTTTGGTCTAGAAATGGCCCATGATGAGGTCCAACCTGCAGGGCTGTCAGTCTGCTAGGTTCTCTTGAGTAGGAGAGATTGAATAGGGCTGGACAAACCCCCCGGAGCATCACCTTATCAGAAGTAAATTGACTTAAGCAAAGCAATCACAGGAAGTTTCTCCTTATACAAAATGTGCCTGCTTTGGGCCCTTTCTGTGCTTATCTGATGTCAGCCTGGCAATAGAACTGAGGTTCTTATTGTCACCTAATTCTGGTTTTTCCTTCCATGTGTGTTCTTTTTGAGAGAGAACTCTTCTTTCTTTTCTCTATAATTCTTCATGTTAAATAACTGAAGTTGTAATGATAGGTGAAGAAAGTGGGCCTTAGAATTCTATTGACCGACATTTCAGTGCCCAGCAAGCCTTCAGAGCCTCGGTCTTGATGTCTGTCTTGAGGATCCTCTGCAATTATGCTGTTTAAGCTCCAGGTCTTGCAAATAATAGTATTGACGCAATAAAGGCAGTGACACCTGTTCACAATTACAGCAGCGGGGTGAGGGTGAGATTGAGGATCAGTATATAACACACCCCCTCCACCTGCATCTCACCACCAGAGTCCTTACTGAAATGAGTCACTGTTCCTCATGGGAGGATGTGTGGGGGATAGGAATGAAAGCTGTGCTGCTTCTGTTCTCATCCCTTCCCATCTTCCTCCAGTTCCTAGGGCTCTTGCTTAGCAGACATGGTGCCTTCAGATTTGTCACCTTGAGGGGCTACTTATTTCAGTGACAATTCCCTTAAATGTTTCTTGGCAGTCCTATATCTTGAAAGCAATCTTGGAAGGTAATATTATAGATTTCATTTTATAGATAAGAAAACTGAGATTCAGCAGTTGGGTAATTCCCAAAGATAGAAGTAAAAGATAAGTTCCATTATAAACTTATAAATCAGCCCAAGTTTCTTGCTTCCATATTTAAGTGTAATTATCACGATGAGGATTTGACATGCATTTGTTCTTGACTCGCCTTTGCTGCAAGGTCTGGAAAGAAAGGAAGGCTGTCATTGTCACTAACCCCTGTCCTCAGCAGCAGTTAGTTCCTGTGGCTCACAGCCTCCCAAGGGGAACAGTCAGTTTGACAGTGGGTTCATCTGCCTCTAGGGCAGAAGGGGCCATGTGGAGGAGCTCTAGCTGTCATCACAGGAGCCACGCAAGCCAGGCAGATGGCCAAGGTGAGGAAAGTGTGAGGGCTTAACACGACCTGTGAAAGGAAGTTCACGGATGGAAGCCATCAATTCACAGGGCTGGTGGCTGGCATGGGAGTCTAGCTTTAGATCATAGCAAACAGACCCGCTCTGCCAGATAAAGCCGGTTTATTTTTGTCTTTTATTTAGTTGTATATCGTAGGCCTTCTCTCTGCCTTATTGTTTTACTTGGAGTAGGAATGGCAGCTGAAGTTCGTTCCTTTCCAAGTAAGAAAGAAAGAATATAGAACTGGGGGAAGGTACATGTTTAGTTCCTCATACTTTTGGTGAAAGCAGTAATTTGTTCAAGCAGCTGTTTTTTATCTTAGACTTTAGAGGTGCTGGGGTTTGGTTATTTTGGACTTTTGGACATTAGTTTACCATTTTAACGAGATCAGTTCTACTGTTTTTTGATGGAACATCATGAGAGTCATGAAAATGCTGCTTAAAGGTAAGCTCAGTTTGCCTAATTTAAGAATGTGAGGAGCACAGAAACTGAGTAACAGCAAATTGTAAATAATTTAAAATAATTTAAAAAGGAAACATTCTTTAAAACTTATATTTGCTGGCCGGGCGCGGTGGCTCACGCCTGTAATCCCAGCACTTTGGGAGGCTGAGGTGGGTGGATCACAAGGTCAGGAGATCGAGACCATCCTGGCTAACATGGTGAAACCCCGTCTTTACTAAAAATACAAAAAACTAGCCGGGCGTGGTGGCGGGCGCCTGTAGTCATGAACCCAGGAGGCGGAGCTTGCAGCAAGCCGAGATCACGCCACTGCATTCCAGCCTGGGTGATAGAGCGAGACTCCGTCTCAAAAAGAAAAAAGAAAACAAAAAAAACTTATATTTGCTATTGTCTATGTGGGATTTTTTAAGAAGAAAATATAGACCACCACTGAAATGTCATTTTATTCCTCCCATTTTCTTGTGTTTGAAAGCTCCCTGGTTTGCCGTCTGTAGGTAAATCTGTCTCCACATTCAGAGGTGGAACTGCCTTGACTTTCTCCGGGTATTCGGTTTGGCTGCCTGTTTCAGGATTTAATCATCATCCTTGTTGTTCATTGTCCCTGCTGCTCATTTTCTTCTTTACCTTTAACCCCTCTAGAAAGTCAGTTTCCGATGGTCATGGAATTCTAGACACTGAAGATCTTGCGATAACCCCTCAAGTGTGCAGACTATCGGTTGTCTTCTCCCTTTTCCTTTTCTTTAGAACTAATTTCAGTTGCAGTTTTTACAACATTGCTCACTGCTGTCTTTCTCAAGCACCCAGCACAGAATAGTATGTTGAACTCTCAGGATTCTGTAGCTAGAAGGAAGCTCTGAGATGATCCCATCCCATTCCCTTCCTATGGCAAAAAGAACAGCAGGAGAAAGCAAGCATAGGAGCTACTGTAGTCCTCTCAAGGTCATTGCTGAGTCACACGTGAAGTAACAGCTAAAGGCCACGTCTCCTGGCTCTGTCTGGTGCTATTTTCACTATAACACATTGCTTTGCTTGGTCATACTTGCTAGTTGCCCATTTGTCACTTTCATCATTTTAATGATTGTATGTCATTATAATGGTCTAAATCCAGGTGTAAAATTAAGAACATGATGTAGTTACTTTTTCTCTACCCGTATTAAAGGCTCTCTCTCTACAGGTGCTGGATTGGGCTTTATATGAGTTATTTCTCATTTATTTCCATGATGACCTTTAAAGTGGGCTGCACATTTATTGACTCAAAAGATAAGGCTTGATTAAGGTCCCCCAGCTAATAAGTAAGGAGGTAAGGATTTGTAAAAGGAGTCTAGGATTTGAAACTGTTTCTCCATCTACAAAATCTGTGTCCTTTCAGTACCTCCCAGTTACATATTCAGAATAAATAAATCTCTCACACTTGAGATTTTGTCCATTTAGGTTTGAAAATGCGTAATCAGAATAATGGGTTTTTCTTAAACTGTTATCCTACCTTTAATTTTAAAATGAAATTCAAGGGAAATTGTTGGTACAAATAAGGCGATACACTTAAACACTCCTAATAATGAAGTTGTTTAAACTTGCAGAAATGACATTTGACTTGAGCTGCTTCGTCAGGTTAACTGTGTAAGAAAGAACGTTGGTATTTAGCAACAGAGGGCTGGCTTCTAATTTTGTAACCTTTTACCCAGAATTAAAGTTACAGCTGCTAATATGAAGTGTTTCTTTTAGGTTAGAAGAATATAAATAAATATATGTCCTCTTGTAATTATTTTTCTTGTGGATAAGATGTTGCAAGTCATACACACACACAACTGGTACACTAGAGCTGAAATAAATTCAAGAGTGTGACTGTAATGGCTCTATGTTCTGCCTGTTTCCCTTTAACTTACTTGACCTTCAGAGGTCTACAGGTTGGTTCTGTGCTGCGTTTCTTACATCGCTTTTCATATTTCCCCAACTCTGAAATTCTTGTGAGGAGAGTGCTCATCTAAAACCTCTTCAACCATTGTCTTCCCTTTATCATTTAACAACTTAATTAGTTCTACCGTATACCATCTTTAATCATACATTTGTACTCATCCCCTTTGATATATTTTATTCTTCCTGCTAGCCTCTAAGTTGTGCCCTTTACCAGAGGAAAATTACTCTCAGTTTTCATCAGATGCAGTAAATATAGAGAAGAGACCTTAAACTTTGACTTGAGATTGAAACTCAGTTCTACTGCTTAACTAGGAGACCTTGGGTGCAATATTTTTACTTGTAAAGCAGGGCTAGTAATAACCTTTCTCACAAGGTAATAAGATTAGCTAAGATTATGCGCCAAAGCCACTTAAAACTGCCTGGCACACTCTAGGAATTCAAACATGAATACTTCTCACTTGCCTGTCACCCCTCCCAGATTCTATGTGTGAAATTAGCCATAGTAACTCTTCAGAGATTGCGTGGGATTTTACCTCGACAGCAACATCTTTCTCCTCTTTTAATTTACTACTTTTTATCATATAACAACATTTTCTAAAACCCTAATTTTTATTCTGTGTCACCATTTTTTATTTTTATTGTTACACCTATACTGGTTTCTCCCATTATTAAAAAAACCTCCTTGTTGGCTTAATAGACTTTTGTGAGATATCTTAGAAAATCTACCAGTGATGTACAGTTGTTCTGCAGACAAATGTGATCTAGTATTCAGACAGCCAATTAATTAATGTTAAAAATAAAACTTGTTTTTTCAACTTTTTATTTTGAAATAATTTTAGACTTAAAGGAATTAGAAAAATAGTTTTCCCATATTCCCTTAACCCATCTTCCCCTAAATACTGTAGTATAGTTATCAAAACTGTAAGATTAGCATTCATTCATTAGTACTAAGTAAACTGTTGACTTCATTTGATTGTATGAGTTTTTTCACTGCTGTTTTTTTTTTTTTTTTTTAACCCAAGATTCAATCTAGTATCCCACATTGCATTCAGCTGTCCTGTCTCCTTTGGCTTTTTAAATTTTTGACAGTCCCTCAGTCTCCTTGTCTTTATTGATCTTGACACTTTTGAAGAATTCTGGTATTTATTTTGTAGAATGGCATTCAGTTTGGATTTGTCCAATATTTTATCTTGATTGTGTTGAGGTTGTGCATTATTGGGAAGGATCTGAGAGGGAAAACATGCAGAGATGAGATGATGTGCTCTTCCCAGTGCATTGTGTTTAGGGATACGTGATGTCAATATAGCTCATTACTGGTGATGTTAACTTTCCTTATTGATTAGAGTGGTCTCTGCCAGAGTTCTCTATTATAAAGTTACTACTGCTGTCCTTATAGTTAATAAATATTTGGAGAGAGTTACTTGGAAATGTGTATCTATCCTGTTCCTGCTTAAACCTTTGCCCACTCATTTTAGCATTCACCTGTGGATCTTGCTTGCAGCAGTATGATAGTGGCGTTCTGATGGTGATTTTCTGTTTCCCTCTCTCCTTCTATGTTTACTAATTGGAATTCTTCTGTAAGGAAGATTTATCTTCTCCCATATTTATTTCCTTATTTGTATTATTAATTTATATCAGTATGAGTCATGGATATTTTATTCTTTTGGTTTATAATCTAGTATTATTCCTATTAAACTTGTTGCTCAAATTGTTCTAGCTTTGGCCATAGGGAACTCTGATTTTAGTTTTTGGGTCCTCCAACGTGCCTCCATCTTTTCTAAAAAAAAGTATTTTCTTACTTTCTGACACATTACAAGATGCTCCTGCCCTAGGCTTGGAATCAGTGACCTCTCCAAGGAGCCCTCCTTTTTTAAAGATCCGGGTACTAGGTGTGCTTGTTACTACTAGTGACAGCCCTAGGCTTCTAGAAGCTCACAGTTAGGAAATATATGTATATCTAATAACAAATGTCCACACACCTATACATTTTATTCTGGATCCATCTGTCTGTGTAGGAACTCAGGAGTTCATACTATATAACTGATACCTAACACAACAAGGTTCTTTTTAATAGTCCTCCTTTTTGTATTTGGAACTTCTTTTTTCAACAGTGAGAAGCTGGCTTTCATTATCAAAAACTGATTGGCTGTATTTGGGTGGATCTATTTTTGGATTCTCTATTCTGCTGTGTTGATCTGTGTCTCTCTCCATTCACCAGTACAACACAGTCTTGATTATAGTTCAGTCTTATATAGTGTGAATCTTCCAATTTTATTCTTGTGATTAAAAATCATTTTGACAATTGTGATTCCTTTGCCTTTCCCTATAAATATTAGAATCAGTTTGTCTGTATCTACAAAAAAAAATCCTGCCAAGATTTTAATTGTATTAATTCTATAACCATTTTGGACAGACTGATGTCTTAACTATAGTGAGCATCCAATCCATGAACATGCTATTTCTTCATTTCTTTACATCTTCTTTTGATTTCTCTCAAAGATTTTGTCATTTTCAGCATACAGATTCTGTACATATTTTATTAGATTTATACTTTTTTGAACTATGTAAATGGTATTGTATTTTAAAATTTGTTTCCAATTGTTTATTGCTAAGATAGAGAAATGTGATTGACTTTTGTGAATTGGCTTGATACTCTTCAGCTTTGCTAATTTTACTCATTAGTTCCAGGAACTTAAAAAGTAGATTTTAAAGGATTTTCTATGTAGATATTTATGTTTTCTGAAAATGGGGACAAGTTTATATTTTCCTTTCTAATCTATATGTTTTTAATTTCTTTTTTGTCCTTAATTGCAATGGTTAGAACTTCTAATATTGTGTTGAATAAGAGTGGTAAGAGTGGGTATCCTTTCCTTGTTCTTGATTTTAGGGGGAAAACATATATTCTTTCACCAGAAAGTATGATGTTATTGTGGGGTTTTTGTAGATGTCTTTTATCAGGTTAGAAAGATTCTCCTCTCTTCCTAGTTAAAGTTTTTTGGTTTTTTTTAATCATAAAGGTATGTTGGGTTGTGTGAAATGTTTTTTCTACATCCACTGATATGATCCTGTGTGAGCTTTTTTTTTTTTTTTTGGCCTGTTAATGTGGTTAATTAAATTAACTGATGTTCAATTGAACCATTTCAAACACTGAATTCCTGGGCTAAATTTCAGTTGGCATTGATATATTTGATGTTAATATTTTGTTGAGGATTTTTACTTTTGGGTTTATGAGGGATATTGGTGTGTAATTGTCTTTTCCTGTACTCTTTTTTTTTTTTTTTTTTTTTTTTTTTGAGACGGAGTCTCGCTCTGTCGCCCAGGCTGAAGTGCAGTGGCCGGATCTCAGCTCACTGCAAGCTCCGCCTCCCGGGTTTATGCCATTTTCCTGCCTCAGCCTCCTAAGTAGCTGGGACTACAGGCGCCCGCCACCTCACCCGGCTAGTTTTTTGTATTTTTTTAGTAGAGACAGGGTTTCACCGTGTTAGCCAGGATGGTCTCGATCTCCTGACCTCGTGATCTGCCCGTCTCGGCCTCCCAGAGTGCTGGGATTACAGGCTTGAGCCACCGCGCCCGGCCTCCTGTACTCTTTTTGTCTGGTTTTGGTAACATGGTAATGCTGGCCCCATAGAGTGAGTTAGGAAGTATCCCCTTGTCTTTTATTTTCCTGAAGAGATCTTATAGAATTGGTATTATTTCTTCTTTAAATGTTTGGTAGAATTTGCCAATAAAACTGTCTTGGCTTTGGGATTTCTCTTTTTGAGGAAAGTTGTCTCACTACAAATTTAATTTCATTAATAGGAGACTATTCAAGTTATCTTTGTCTTCTTCAGTGAGTTTGGTAGTTTGTGATTTTCAAGAAATTGGTCTGTTTTATCTAAATTGTTGAATTTATATGTGTAGAATTGTTCTTAGTGCTACCTTGTTATCCTTTTCATGTCTGTTAGATCAGTAGTGACATTCCCTCTTTTCTAATATTGGTAATTTTTATCTCTTCTCTTTTGTTCTTCGTCATTCCAGCCATTTATCAATTTTGTTGATCTTCTCAGAGAATGATCTTTAGATTTATTGATTTGTGTCTATTGTTTTTCTGTTTTAAACATTTATTGATATTTGCTCTCATTTCTAAACTCTTTAAAACATTTTTCTTTTATTTGTGTTCTTCTTTCTTTTGGATTGCTTTCAAGTTATTCTGTTCTTTTTATCCAGTTGCTTAAAGTGGAAGTTTAGATTGATTTGAGTCCTTTCTGCTTTTATAATGAAAGCATTTAATGTTATAACTTTCTTTCTAATCACTGCTTTAGTAGTATCCCATAAGACACTGAAAATCCCAAAAGACAGTTAGAGTTTTTCGTTTGAACCATCATACTTATTTTAAAGAAATTAAGAAAAGAATAGTCTGTGGTATTTATACAGATATTTACTGTTTCTATTGTTCTTCCTTCATTCCTGATGTGTCTAGTTTCCTTCTGTCACCATTTCCCTCTGTTTGAAGGACTTTTAAAGCATTTATTTTAGGGCAGATCTGCTGACAACAGATATTTCTCTTAGTTTTTCTTCACATGAGAATGTCTATTTCACCTTCATTTGTCGAGAATATTTTCACTGGGTATAGAATTCTGGGTTGACAGTTCTTTTAGGACTTGAAAAATGTTGCAGTTCCTTTTGACCTCCATGATTTTTTATTTTTGATGAAAAATCAACAGTCAATTGAATCCCATTTTTTCTATAGGTAGTTGTTGTTTTAATCAGGTTGCTTTCAGGACTTTTTCCTTTGTCTTCAGTGTTGACCAATTTCATTGTGATGTGTAAGGGCATGGATTTCTTTAAGCTTACCCGGTTTGGTATTTGCTGACATTTTTGAATCTGTGAATTTATGTCTTTCACTAGATTTCTAGAGTTTTTAGCCATTATTCCTTTATTTATTTGTTTATTTTTGAGATGGAGTCTTGCTCTGTCACCCAGATTGGAGTGCAGTGGCATGATCTCGGCTCACTGCAACCTCCACCTCCTGGGTTCAAGCAATTCTCCTGCCTCAGCCTCCCCAGTAGCTGGGATTACAGTCATGCACCACCACACCTGGCTCATGTTTGCATTTTTAGTAGAGAGGGGGTTTCACTGTTTTGGCCAAGCTGGTCTTGAACTCCAGACCTCGTGATCCTCCTGCCTCGTCCTCCCAAAGTGCTGAGATTACAGGCGTGAGCCACCATGCCTGGCCTTTCTTTATTTTCTTTTTTAGTGCCATACTCTCTTTTCCTTCTGGACTCTCATAACATGAATATTAGACCATTTGGTATTATTCGATAGTATCCTGAGGATCTATTCATTTTTTCCCTTTAAGTCATTTTTTAATGTTTTTCATATTGGATAATTTATATTGACTTATCCTCAAATTTACTGACTTTTCTCTATATATCAGATCTGACCTCTGTGTACATCACCCAGTAACCAGTCTTGGTCTTGGGTAGTGGTCTGTACTGCAGTTCAGTTCTTAAAGCATTTGACAAGTTGTTTACGGTCAGATCCAGGCATGCAAAGCTTTCTTACAAAGGGATTCATACTCAAATTTATAGGATCACTCTGTTGAGCTCCCTTCTTTCTGTGATATCCCTGACATTTTCTAGCTCTCTGAAATCCCCTTCCCAGTCTTCTGGCCAGAAAGTCAAAACTTTAGCTTTTCCTCTCTGCCCTGCACTCCCCACAATTGCATTTACAGGGCAAGTGGCGAGAGTACAGAGATTTAAAAATTAACAGTGATTTGCCCCATACTCTTGGAAACACAATTTCTCTAGTCAGAGAGGATTTTTAGGGACCTGCTTAGCTGTTACTGCCACTGTCATTGCTTGTGGATTGCTTGAAGACCCTAATGTGATGCTATATCAAATTCATGTCCTCTTCTTCTACTGGCTGCTCCTTACTTTTTAGAGTCCTCAGAATGCTGCCCCATGCACTCTCTCCGTGGTTTATAATTGCATTCAGTGGAGAAACAGGGTGAGGTGTCCTGTATCTCTTAAGGAAGAATCCTTAAGAGGCTGTAGTCTCCAGACTGAGGCTCTCTTCCTTCCAATATATTTGTTTATGTGTTCAATTCTATTATATATAGAGAGAGAGTTTGTGAATCCATACTCTTGTGAGAAACAAGTTGAGCAACTAGAGTACAGTATTTGTGTACAGGTCTTTTTTTCTTTGTATTACAGCATAAAGTCAGAAATACTCTTTCCAAAACTACTAGGGACAGCTCCCTTCATACCTGTCAGTGTGTTTGTATATGCCATTCATTTGTAATATAGTTGATTGATTTGGTAAGAGAGTGTTCTAAAGGTTGGTTTTCCTATTTCTGAGATACCCTGAAATACCAGCATTCTCTGCCATGATTTTGTCTTTGGTCTGTTTTCTGGGTCTGACAGCCTGCAGAGTTGTACTTCAGTGTTAATTGTTTCTTTCACTTACCACCCTTCGCTTTGATCTCACTCAGCAAACAACTGTTTCAGTGTTCAAATGAAAATATAGTACAGTGACATGGTGTTTGAAACCAAATTGTTTTATCACATCCTTCAGTTTCATGTTACTCGGTTGTCCATGACAAGCCATGGTTTCTAGTATTTTTTGAACTTGTTTACCAGTCTTTGCAGTGCAGAAAGTGGCTGAGTATTCAACTGTGTTTTGTTTTTGTTTTCTTGTTTTTCTATCTTACATGCATACTGTAGGCCAACAGCAATTAAGATTGAAGAATGTCATTCCTCCTCTGCACCAGGAAGGCGTGAGACAGAAAGGCTGTTCATTTAGAATTAAAGTTCACCTTTAGTTGGATTAGTGCTTTTCATTAAAGGAGTAAAGTGTCTTTTATCAGCATAGATTAAAATGGTATCAAGCACCTAAGCCGGAAATACAGCCGGCAAGCTGAAGCACTTTCTGGCTTTTCTCAATTCATAGCTTCACAGCTTGAATTCTCTTTTAGTATTTGAAGTACTGTGTTGTGGAGTTCAAAAATATCGTGGTAGCAACAGAATTCAGAATGGCATGCAGCCTCTCCTTTAAGGTGACTATGGCTACAATGGAATAAAGGATTTGTTTTGTTAGAAAGATTTAGGCTTGGTTATTGAGTATTAACAATAGTGATTCTGGGAGGTGGACATTACCCAGAATGCTGAAGTTCTTCTTTGAACTATCTCTATTTGATTCTTACGATAGAAATAATCCTAAGTGACTGACTTTTGATCCTTTTTGGATCCCTGATCCAAAGGATCATTGACTCCAAAATTACTAAAATGATTTAAAATATCACTGGGAAGATCTAGGAGAAATAAATCTCTCATAGTGTAGAATGACAAATAATTTTATTAAGTTGTTATTGATGTAAAAGCGGTCCAACAATGAATCAAAATTTGAGACACAGCATTTCCCGTTGATTGATGGAGATAATAAAAGTTAATATGGACGATAGAGACTCTGAAACTTATCTTGCCCATTTCCCCTCCCCCATAAAAGGAAGGTGTCATTGCAAGTCTTTAGAGAGTTGTTTTTTGAGAGGAGAGGGTAGTATATAAAGAAACATAAATTCATTCTATAAGCATTTTTGAAACTGTAAATTTTGCTAGGGCTTTGCAGATGATACAAAAGATACGAAAATTTTGCTAGGGCTTTGCAGACGATAGTATCAAGGAATTCAAGGGCAAGAATGCAGCAAAGGACTAAAACAAGGAACCGAAAAGATGGAAGATGATTCCACATATTCATTCTTGAGCCAATCAACTGTGTCTGGAGAGTTGAAGCATTTAGTATTACACGTTGTGTCTGAGGATAAGAGTGACATTTAATGGTTGTATCAGTCTGTTCTTGCATTTCTATAAAGAAATACTTGAGACTTAAATAATTTATTTGAGAAAGAGGTTTAATTGGTTCACGGATCTGTGGCAGTATAGGAAGCATAGAAGCATCAGTTTCTGGGGAGGCCTCAGGAAACTTAAAATCATGGCAGAAGGCAAAGGGTAGTGAGGCATCTCACATGGCTGGAGCAGGAGGAAGAGAGAGAGGGGAGAGGTGCTGCACACTTTTAAACAACCAGATCTTATTAGAACTCACTCACTGTCCCAGCCACAGAGAGTGATGCTAAACCATTCATGAGAAACCGCCCCCATGATCCAGTCACCTCCCACCCGGTCCCACGTCCAACAACTGGTGATCACAATTCTGTGTGAGATTAGGGCAAGGACTCAGATCCATACCCTATCAATGGTTAAAGGGTAAACTAGACAGAACTCGCAAAAGCTGTCTTTTACAATACCATGTTTAAGTTTCTAGCTTATAATAATTAAAGCGTCTAATGGTGTGTGGCCGTCAGGAAGGTCACAAAATTTATCAAACTTGCAAATGTAAGTTTTTTAACCATTTTTGTTCATAAGCCTGTCAAACTGTTTTAACAATTTTCCTCCAGGTGGCTGCTCTATATTTTAAAGATCACTGGATTTTTAACGGCATTATATTTTTTAAAAAGATGATTTCCTTTTCCTCTTACATAATCTACCACCATTTTTAGAACTCTCCATATAATACACTTTCCCTCCAGACATAGTCATATTTTTCATGCACTTTTGCTTAAATTGCATAGGATCCCTTTCTTTCCCTTTATTCATGCTATTGTGTGTTGAAAGTTTTTTGAGACCTAAGAAATTTTAACTTTCAGATTTAGAAAAGATAGCTTTAATATACCCATAAATGATGTGGCATTTTTTGAAAGGTCACATTTTTTATGGTTGGAAGGAAAATTGGAAATATTTGTGAGTCATTTTAGTTGTCTGAGTTTAATGCCAGTTTTTCTCTCCGGGGTTAGATGCTTAATTTAAACACAGAGTATCACTTATCTTCACGTGTCCGATTTTGATTTTTGTCATGTGACAGAATATAATAATACAGTCCCTTGGAGGAGAAATTTTAATGGGCATTTGTGGGTGATAAGCATGTTGCTGCCATCAGCTTTTCTGTCTATGCCTCTGATAGTAGTGATATTGCACCAGACCTCAGCTCCCTCAAACATCACCATTGCAATCATTTCACAATTGAACTCTCAATTTCCATGTCAAACTCAGGGAGGCAGACATTCCTGGTTCTCTCTCCAGCTCTGTTATTTATTAACAGAATGATTTGGGGCTGGTTACCTCACCTCTTTGAACTTAAGTTTTTCTCATCTATAAATTTGGAAAGAATAACTTATATACCTGTTGACTATTAAACACTTAGTATGTTTCCTGGAAAATAATTGCTGCTCAGTAAATGGTAGCTACTGAGCATACTTAATGATGTAGGTGTTTCCTTTGCAATATAACTTCTCCAGTGAAAAGTCCCTATCTTAGTTCATTTGATATCTCTTTTATTGATTTGCAGTGCAAATGTATATGGCTCTCAAAAGTTGGAGATCCCAGAAACTACCATGGGAAGTTGGGACAACGAGAGTAAAACAAATTTAGGAATAGAATGGATTAAAATTTCTTAGGTCTCAAAAAACTTCCAACACACAGTAGCATGAATAAAGGGAAAGAAAGGGATCCTATGCAATTTAAGTAAAAGTGCATGAAAAAATATGCCTATGTCTGGAGGGAAAGTATATTATATGGAGAGTTCTAAAAATGGTGGTAGATTATGTAAGAGGAAAAGGAAATCATCTTTTTAAAAAATATAATGCCATTAAAAATGCAGTGATCTTTAAGATATAGAGCAGCCACCTGGAGGAAAATTGTTAAAACAGTTTGATAAGCTTATGAATACAAATGATTGAAAAACTTATATTTGCAAGTTTGAGAAATTTTGTAACCTTCCTGAAGATTACAAAGGTTAACAAGCTCATTAGCTAGTCAAGTAATATTAAATTGGTGGAGTTGATTGAATTGTGAAAACACTTAAGTAGAGGTGGAAGAGGAATTTCTATAGAAAAAATGGTAGTAATACATTTGAAGATGTACATGGAGATGTACAATTGAAATACATGAAGTAGAAAATGGAAACTGAAAGAACAGATCTGTATATAGTAGAGTGGAGCATAAGCTGAAGCCAGAATTTCTGTCATGTGTATCTTTTAGCTTAGATCCTGGATTCCTATTTTAATGTCAATAAAATAATATAATTTTTAAGAATAGGAAAATAATCCTGCCTGTTAGCCAGGCCATGAGTCAAACATCCTGTGTTCTCTTTCAGACTCTAGAATCAAAGAAAGAGGCTGGGCGCGGTGGCTCACGCCTGTAATCCCAGCACTTTGGGAGGCTGAGGTGGGCGGATCACGAGGTCAGGAGATCGAGACTATCCTGGCTCACACGGTGAAACCCCATCTCTACTAAAAATACCAAAAACTAGGCGGGTGTGGTGGTGGGCGCCTGTGATGCCAGCAACCCGGGAGGCTGAGGCAAGAGAATTGCTTGAACCTGGGAGGCAGAGGTTGCAGTGAGCCGAGATCACACTACTACTGCACTCCAGCCTGGGCGACAGAACAAGATTCTGTCTCAAAACAAACAAAGAAACAAACAAACAGAATTAAAACTGGAGAACATTCAGAGAAGAGCAGTAGAAATAATCTTATTTATTAAAAATAAGGTCCATGAATGAGGAAAGGGTGAAGGAGTTGTGAATCTCTAATTTGAAGAAAAGTTTAAGAGACCACTTAACTGTCTGAATATGTAAAAAATAGTCATGAAAAGAAGGCTGAACAACTGTTTTCCTTCTCACAAAGAATTGAAAAAAGAGAAACAGTTCAAGAGCTACTTAGATTAGATGAAAAGGCATATTTCTTGCAAAAGAGAAATCCGTATGAGTCCGACTTACTGTTCAACATATCTTTGTTTGGCTGTGTTCTTAGGAGGTAGGGTACGAGCCTTCACTCAACATTTGTTGACTTACAGTCTTGGACACAAAATTAGCGCTGAGCCTCAAAATTAGCATTTTATCTCACACTATTCTTCATTTCTTGGTTCTTTTATGCACATTACTTTCTCTTTTGTGTCTCCAACCCCTGTTTCTCTGTTCTAAGTTACAAGGTAGTACAGAGCACAGAACAAATTCTTGTGGCCACTAAGAGACTTTCCAGGAACTGATCAGTTAGCAGACTATGGAGGAAGATCTTTTCCCACAATGTTTATGAAAACACTTGGAATCACTGTTTACCTTAAAAGATAATTTTTACTTAAAAATGGTAGGACCTTTCTTAAAGAAATCTTCCCAGTAGTTAATAGGAAATGTCTCCAGATAAAATTTTGTGCCACAGTAATGGTTTAGTAAATTGGTTAACTGTGTTTCCTGTCATTAATGTGGAAAAAAAATATATTTTTAAAGTGGGAGCTGCTGAGTTAATAGGGTTTAAAAGCGAAGTATGTAGAAAATACTGAGCACATTTATAGTGGAATAGTTAAGTGAGTAATAACAAATTAACATATGCCCAACCCATTGAGATAAAAATAGTGGAGGGGAGGAGCCAAGTGATCATTTGGTTGACCCTTTACTCAATCACAAACACTAAATTGGGACTGGTACAGAATTTTAAGTGCCTTTTTCTTGGGCCTTACTGCTGTGATCTTTCTTTAGAATGGTTTGATACACCCTTTGGAGGGCTGGCCTCTGTGGATGTTGTCTGTGCCAAATTACAACACAGAACAAGGGACTGTTCTGTTTCATTTACTGAGAATAGTGCTTAATAAGTACTATTTGACAACATGCTGAATTAAGAGAATGTTATAAGGATGTTTCACAAAGGAAAGTGAGTAAAACATCTGATGTTCACAAGTTCTATTTATATGTATGTTGATAGCAATATAAAGCCATGCTTAAAGCTTTATTTTTAAAATTTTATTTAATACATGTGAATATGTATGCTGAGAGAAAATGACCTCATCTGGTTCCAAATATATACAGTATCTTGATATAGTTAATGCTATTTCAGAATGCAGTTTCTTTTTTGTTGTTTGTTTGTTTTTGGCCTTGTTGGTTTGAAATATATTAGACCCTGGTAAATTGATTTATGTTAACCAAAACACGTGCAATACTGATTTGTAACCTGGGATATAGTCATGATGCTTTCTTTTCTCTTGCCTTTGACTTTTATCTTATCCTAATATCTTATCTTACTTTATCATCATAAGTAACTGTGGTTTCCTTTCTAAAAATGGAATCTCAAGTGGAAATTATACTGAGTGATCATACATTTATGTAACTGTGTTTGCACAAGTGTAAAAAAGATCAGTGAGATTTAATATCCAATGGAGAAATAACTGTCAAAAATTTTTTATAAAACTTCTATTTATACTTCAGTGTCACAGGCTAAGCATTTATGTTGAGTTTAATTCATCATAGATTTTAGCATATGGAAGTACTCCTGTGAGATATTTGCTTTTTTTTTTTTTTTCCTTCAGCATGATCTGAGCTCACTGCAGCATCTATGTCCTGGGCTCAAGCGATCCTCTCACCCCAGCCTCTTGAGGAGCTGGGGCCACAGGCATGTACCACCACACCCAGCTAATTTTTAAATTTTTTTGTAGAGACGGGGTCTCCCTATGTTGCCCAGGCACATCTTAGACTCTTGGGCTCAAGTGATCCTCCCACTTCAGTCTCCCAAAGTGCTAGAATTACAGGTGTGAGCCACCATGCCCAGCTCCATTTCTTAATAGATATCTATATGCTATAATCAGGTCTAACATATGAAATAATTAACTTGTGTGTTGAAGTATAAAATACTATAATTTGTCATTTAAAGGAATGTAAGATTTAGATGATCCTTAATGCTCCTTGCAACTTAAAGATTCTGCACCTCACTGACATTAAGCTTGTATGAGACCTGTAGTCTGTTTGAATACATAAGCAGCTACCTGTGTCACACAGTTGTAAGGTGGTATTATACTTGTGATGATTTTAAAGAGCTATTTCTATTTTGTCACTGACAACAGAGTCTAAGAAAAACCTGAATTATTGCATAATCAAATAAGACCTAATATCCCTTTCTTTTTCTTACCTTGGAGCTGGTATAATTCTCTTGAACAGAGCAAAGGCCAGCATCAAAACAAGAGAAAGATTTAAGGATAAACAGAATAATGAAGTCGTGACTAGTTTTCACATTCACATGTGAATGTGTTTTTCAGTGCGAACTAAAATACAATGTAAACTAATGCCTATTTTATGTTTTATTTTGTTAATATCTGGCACTCATGTAACATTTATGATTTGCAGAATGCTCTCACTGATGTTCTCATTTAATTCTCACAACAGTTTCTGAAAGAAGTACTGTTCTCACATTGCAGATGAGAAGACTGCCCGCGAGCAGTTTAATCAGGAGCACACCGCTAGTGGCCCACTGGAATTCTAACTCTGCCCTTGGACTTCAAAGCTGGCCCTTCTCTCTGTTGCTTCACTGTGTTCCCCTGCGCTGGGTTTGCTTTGATATTACATTGAGATACACAATTTAGGTCAATGTGTATGTGCTCATATGAAATTTGAGTATCTCATTTATTTTATAGAATAGGCGATTTAGTTTTCCCTCTCAGATGGTATAATGTTTGAGACCAAGAAGCAGGAGGCCGAGTTCTAGTCTTGCTATTGCCACTGACTGATAAGGGACCTTGTACATATTTCCTTAATTATAAAAGGAAAGCACTTGACCTTTAGTTTCTCCAAGCAACCTTCTAGTTCTAAAATTCTGTGATTCCAAATTTGTTCTTGTTCCACTCAAAATTGTTGCTTTAAAAAACTCCAACCTCATATGATTAGCCCAAATTTTTACATATGTTGTTTCTAATTGCCTAAGCCAGGAATTTTTAGCCTTAAAGTTTTGGATAGTATACTAATAAAATCCCTTTGTAATGATACAAGAAAACCTTTCTTCCAAAAAATTCTATTCTGTAATAAATAGTGTTCCTTAGTAAAGCTCTCATCCTGAATTTGGAGAATGGAAAATGACAGCATAATGCCAGTTACACAGGAAACTTAATCCAGGAAACATACATTAAGCATCATTATTAAGTACTGGAGTTGCTAAGACCTTGAGCTCTCAGGCTAGTGTGGAAGGCAGACCTACAAATATGAAATGTCACTGCAGTTACAAGAACCCTGGGGAAGAGGTGTACCAGGGCCAAGGAAGTGAAGGGAAGGAATCAGTTCCATCTATTGGATGGAAGATGGAAGGCATGCCAGCAAAGGTTTCACTGGGAATGGGAATTAGAAGTCGGAGAAAGGATAATTTTAGGCAGAGGGAAGTGTGTACAGAGGGGCAGAAGCTTTAAGGTTTGTACTTCCAAGAACCTTAGGTAGTTTGTTTGTATCACCTGCTGGAAGAGGATGATGTGCTGGAAAGGTAACTTGTGTCTAGCTTGGGAAGGTTTTATGTGGATTTGGGAGTATCCTAAGCATTAAGTAGACTGTTAAGAAGGGAATGAAAAACAGATCTCTTGCAAATATGACAGAGGAGACTCTCCAATTTCTAGCTTGGGTAACTATAGGGGAAGGGCTTTCTAGGCAACAGAATAAGCCTGAGGAAAAATAGCATGGAGGCCTGAGATAGCCCCTGGAGCTGTGCTGGTCTTTATCTGTGCACTTTTCTTTGATTCTGCCTTCTGGTATACGTTACCAGTGTTACTGCTGTGGCTGGGTCCTAAAGGGTTTCATGCTGCACCCATGGCATTTGGACTTTTTTGTTAGAGTAGTAAAGAGCCATGGAAGGATTCAAAGCAGGAGAATGATGTGAGCAGATTGGCATTAGGAAGGTTCTCATAGCTCTAGAATGGGAACCAGTTTAGATGGGTATTAGAATGTAATCAGCTGGGAGCTGCTGGGACCCTTATTAGGCCTAGAACAGAGGGGATGTGCAGAAGAGAATGGACCTGAGAGACAATGAGTTAGAACAATGACAATCAATTTACCCTGCTTAATTGAGTGCTTACTGTATACCAGGTGCTTGGTCCAAGTGCTTTGCATTTACACACACATTTAATCCAGCCTACAACCTTACAAAGTAGACACTATTATTATTAATATCTGCATTGTGTTGATGAGGGAAGTGGGTTAAGTAACTTACTGGGCCTGTGCTTGACAATTATGTATATAACTTTAAATATTATACAACAGCTATCAGGATTAGTGAAGCTTAATACAGTTTCATTGGCCCTTTCATAATTGCCCTCCATCCGAAGGACTCTGAATGGGACTTGAGTTTATGTCCTTTCTGTATCTCCCTGGGTATATTTATAAATGTTACTCTAAATAGGTAGATCCAGCGCAGATGCTGAGGAAGGAACTCCAGCTGCTGTATAAGTGAGAACAGTCTTAGGTGCCCCAAGGTTGTTGAATTCTCTGTAACGAAGACAGAGCCACAGCAGAGAATGTTCATGTTTATTAAACCAATGCAATCAAGTACTATGTGACTCTCTTGCATCCAGTTTTGGGATTCTTTTTTTTTTTTTTTTTTCCTTCCATTTTTGAAGAGAAGGGCATCTCACTATGTTGCCCAGGCTGGTCTCAAACTCCTGGACTCAAGCTGTCCTCCTGCCTTGGCCTCCTGAAACATTGGAATATAGGCATGAGCCACTGCGTCAGCCGGGATTCTGTTCTTTGCAAATTAAACGGAAACTTTTTTTACAAACTTCCCCATGGGTATATGGTTTCCCAGTGGTGGTCATTTGGATGGATGAGTGCCCCAGGGTGGCAGTTCAGGGTCGGGAATAGTGAGTCCATAAAGTAAGGGAGTCAGTGCCCAGCAGCAATTGAAACCATTAGCTGCATCCCAGGAGGTGAAGATGGCATTGGAGTTTAAATCATGGCGCCCATTTCCCTCAGTATCAGTGGCCAGCAGGGTTTTTTTTTTTTTTTTTTTCTTTTTTTTCCTGTTTTTAAATATTTTCTGGTCCCTAATATAGTTCTTTTGGCAAAAAAACAGAAAGACTTCCCTTTCTTCTTTCCCCTTCCTATCTAGGGTTGAAAAGTACAGTCAGAGGAGAAAAGAGAGGAAGTGTCAAGACCTCAGCATGACAGTTAGAGTAATAATTTTGAAACTATTTAAAGCTATGATAATTATGCTCAATTAACTTTAAAAAGCCAAGTGAAATTGTTGAAAATTATTTCAAACTTTATTCTTAAAGACTAATAGGTTTTGGCTGCATTTATTTCTCAATTAAATTTATCTGAGTTTAAGATTCTGTTTATCTCCAGAGCCTGCGGAGTGTGTTCTTTTGGCCTAGTGGCAATGTGAATGAAGTAGGCTGTACTGTTATGTGGCTCTTCCACTCACGTTAGGCGAGGTGACAACTGCTTTTGTATCATAATATCTCAAAGTATAAAATGGGTTTTGGTCGCTTTTTACCCATGAAGTCTTTTTGAAAGGTACTGTATAAACACAGCACTTGACCTGTCATTCTCTTCAATTCTGTATCTAGTCTGTACTGAAATAACAAGCTTCCTTCCTGTATTAGCATGTGTGATAGGCAGAATTCTGAAATGGCTCCCTTGTACTCATCCCCTGATGTTATGCTAGATTATGTTATGTGTATGGCAAAAGGGGATTTAAATTTTACAAATGTAATTAGCGTCCCTAATTGGTTGAACCTAGTGTCTTAGTTCAGGCTGCCATAACAAAGTCCCATAGACCAGGTGACTTATAAACAACAGAAATTTATTTCTCACAGTTCTGGAGACTGGCATTCCAGGATCACGGTGCCAGTATGGTCAGGTTCTGGTGAGGGCCCTCTTGCAGATTGCAGGCTGCTGACCTCTCCTTGTATCACGTGGCAGGGAGAGAATGAGAGAGGTGCCTGGGGTCCCTTCACTAATCTTACCTATGAGGCTTTACCCTCATGACCTACTTACTTCCCAGATGCCCCACCTCCTCATACCATCACCCTAGAAGTCAGGATTTCTCACTTTGGGAGAACACAAGCATTCAGCTTATTATCCATGCAGGGAGACTATCTTGGTGGCCCAACCTAATCAGGCAAGCCCTTTTGAATGCAAGAGATTTCCCTAGCTGGTCACAGAAGAGAAAGTCAGAGATATTTGAAGCCTGAGAGGGATTTAGCATGAGACAGGTTTTCTGGTGCTGAGAAGGGGATGGGGCCACTGGGCAAGGACCTGAGAATAGGAATCAAGAACAGTTTTCAGTGAATACCCAGCAAAAGGACAGGGACTTCAGCCTTAACAACTACAGCAGAATTCTGCCAACAAGAATGGGCTTAGAAGAGGACCCTGAATTCCAGATGAGAAAGCAGCCAGCTGACACTGATTTCAGCCTGAGTGGAGAGCCCAGCCTTGGGGTGCTAGACATCTGACTATATTTAAGCTGCTAAGTTTGTGGTAACTTGTTGCACAACATTACAAAACTAACACATTATCCTTCTCTTCATTTCTGTCTACTGATGCTGATTATTGGTCTTGAGAGTTGCAGTGTTAGCATCTCTCAAGCTTACAATATGTTTTCCATCTGTGGCCTTAAGAGCCACTGTTGCATTGAATGAACGAGAACCCCACTCATTTCTTTCCCCTTGTCTCTTTTGAAACCCCAAGTTCGATCTTATTGGTTCTGTTGTATTATGATACTTGGTATGGATTTCAACCTCTGGGGCAGGTAGGAAAGACCTTAACCTCTCAATTGAGAGGTTACTTGTTAAAGTATCATCATGCTTAAAGTGATTTGAGGATACAGGTTTCTTTCCCTTTTACTTTACTGAGTTAATTCTTGGTGATTTTATGTCATGCTCACCTTACCGTTTGGAGTGAGTCTGTTATTCCCATTTCGTATGTAGAAGACAAGCAAAAGAACAGTATGTGGCTATTCCATAGTGAGGTGGAGTTGAGCCCTAGAGCAGAGCGAGGTGTGTGGGATGAACAGAGGGTGTTTACAGTACACAGCAACCAGGAGCCGTTGACTTTGGCTCATGGACTTTGACACCATGGACATCTGAGACTCATCAGGGAACTGTAAGCATAGCAAGAAGGAAGTCTCTAATTTTGACTGTCTCACAAGGGGGAAAAGAACATGCGTTGCTGTATTATATGTATGTGATTATTCTATTTTAGTCTCTTTGGTGTTTTTAGACACTTTATCTACTTTCCTTTTGCATCTAGAAAATATTGAAATGGAAATATTGAAAAATATGAGATGGAAGAAAATATTCTCATTTTATTAAGTTGATGGAGAGTTGGAATGGGGTAAAAAGGTTTTCATATTCTTTTTTTTTTAATTTTGTGGTTATATAGTAGGTGTATATATTTATAGGCTACATGAGATATTTTGGTACAGGCATGCAGTGTATAATAATCACATGAAAAATTGGGTATCTATCTCCTCAAGCATTTGTCCTTTGTGTTACAAATAATCTAATTATACTTTTAGTTATTTTTTAATGTATAATTAAATTATTAATATTGTTGACTATAGTCCCCCTGTTGTTCTATAAAGAGGGTCTTATTCTTTTTAACTTTTTTTGTGTGTGCCCATTAACCATCCCCACCTTCCTCCCACCCCCACTACCTTTCCCAACCTCTTGTAACCATCCTTCTATGTGCTGTCTTCATGAGTTCAGTTGTTTTGATTTTTAGATCCCACAGATAAGTGAGAACATGCGATGTTTGTCTTTCTGTGCCTGGCTTACTTCACTTAACATAATGACCTGCAGTAGCACCCACGTTCTTGTAGATGACAGGATCTCATTCTTTTTGATGGCTAAATAGTACTCCATTGTCTATAAGTACCACATTTTCTTTATCCATTCATCTGCCGATGGACGGATGCTTAGGTTGCTTCCGCATCTTGGCTGTGATGAACAGAGCTGCAACAAACATGGGAGTGTAAATACTTCCTTGTTATACTGATTTTCTTTGTTTTCTATCTATACTCAGTAGTGGGATTGCTAGATCATATGTTAGCTCTAATTTTAGTTTTTGGAGGAACCTCCAAACTGTTCTCCAAAGTGGTTGTACTAATTTACATTACTACCAGCAGTGTATGAGGGTTCCCTTTTTTCCATGTCCTTGCCTTCATTTGTTATTGCTTGACTTTGGATAAAAGCCATTTTAATTTGGGTGAAATGATATTTCATTGTAGTTTTGATTTGCATTTCTCTGATGATCAGTGATGTTGAGCACTTTTTCATATACCTGTTTGCCATTTGTATATCTTCTGAGAAATGTCCATTCAAATATTTTGCCCATTTTTAAATTCAATTATTAAATTTTTTTCCTATAGAGTTGTTTGAGCTCCTTATATATTCTGGTTATTAATCCCTTGTCAGATGAGGAGTTTGCAAATATTTTCTCCTATTCTGTGGGTTGTCTTCACTTCAATGATTCTTTTCTTTGCTGTGCACAAAGCCTTTTTACTTTATGTGACCTCATTTGTCCATTTTTGCTTTGGTTGCCGGTGCTTGTGGAGTATCACTCAAGAAATCTCTAGTCCAGTGTCCTGGAGAGTTTCCTCAGTGTTTTCTTTTAGTAGTTTCATAGTTTGAGGTCTTAGATTTTAGTCTTTAATCCATTCTGATATGGCAAGAGATAGGGGTCAAGTTTCATTCTTCTGCGTATGGATATCTGGTTTTCCCAGCACTGTTTATTGAAGAGACTGTCTTTCCCCCAGTGCATGTTCTTGGAGCCTTTGTCAAAAGTGAGTTAATTGTAGGTGTGTGGATTTGATTCTGAGTTCTCTGTCCTGTTCCATTGTTCTATATGTCTGTTTTTATGCCAGTACCATGCTGTTTTAGTTACTATGGCTCTGTAGTATTAACATAATTTGAAGTCCAGTAATGTGATGCCTCCAGTTTGTTCTTTTGCTCAGGATAGCTTTGGTTATTCTGGGTCTTTTGTGGTTCCATATAAATTTTATGATTGTTTTTCCGTTTCTGTGAAGAATGACATTGGTATTTTGGTATGGATTGTGTTGAATCTGTAGATTGCTTTGAGTAGTATGGGCATTTTAACAACATTGATTCTTCAAATCCATGAACAGGGAATATCTTTTCATTTTTTTGTGTCCTTTTCATTTCTTTCCTCAGTGTGTTATAGTTTTCATTGTAGAGATGTTTTACTTCTTTGGTTAAGTTAATTTCTAGGTATTTAATTTTATTTGTGGCTATTGTAAGTGATTGCTTTTTTGATTTATTTTTCAGATTGTTCACTGTTGGCATATAGAAATGCTGTTGATTTTTGTTTGTTGATTTTGTATCCTGGAACTTTACCAAATTTGTTTATCAGTTCTAATAATTTTTTGGTGGAGTCTTTATTTTTTTCTGGATATAAAATCATATATCATCTGCAAACAAGGACCATTTGACTTTTTCCTTTCCAATTTGGATGCTCTTTATTTCTTTCTCTTGTGTTCTCTTGTGTGATTGTTCTAGTTAGGACTTCCAGTACTATGTTGAATAACAGTGGTGACAATGGACATACTTGTGTTCCAGATTTTAGAGGAAAGGCCTTCAGTTTTGCCCCATTCAGTAGCATGCTAGCTGTGGGTCTGTCATATATGGCTTTATGATGTTGAGGTATGTTCCTTGTATACCCAGTTTTTTGAGGGTTTTTATCATGAAGGGATGTTGAGCTCTATTGAATGATTTTTCAGCATCAATAAAATGACCATATGGTTTTTGTCCTTCATTCTGTTGATATGATGTGTCACATGGATTGATTTCTGTGTGTTGAACTGTCCTTGCATCCCTGGGATAAATCCCCCTTGGCTTTGATGAATGAGCTTTTCAGTATATTGTTGAATTTAGTTTGCTAGTATTTTATTGAGGATTTTCTGCATCAATATTCATCAGAGATAATGCCCTGTAGTTTTTTTGTTTGTTTTGGTGTGCCTTTGTCTGGTTTGGGTATCAGGGTAACACTGACCTCGTAGAATGAGTTGGGAAGTATTCCCTCTTCCTCTATTTTTCTTTTTTTTCAGAGCAGTTTGAGTATGATTGGTATTAGTTCTTTTTAAATGTTTGTTAGAATTCAGCAGTGAAGCCCTCAGGTCCTGGGCTTTTATTTACTAGGAGACTTTTATTATGGCTTTGATCTCATTACTTGTTATTAGTCTGTTCAGGTTTTGATTTCTTCCTAATTCAGTCTTGGCAGATTGTATATGTCTAGGAATATATCCATTTCTTCTGGATTTTCCAATTTATTGGCATATAAGTTGCTCATGGTAGCCACTAATGATCCTTTGACTTTCTGTGGTATCAGTTGTAATATCTCCTTTTTTATTTCTAATTTTATTTATTTGACTCTTCCCTCTTTTTTTCTTAGTCTGGCTAAAGGTTTGTCGATTTTGATTATCTTTTCGAAAAGCCAAGTTTTCATTTCATTGGTATTTTGTATTGTGTTCTATATTTCAAATTCATTTATTTCTGCTCTGATTTTTATTATTTCTTATACTAATTTTGGATTTTGTTTGCCCTTGCTTTTCTAGTTCTTTAAGATACATCACTGGGTTATTAATTTGAAGGTTTTTTCCTTTTTGATGTAGGCACTTATAGCTATTAACTTTCCTTTTAGCACTGCTTTCGCTGTATCCCATAGGTTTTAATATGTTGTGTTTCCATTATCGTTTGTTTCAATACGTTTTTAACTTTTCTTCTTAATTTCTTCGTTGACCCATTGGTCACTCAGGAGTATGCTGTTTAGTCTCCACGTGTTTACATAGTTTCGGAAATTTTTCTTGTTATTGATTTGTAGTTTTATTCAGTTGTGGTCAGAAGAAGGTGCTTCATATTATTTCAATTTTTTTTTTTTTTTTGCATATTTTAAGACTTGTTTTATGACTTAACCGTTTTTTTTTTGTTGTTGTTGTTGTTGTTTTGTTTTTTGTTTTTTTTTTTGAGACGGAGTCTCGCTCTGCCGCCCAGGCTGGAGTGCTGTGGCCGGATCTCAGCTCACTGCAAGCTCCGCCTCCCGGGCTCACGCCATTCTCCTGCCTCAGCCTCCCGAGTAGCTGGGACTACAGGCGCCCACCACCTCGCCCGGCTAATTTTTTTGTATTTTTTAGTAGAGACGGGGTTTCACCGTGTTAGCCAGGATGGTCTCGATCTCCTGACCTCGTGATCCGCCCGTCTCGGCCTCCCAAAGTGCTGGGATTACAGGCTTGAGGCACCGCGCCCGGCCAACCGTTTTTTTTGTGTAACCACTTACTTCAGGTAAACTTCTTCAATTAGTTGCCCTTATCTGAAAAAAATAACTCGTATGTTTATATATGCTTAATGATATTCCAACTGTCTTTCTTCATGTCTGTATACTCATCTATTTGTCTGTCTGAGAAATTTAGAAAATAGTCACTGGATCAAGTCGACACAGTGATTTGCTGATGGATCTTGGTGAAGGACAGTCCTTAATTTATTGAGCCAAGCTGTACTGATCCCTTATTTTGTCATTGTCTGTGAAAACCTTAAAATGTTATTCCAATTTAATGTAATTTAAACTTTGCAAATAGCGATCTTTTATCTATAATTTTTTGTACACTTTCAGTCATTAAAATAGATTTTTCATTTAAAAAAAGTATATGGGTATACAATAAACTTATGAACTCTCACAGCTATAGCTTGCCTCCCCTTAAGCCAGATAAATATTCCATGTCTCAGATTACAAGTTTAGGAAATATTCCTATGTAAGTATGACTAAGTGTCAAAGTGATTTTCTTTTGTTACATTTTGCCCCAGAAAATTATACCAGTAATTTATTCGTAAGCAGTATAATTGCTTGGGAATGTAACCACAGTAACAATTTAATTGATGGTATCTTTCAGTCAGTATCTGTAAACTCTTGGGGTTGGTTTTGGTGGAGTTTTTTTTTTTTCCTCATCTTTAGAGTTTTAAAAAGAAATGATAGCTGTTTTGTTTTCCAGTTCAATTTTAAGAAGTTGCACCCTACTTAACAGAGACACTTATTTTACTTCTTTTAGGCCTATTATATCTTTATAGCCCTATCTATAAAACTTAATGATCTGGGTTTTTTTAGTGTTTGCTTATTTCCATTATTTTGATATAGTGCCCTTTCATGTTGAACTTTTTTATTGTGTGCGTTTTGAAGTCATGGATGTAGAATGTCATCTAGCCACTGTCTTCAGGGCAACCCACCTGGCAAAATAAAATAGTATGCATTTTTCTTATTAACCCTCTGTTATGTGTACAGATCATATTAAAATTCGGTGGTTTTATATATTGATACTGGAAACATCATTAGGTTTTCAACATTGACATTTGTATGAGTCTTTGTTTCTTTCAAGTTGTATGTGGTTTTGTTTTTAAGGCGAAGCAGTATTTTTGGAAATCTACTTAATGTGAGTGACTCCCCCAAACTGTCAAATATGTAGTTGAAATATTTTTCTGAAGGATATATATTTGGTATGACTTCTGGTACAATGAATTATATTTTATAATTTGATTCTCTTGTATTTTATGTTTGTTTTATTTGTCACATAATAAAGTTCAAAGGAAGCTATGCCAGATTTGAAACTGACACTGAAAGTCCCTAACGTTTGACCTGCAATCCCAGCTACTCAGGAATCTAAAACACGAGAATCGCTTGAACCCGGGAGACGGAGGTTGCAGTGAGCCGAGATTGCTCCGCTGCACTCCAGCCTAGGTGATGGAGTGAGACTCTGTCTCAAAACAAAACAAAACAAAACAAAACACTGAAGTCATATTTGTTGAGAGACTTCTATCTACACAGTACTCTATTGAGTCCTTTATATTTATACTCATAAAAGCATCTCAACTTCCTTATGTAATTATTAATACTATTATTTTAAATGTGAGAACACTGAAGGCTCAAGATGTTAAGTAATTTACCCATGATCATATAGTTAATTAATAATAGAACCGTGCTTTGAGAGGCCAAGGTGGCAGGATCTCTTGCGACCAGGAGTTTAAGACCAGCCTGGGCAACATAGGGAGAGATCCTGTTTCTACAAAAACTAAAAAACATCCAGTGTGGCAGTGCATACCTGTAGTACCAACAATTTGGAAGGCTAAGGCAGGAGAATCATTTGAGCCCAGGAGTTCATGGCTACAATTGAGCTATGATCGTGCCAGTGCACTCCAGGCTGGGCAGCAGAGTGAGACTGTCTCTAAAAATATATCAATAAATATAAATAAACCACAGTTTCAACTAAATCTGGCTGTAAATCCAATCCTAGGCTATTTCTGAGAGAATGCACGCTGTGTCTCACCTACCAGGTAGAATAATAAATTCATTTAAGTTACTGGAAGCAGAGAGTTGGGGATGGAGAGGTTGGGATCTTAGAAACATGGCTGGTCATTTGGCCTCTGATGTCTGGTATAGCCTGAGATGACACCTGTCTGCTTCTGTGATTCTCTTACTTTCTCTGTCTTCTGTGTGTCTTTTATGGTGTGAGCATCTCTTCACACAGTGTTATAGATACACACATTGCACAAACCAAATGCATCATCTTACGACCTGTCCAACAGTGGAGGACAAACTGGATGTATCAGACTTACTGAGAGGAATGTCTCTATATTGTAGTTTAATGGATTTTCAAAGAGTAATCCTTTGATGTAAATCTGAGCCCCCTCTCTCACCTGCGTGCCTGAAATATTCCATGGTATGTGTCAGGTCTTGTGCTAAGAGATTTAGTATATTTTGAATGTTTGCAGAAATACTGGTACTACAGTTGCTCATCTGTTTTTCTGAAAGTTGCTTGGTGTAGAAATCTTACCTTTTAAATATTAGTTACAGTTCAGTATTTCAGGGTGTAAAATTTCAGATTTGAATTAAGGCATACTTCTGTTTCATACAGCAGGAGTCTATTATATGTAATTCCTGGTCATTCTACTGTTGAGAAAGGAGTCTTTTGTCCAAGGGTTCATTTGAAAAGAGGTAATAATATATCCCTAATCTTTTTTTCTCTTTTGTATCATGCATTCCTGTTTGCTTAGATTTCACCTTGAAGTTCTTTGACTTCATTACCACATATTGCTTTGTCTAGATTAATCTCGATTTTCTTCTTTTGTTACTGGGATTTCACAGTAAACTGTAAAATGTAGAAACAAAATTCTTTCACTTGCTTGGAGTTCAAGTTTATAGTCTTTGGGCCTTTGAATAAAGTACTCACCCAAAAATAGGATTTTAATGTAGCTTTGTTGATGTTTAAGGTAGGAAGATATCAATAGAAAATACCTGAAAAAAGTTTTTTTTCTTATACATTCTGCTTTCTTTGAGGGGCTTAAATGTTTAAAATCTGAGTGCTTAATTTATATTTAGATGTATTTGATATGAACATTCACCAATTTATACCTAAGATAGTTCATGTAGAAAGCAGTTGTTACACACTTGCTCTATTGCCTAGTGGTCTTGTGGAATGCAAACAACAGAAAAAGAGATGATGTTGAGCCAAAAGAGCTGATAGGCTAATTGGGGAGATGAGGGTTTCTGCTTGTTTCATGGTGTACACACCAAGGAAAGATAGGTGCTATGGGGACTTAAGTGCATCTTTAGCACTTATTCTGTCATTACTTTTCTAAACATTTTATACTTCTAGTCAATACAGGAATTAGAAGTCACTTTTAGATTAGTCAACATTATATGACAGCAGATACATAGCTTAACTTAATCAGAATGTTTTCCCAGAACAAAAATATTCTGAGGGATTTAAAGGAAAAAACCTTTCTGATTTGATTGGCATATAGATTCTGCTCCCAAAAGTTAAGTTGCTTTCTTTTAAATTTTTGGACATTTTCAGAAAACAGGGAGCTCCTAATCATGGGTTGCACTAGAATTTATGTGCTACATGTTTAAGGCCTAAGGTACAAGAGAAGGGATTGAGAGTTGGTTACTGGGTACTTAGTCTTAACAATAGTCAAATGGGTACAGAAGCCACAGTCTGTGCCGTGGCTTTCCCTTTCTGTTGTACTCACTGTTTGATATCAGTCAGGTATTAATGCTGACGTTAAGTTCTCCTGCTGATGGTTAATTCTAGGACAGATGTTTCATCTGTATTCCTCACAGTTTTTTGCCATTAATATAAAAGCACTCATTGTTTTTCTCTCTGCATTGGGGATACTTGATACCACCCCGTTTAGACTTATGCCCTTTACTTAGTTTATCAATAACTTAGAATCAAAGCATATAATATATACAAATTTAACCATTCAAATAGTGAGTTAACAAATACCTCTTTTTTGTAAATAGACACAAGTACGGAGTTTTTTTTTATTAAAGGTGTGACAATATTTTTAGTGATTTTAGGGTAATCTTGGCTTTCTGAAGTAATCTAGAGTTAGCAAAAGTAATACAGCCTCTACAATCAGAAACTAGGAAGCCTGAAATAATATATTAGAAGCAATAATGATAAATACTGTAAACCCAATGGAATTATTTTGAAGTTAAAAAAAAATTAGATACCAAACCTTGTTCAAAATTTACAATCTAGAACCAGGCTTAGACAGTACTTCCTTAGATTGACACCTTTAGTAAAGTTGGTTTAAAAAAAAAAAAAAAAAAAAAAGACAAAACTCTACTTTTGTGTGTTGGAAGTAGTACATATATTTTGATGGAGTCATGCAGGCATTGCAGTATTTAAACTTTATTTAAATGCTCCTGTGCATCAATTTCAGCTTGGACTCAAGTCACAGAGACCCAAAGTGAAGTCTAGCTAGGAGATCTGAGGTTGATGCTGCTCAGGATGACAGGGACCCAGGTTTTTTTCTCAGTTGTTGCTATTTCTTGGCCTCAATTCCAGTCCTAACTTCCCTTCAAGATCTGAGATGGTCGCTGGCACTCTAGTAATGTCATCTACATTCCATCTGTCAGAAAGAATAAAGAGGGAAAAGAAGGGCCCATTCTTTTTAAAGATAGATCTTTGTTGCCACTTATGTTCAGCATTGTACTGGAGATTCTAGCTAGGGCTATTCGGCAAGTAGAAGAAAAAACGTGGCATCCAGTTTGGAAAAGGAGAAGTAAGACTGTATCTTTTCAGAGATGACATGAATTTGCATACAGAAAATCCTAAGGAATCTATTTGTTTTTGGTTTTTGTTTGTTTGTTTTTGAGACAGTTTCACTCTTGTTGCCCAGGCTGGAGTGCAATGGTGAGATCTCGTCTCACTGCAGCCTCCACTTAGAACCACTGTCACCGTCTTCCTTAAGGCTGCCGATCCTTCTCACACACAGGGACCATTGGCCCTGAGACAAGCAACTGTGTTCTCATTTTTACACATGATTAGAACAGGACAGCAACTAAACTCAAGTGCCACTGTTGCTGTCTATAGTGGTTGTTTTTCCAGAGCACCTCGTGTCTTAGTATCCACAAAACAATAGCACCTAGTAATGCGCTGCATTGTTGAAGTCAATGAGAGTAGAAATGTAGGCACTTGCATAGTGTTGGAGGATCATTTGGGATAGCTGAAAGTTAGAGGTGACTTTTAGCATAGTAATAAAATTATTCATTGTGGCTGCTCAGATTTAGGACACTGATTTTCTGTTACATTCCTGGTATCTGTCCAGAAACTTTGTCTTTTTAAAATCCATACTATGCTTTGCAGGAAGCTTTTATCATCAGGTGGCTTCAGATAGTTTTATTTGATTGATACCAGTGTCTGTTCCTTCCTCTTCAGTCTTACACTTTCTTATAATACCTCAACCACTGGGCTAAAAGCAGTTTCTTCTCTTGTTCCAAGAGCTTTCTTTTCCCACTGAAGACATTTTGGTTTTTTCAGTTTCCATTGACTTCATTTATTACCTGTACTTCAGTGATGTCCTATAACCACATCCTTCCTTATCACTTTGTCATTTCTCCCTCTTAGAAGTTAGTTGCCAATTCGTTATTTCTTTCAGAGTTCTCCTCCTCTTTTTTGACTTTCTGTTTGGAACACCTTGCTGCCTTTTCACAGACAACATTTTCATTTTTTGATTTCATGATTGTTCTTTCATTGTTTTATAACAGTTTTCTATGATTTCACCTCTTTCCCCCCACCACATACCGTTTCTTTACTCATCATGTAATTTGATTGTAGTCCATCAGGACAGAGAAGTACTACTAGAATGTCATGTTGTATTCTCACAGTAAACAGTTCTTGTTTGTTTATAAGACAGGAAAACAACTAAGACATCATTTGTTTTAAATGTGTGAGAGGATGCTAGGCTGGGCGCGGTGGCTAACGCTTGTAATCCCAGCATTTTGAGAGGTTAAGGCGGGTGGATTGCTTGAGTCCAGGAGTTTGAGACCAGCTTGGGCAACGTGGTGAAACCCCCTCTCTACAAAAAAGAAGAATAAAAAATAATGTTTGAAGATGCGAATTAAATAGTGTTTAATTATATCCCTCAGTTTATAGAATCAAGTGTAACTAAAAGAATGAGGAATGGCATTTTTTAATCTAAGCTACCTTTGCAAGGTGAAGGTAAGTTTGTATGTGTGAAGAATAGTTAGAAAGAACAACCTGTGTAATAAAACTTCAGTGATGATTAGAATCAGAAGACTGCTGGTGTTGAGGGTTATGTATATAGATGTTTTAGTTTGGGTAGGCTAACTGCTGTAACCAAAAAGAAAAACTGCAACACATCACAGGCATAATATCACAGTAGAATGGTATTTCTCACATAACAACTCAGTATGTGACCGGTCAGGGCCTGGGTAGATGGTTTGTTTGAATACATATGAATTGAGAAAACCGGCCTGCTTGCAGCTGTGCTATCTTCACTTTTTTCCAAGGTATTCCTGAGAATCAATATTTAGCCATTGGTCCAGAAAAGAGCACAGAGGATAGCTTATGAGCAGCTTTCATGGGTAAGGCCAGGACAGGAAGTAGGAAATGTCATTTCTATTCATACATCATTGGCTAGAACTCAGTGACATGGCACACTTAACTGCAAGGGCAGTTAGGGATTGTGGTCTACTGTGCACCTGGAAGGAAGAGGACTCTTACTTGGTAGTCAGCCCCTTCCATTGAAGGTATTTTGAAAAAAGTTTAAATTGTTAAGAGAAGGCCGGGCTCGGTGGCTCAAGCCTGTAATCCCAGCATTTTGGGAGGCGAAGGTGTGCGGATCACTTGAGGTCAGGAGTTCGAGACCAGCCTGGCCAACATGACAAAACCGCATCTCTACTAAAAATACAAAAATTAGCCAGACATGATGGTGTACACCTGTAATCTCAGCTACTCAAGAGGCTGAGGAAGGAGAATCACTTGAACCCGGGAGGCGGAGGTTGCAATGAGCCAAGATGGCACCACTGCACTCCAGCCTGGGTGATAGAGCGAGACTCTGTCTCAAAAAAAAAAAAAATTGTAAGAGAAGTACAGTGGTTTGGGTATTTAACTGACTCAGTAAATTTCCTTTCTACGTGAAAAGGACAAGTAAACACAATTAAAATTATGCCACACTATTTATTAAAAGAGGAAGAATAAGTACAGTATTATAACTTGAATAGCTTTCCTTTTGATGTTGGTAAAATAATGCACAACTGTTAAATTAGATTGATAATAAGTGCCAAGACAGAAATCATAGAACTTATTAAATTATTCATTGTTTAATAGATCTAGCTAAGACATAAGGAACAGTTTATGTCCGTGACAGATAAAAACAATATCAAGTTCAGCCAATCTGATTCTTATTATATATGTACTAACAAATCAGATTATTTCAGTGGGGCCATATTAGTCAGTCAACAACTATTTAAATGTCTACTACTATAGACAAGGCTCTACCACAGTGCTGAGAAAAAATCAGGCTAATGAAGAATAAAAACATACTTTAAAAAGAAAAATAATCTGTCATATAAGGTTATATATTAGCAAAGTTAGGTATTTCGGAGTTGAAGGGATTAAACATGCATGCCTTCTGCAGGGATACAGCTTCAGATGGTTTACCAAGCCAGTTACTCTGATGTGAAATACAATACTCTAAGTACAAAGAAACACAAATGTGAAAAAGAAAAAAAAAAACCTTAATATACGAGCACACAACTTACAGAGTTAACTAAAATCACGTATACTTGCCTTTTATTTGTTCTGTCAACTGGGGTTTGTTTTGTGCAACATAAGAATGGCAAGAAACAAACCCAAAAACCCAACATGAGCATGTGTCTGTTTTGTTCTCTGGATTCATCCCAACCTTAAAAGAAAACTCATCAGTAGTTAAGCTAACAAGTTTATTATTAACATATTATATTTAGTCATCCGAATGTCTTTCCTCTTCATGTTTAAAAATAAAAAAGCATTTAATAGAGATTTGGGTTCTGCTGTGACAGATGTTACATAACTACTTACATTGATTCACAACCATCCTAAGTAATTCAGAAGGGTGCTTTAATTCATAAAGGCACTGTAGTTATGCGGTAATTCAGATACATTCAACTGTAAGGAAGGTAATGACAATTTGGACAAAGCTAAAATACTTAACAATCAGCATAAAAAAATAAGATTCAGTGTCCAAGGAGAAATATTCTAAATAAAGATTAATAGCATGTTATGGTCCTGCAAACCTTTGTTCCTTATTCCTTACAACCATGTTTCTCAAAGTTGGTGAATGTCTAGACCAGTTTTAAAAGGGAAAAAAATGCTTGTAATTTCTACAGGTTAAGTTATTTTTATTGTGTTGGCATTTAAATATTAATACATAAACATTAAAAAGTTGATCTAAGATTTCTGTACTCATGGCTTTAAAACAAACTTATAAATTCAGCATAGACTGTAAGCAAAGCTATAAAATCAGTGCAGTTTAAATGAGTAGGATTAGGACCAGGGCTGGGCTCAGTGGCTCACACCTGTAGTCCCAGCACTTTGGGAGGCTGAGGCAGGAGGATCACTTGAGCCTGAGAAGTTGACGCTGCAGTGAGTTGTGATTGAACCACTTCATGCCAGACTGGGCGACAGAGCGAGAACCTGGCTCAAAACAAAAACGAAGAAAGATTAGAATCAGGAAGACATTCACAAAGGTAGCACTTGAGTTAGGGTGAGGAACTGGGTAAGTAAGGATTGAGAGATAAAGGCCAAGGCAAGGAAACTGAAGTGAGCAGAGGGCTCATATTAAGTGAGAATACAGCATGTATGTAAGCAGGGAATGGTCCCTTTGGGTTTTGTGTAGGTTGGGAGCGGGAGGGGGTAACATAAGGTAGTAAACTATTAGAAATAAATCATGGGGACCTTGAGTATTGGACTCAGGGCCTCATTCTGTATGAATGGAACTGCTGAAGGCATGTGAGTAGTACTACATTTTCATTTTTTAAAATGTTATCTGCAACAATATTTAAATATATTAGGAGAATAAAAAGATTGAGACCGGGCACAGTGGCTCACTCCTGTAATCACAGCACTTTGGGAGGCCGAAGCAGGCAGATCACTTGAGGCCACGAGTTTGAGACCAGCTTGGCCAACATGGTAAAACCTAAAAATACAAAAGTTAGATGGGTGTAGTGGTGCATGCCTGAAATCCCAGCTACTCGGGAGGCTAAGGCACGAGAATCGCTTGAAGCTGGGAGACAGAGGTTGCAGTGAGCTGAGATCACACCACTGTATGTACTTCAGCCTGGGCAACAGAGCAAGACTGTCTCAATAAAAGAAAAAGAAAGAAAGAAAAGATTGAAAATCCAGCCAAAAGGTCCACTCCACAAGCACAGGTACCTGGTTCATTACCAAGTTTCCAGGTCCTAGAACATAATTGGCCCTCAATAAGTGGGTAGTGATTGAATATATGATGCCTAATGAAGGACAGAGGGACATCTAGTTAGAAATGTGTAGGAAATAAAGTCTAGAATAGGACTCAGAATAAAAGTTAGCAACTGGTATTAACAGGGATTTTGAAGTTGTCTGCAACTAATTGAATTCTTGAGAAATATGTAAGATTGTAGAGGAGACAGGGTGAACAGGCTAAGGGGTGGAGCCTCAATAACTCCTACAGTTATGGCAAATGTCAAGGAGAAAGCACTGAGAGAAAATACCAAGCAGGGATCAGAAAGGTGGCTCAGGAGATCTGTTGGCCCAGAAGCCAAAGGAGCAGAAAAGAGAATTACCCATTTGCGCATGTCCAGCTTATAAATGTTTATTTTGGATTTTGAAATTGAATCCTTTTTTTTTTTTTTAAAGCAGACTAACTTTGCAGGTTTCATGGATTCTAGTTATCCTAGTGTTAAAAATTATTTTAACAGGTAGGTAAGACTTAATGTTGAAAGGATCAAGGTCAAATGGGGCAAGTAAAATCCAAGCATATCCCAGAAGCATGTTAAATGTGGGGAAATTTCAGGATGGCATTCACATATTTTGGAATTTGACATGCAGTTCTTTTAGACTTCTCCTTACTACATCATTGAGTTAAATATGTAAATTTTAGTACATTATATGTAGTAGTTAAGCAACAGAATAATTATGTCACAAAATTGTTTACTTTATGAATTCATTTAGTGTAATGTCTCTATTAGTGGCCTACCCCAGGATATTTTAGGTGATTATATTAAGTTTTATTTCTGGACAATTTTTCTGGAACTTATTTTGCCTAAAGCAGGCACACAGCTCAGTTAAAATAAAAAAAAACATAAGCTCAAAAATAGGCATTAGTTTCTTACTACTTTATGGCTTTAAAAATCATTCTGAATCCTCTTACTGGAGTGTTTACTACACCAGCTAGCAGTAGGACTTAACATTAAATTTTCATTTTGATTAACTTGACTGCAGTTGTTTCTTGGCTGCCTCTTTAGAGCCCACTGTGGGATAAAATTAAAACAGTTTTTATGATACAACAATTTAGTTGCAGAAAACAACGTTTATTTCCCCCTGAGTGGCAGTGTGTTCTACCTCTGGGTTTTCTGCGTACGCCCCATGTGTCTGGTTTCTCTCTTCTCCAATCCATCTTTTAGAGTTCCACCAGATTAATTTTTCTAAAGCAGAGCTTTGGCCATCTTCTCATCTAGAACCCTTCAGTGGTTCCCCTTTGCCTCTCTCTTACCTAAGCCCAGCTCATTCTTCAAAGAAAGAGCAGCTCACATGCTGTATTTGCCCTTTCACATTTTTCTTGATCTCCTCTGCTGAAATCCCGATCTCTGCTCTGCATTTCGTATTCCTCTTGCATAGCACTCATCATGGCTTCTCTTATGTAAAATTACATAGGAACCCACCTCACCCTCAAGAATGAGTTCTTGAATGTAGGGACCAAGTCTTCTTTATATTTTTGCCCACTCGCTCATTGCCATTTGCATAAAAAATAATAAATGTTTGTTGGATAACAAATGAATGTTTGTTGGAATAGTTAAAAATAAATGTGTGAACTGTCCCCTGTTCTAGATAATCCTGATCATCTTAACCATTACTTCCCCCCCCCAGCATCTCTCATCTTCGAATTAATTTGTAATTTAATTACTTATGTTTGTTACTGGTGTTGGCTGTTTTCTCCCTGTTGAATAGTAAGTGCCCTGGGGCAGTGATCTTGGGTTTGTTCACTGGTGTGTGCCTAGCACTCAAAACAGTGCTTGTTATATTGGTTGAGTGAATGAATGAAACTTGAAGCCAAAGGTCTGTTTCTCCCTGTTCTTTGGATTATTGTCAGTGGTTTTCAAGGTAAGGGACATTGTGGCATTGGAAGAGCAGGAAAGAGATGGAGAGAGACCCCAAAGTCAGCTTCTGCCATTTGCTAAGCTGTGCAGCTTTGGGCAAGTTTCTCGACTCCTCTGAAGGTCATTTCCTAATTTGTTAAAGGTTAATATAACTTGAATTACAGTATTTATAGAAGCATTACATTTTAGGAGGAAAAAGCATACCATAAAATTAATAACTTATGTGTCCTGATCACTGCTAATACCTGCTAGACCTGGTGCTACACACTTTCCGTTCACTGTCTCTGTGCATCTCCACATCCACTCTGTGCAGCAGGGCCTGTTGTATTAATAACTCTGTCTCACAGGTGACAGGAGGAGGTTCCTGCCCAAGACCACACTGTGGTGGGTAGCAGGACATCGCTTGAGACCCAGGTCTGTGGGACTCTGAACCTGCTGCTTGTAACTCCTGCCTACTGTGCATACGCTCAACAGGGGGCTGCGTGATTTCTCCTTTGGAGCAGCAGTTCTAGATTTTTCCTTCCTGCCCTAAGGTGGTTGAGGGATACAAAGGGCTCATGAGTACCATTGGCCCCCAGGCAGTATCTTTCTGAAAAAAGGAGACCACATCTTCTCAAGAGGTGATGGGCAGCAGAGCCTGGTTTGAAAAATCCCCCCTGATGAATTGGATTCTGCCCCTCCTGCTAATGGACCTCTACTTCCAGATCTGTTTCTTTTCTCTCCCTGTCCCCTTATAAGGTTTTTAACTCTTTGTATTTTGTACTATAAAGTATTCCTGCTTTGAGACTGTTTTAATCTTTTTATTTTATTTTATTTTTATTTTTTAAGACAGAATCTCACTCTGTTACCCAGCCTGGAGTGCAGTGGCACAATCTCAGCTCACTGTAGCTTCCACCTCCCAGGCTCAAGCGATCCTCCCATCTCAGCCTCCTGAGTAGCTGGGACTACAGATATGCACCACCACACCTGGCTAATTTTTGTATTTTTTTTTTTTTTTTTTTTTGTAGAGATGGGGTTTTGCCTTGTTCCCCATGCATGTCTCAAACTCCTGGACTCAAGCAGTCCTCCCAGCTGGAGTGTTGGGATTATAGGCATGAGCCACCATGCCAGGCCAAGACTGTTTTAAAGGTTGTTGCATTACTGTTTTGGAATCAAATTAGATAGTTTAGGTTGGGATAGCCAAGTTGATCATTACAGTCTCCTCTATTTATTGCAAAAGTACTGAAACTTTTAATAATTTTTGAGAGATCTACAAATGCCATTTCAAAACACACAGTTAAATCACTAATAACTTAATTACTGTAATATAGTAAGTGTCAAAATAAGGAAGGCTGTTTTCTATATAAAAAATTAGTCTTTTCAGGTATTTTCTTTGAGCACTTAAAATTACTAAACTAGGATTAAGGGGATGGATTATTTCAGCATCTAGAAAAACGTCTTTTAAGTTTCAGGGAATGAATTTCTCTTTTGAAATAGTTTGTCGTCAGTTCAAATGCTGAAAAGTTACTTCAGAAAATATTAAAATGAAAAGAAATTTCATTTGTATACTATAAATCATTATTTTTAATTGATTGGGAAGTTTGGTAGGAGGCCAGAGAAAATTGGCAAACATAAAATTTAAAAGAAACTGTGAGCATTTAATTTCAAGTACTCTCTCAACAGAGATAAGATTATTTATTTTTGTAGCTTTATTGTAGTGATTAAATCATAAGCTTTCAATCCATCTGACCTAGCTTTGAATCCTCACATTTCAGTTTATTAAATCTGTGAGCTTAGACATGTTAACATTTCAAACTTTGATTTTTCTCACCTGTGAAGAAGGAGCATTACCTTTTACCTACCTCCTAAAGTTATCTTATTACATGAAACAGTATATGCAAAGCATCTAAAGAGTACCTAATGTATCCTAGGCACTTAATAAATGTTTTATTTTCATTAAAATATAATCATTTAGGTATAATGTGATATTTGAATATCTATTTGCAAATCAGTGGGAAACATTTTTATGGACTTCTATGTACAGTTGTCAGCTTGGTGTGGAATACCCTTTAAAAAAAAAAAAAACAATTCGGAGGTAAACTTTATCTCATCTTGGGATGAACTATCAACTTCTGCATTAGTCAAGTTTTAACTAATGAAATTTTATTGCAAAGTATTGAGTAAGCAGATGATGAATTCTGAGTTTCTCATATAAAATTGTATTTCCTAGGAGAGTGCGTAGAAGGGCTGCGGGAAAACGACTACCTGCTGATTCATTCCTGCCGCCAGTGGACCACCATTACTGCCCACAGCTTGGAGGAGGGTCACTATGTCATTGGGCCAAAGATAGAGATTCCGGTACATTATGCAGGTAAGACTCCTCCAAGGGCCAAGACGAGGCAGAGAGACAAAGGGGATGTGAATAGCTAAACTTTTCCTCTAAGAATTGTCTGTAAACTAGAAAGTAGAATAACTTAGAGAAGCAAACATTTGTGTGTGATTATCAATCAGTGAAAGCTCAGCTTCATTTTGTTAGAAGTCTTTCTAATTAATGCATGTAGTTAAATGGGGATTCTTAGGAGGTATTTATAAGATAGAAATTCTACAAATAAAACACCTCTTTTGTCTTGGAATTAAAATCAATACATGTAGCCAACCTTGGAGCTTCAGGGGGTCATGTCTCTGAGGAATCCTGTATACAGTTTGAGCATTGCTTTTGTGAATGACTTTGTGAAGATTTCACAAGATTCCGTGTCACAAATTAACACTGTGGTCTGGTTTTAAAAGTATTGGATTGGTAGCTCATATACCTGGATATGTCTCTGCTTTCAATAGGCATTTAGATTACAGGCAACTGAGATGCCTTCGCTGCTTTAGTTAAAGGAGGGTAATACCTGCCTTCGCACCTCACTTTGAACTCGACTCAATGCAACAGTGCCATTTAACTGATTTTTATTGAGTATATTCAGTGTGCCAGTACTGTTCTAGGAGCTTGGGATACATCTAGTGGCTTAAATAAGCTCTAAATAGTGATAGCTTATAAATGCCATTAAAAAAAACTTATGTTGCCATATGCTTTTTCTGGCACTTATAATACATTATATAAAGGATCTTAGTCTTTTCTCTATTATTGTTCAGTATTTTCCAAGTCTGTGCAGAATATCTTAATCAACTAACCATAAATTGTGTAGCCCTGGACTGCCATTGTGTTCTCAAATAACCCCTTTACAATGCCCAGAGAGTTATTATTTGGAAAAGGGACCTTACTGTATTCCCACTGTCTAGACATAGCAAATGGTATTTGTTTGATGAATATTTAATGAATGAATGAATAGTTTGGTACCATTTTTGATTCCTGGGAATCTTCAATTGCCGATACAACCCAGGGATTACTTAGCTTCTCAAAAATCCTTACTCAAAAAAATTATAAGAAAACAAAATTTCTCTGGCCTAAAACTTAGTCCTCTAGAATTGTATTTCCTAGCCCTAAGAATAGCCTTCATGGAAGAAGAGAGAAATGCATAGTTGTAGAAAGCATTACATCTGTTAGACTGTAACTCAGGCAAATGGGGCAATTTTCATAGGGGCAGAGAATGAAACAAACCCCCTACCCTACCCATTCTCTCATCAGAGTGGTTCCTACTAGCAGTGAGATCCATGCTATTTTCAGCAAATCCAAATTCTGTTTCTGTCTTTGTGGAAAACTGGAAAGAAAGGTAAATTGCTTCATTGCTTCATCCTATATTCTTTTACCTAATCTGCTGTATTCTTCTATGAGGAAATTACATTTTAGTCTTTCCCCCAAAATCATTGTGAAAAGCTCTGTCAAATCAGTCTTCCCAAGAGTGCCCTCATTTTATCGCTTCCTCAAACCCCTCTAGAGACTGCATCTTGCCACTAGATTCTTTGACTTGTTGAATGCCTTCCAGAGGCTGGTTCTAGTCTACTTCTCCAAACTGATTTTTTCTACTCCAAAGAGTGAACCTCCCACTCTAGCTACATTAGTCATCTCACTGTTTCCTGAACACCCTAGACATTTTCCATTTACACAGTCTCTGACTGGCTGGAGTTGCCTCCCTCAGCTCATCATTTCATCAGGAGGGTACAGCCATCCTCTGCAGCCCCACGTGGTCTCCTGATGTGTCCCATTCATTTAGCACACGTCCTCAGTCTTCATTCAGTTACCTTTTCCTGTATGCACACTCACCAGTTGGACTATACAGTCCTTCACAAGTTATACCAATTATAGAAAACACCTGAAGCCTTTGGATCTGCACTCAAAAGATAATTCTTTGTGGCCATGGGTGTTCGACTGAGGGATCTCAAACTTGGTTATACATTAGATTCACCTGGAAAGCTTTAAAAAGACTGATGTAGGGTCCTACCTGCAGAAGTTAATTCGTCTGGAGTGTTGGCTGGATACCAGAATTTTAAAAAGCTCCCCCATGGTTAAAATATACAGCCAGTGTTGGGAACCCATTGTTCTAGCATGAGCATCCACAATGTGAGATAAGATTTCCTCAAACACCCACAAATGTTTGTAAATATTTTGGTGTTTGGAACTTCTTTTTTTTAAAAGAACCATCCAGCTTCCATTGGGAAGAAAGATGTGATATTGTTGAACAGCTTCCTTTTGATCCATAAGGAAGATGATAGATTATGTTGCAAATGATACATTTTTAAAAAATGAAATGGAGGTGCCAAGACTAAGAGGAAATATGGGCACGAAGATCACATCCTTCAACAGAAAGGAGAAAAAATATATTAAATAAAATAAAGAAAGAAGAGCTTGAAATAGGACCAAATAGTTCATGATCATTTGCCATTAAACAAAATAGAATGAATGGTTAGTCATGAGTGTCTAAATGTTCTAAGCTGTCTTCCTGAATTTTCAACAAGAAATTTAAGTAGAAGTTTTGAGGTACAAATAGATTCCAGCTGATCATTTTGTTTTGGGTTTCATGTCTTAAGATAGCACCATGAAACTTGCTTTACAAAGACAAATTTAGTGATTTAGTAGTTTAAAAAAAAAAAAAACTTACAAACAGGTAAATAAGAAGGCAGTGTGGTTTTATAAGTGTTTTTGTTCGTTTGTTTGTTTTGAAACAAGGTTGCACTCTGTCACCCAGGCCAGAGTGCAGTGGTGTGATCATGGCTCACTGCAGCCCTGAACTACTGGGCTCAAGGGATCCTCCCACCTCGGCCTCTTGAGTAGCTGGCACTACAGGCTTGTACCTGGCACCATGCCCAGCCAACTTTTAAATTTTTTGTAGAGACCAGTTCTTGCTTTGTTGCTGGTCTCAAACTCCAGGTCTCAAGCCATCCACCGGCCTTGGCCTTGCAAAATGTTGGGGTTACAGGTACGAGCCATCACACCTGGCCTGGGAGTATGTTTTGATTACAGTGTAAAATGGAGACCTATGAGTCTTGATATGATTGATCGTTTCAAGGTTATAGTGGATATATTTTGTTTCCAGGAATCTATTTATTGCCAGGTTTAGCCCTTGGAAGAAAGAGAGCATATAATACATTGTGGAGACCAAAAATCATTTATGTCTCCCTAACTTATTTGTGCTCTACTTTTAATTAGAGGAAACCCTTATATATGTATGTTACCAATTTTTCAGAATTTATTCTAGGTTGAAATGAATCTCACATTCTTTGAGGACAGTTAATAAACAGTAATTAAAAATGTTTAACAGAGTAGTAAAGCCCACCAGCTTTGTAATCAAATGACGTAGTTTGATTTCTCATTCTGCCATTTTTTGTCTATATTACTTTGGGCAAGTTACTAAACCTTTTTTTTTTTTTTTTTTTTTTTTTTGAGACGGAGTCTCGCTCTGCCGCCCAGGCTGGAGTGGAGTGCCGTGGCCGGATCTCAGCTCACTGCAAGCTCCGCCTCCCGGGGTTTACGCCATTCTCCTGCCTCAGCCTCCCAAGTAGCTGGGACTACAGGCACCCGCCACGTCGCCCGGCTAGTTTTTTGTATTTTTTAGTAGAGACGGGGTTTCACCGTGTTAGCCAGGATGGTCTCGATCTCCTGACCTCGTGATCCGCCCGTCTCGGCCTCCCAAAGTGCTGGGATTACAGGCTTGAGCCACCGCGCCCGGCCTAAACCTCTTTAAACCTTTGTTTCCTCATCTATAAAGTGAAGATAATTATAGTGCCTTTCTCTTAGGGTAATTATGAAGATTGAAAGAGAAACACCTTTCAGAGTGTTTACCACTTAGTAAGCCTCCATAAATGTTAATGGTGATGATTATGATCATGTTAGCAACTAAATGTTTCTAAGGATTTAATTCTTTCTCCTGCACTACTAATTACAAGTTGAATTACTTTTCTCTTCATTCGAGCTAGTTGAATACTGACACCCCTCAATGTTATTTGGGCTGCTGTTGTTTGTTTTGCTTTTGTAATTTTATTTTGCAGTTGCAGTAGTATAGTTTACTCCCTTGTGCCATTTCCCCGGTTTTACCCATTTTTAGCATCATTTTGCCACATTTGTTTTTCATCATTCTTACCCTCCTCCCTCCCCAGCAAATGCACATAAAAATACAGACAAACATGCTATTTATTTTTTTCTCAGTTATTTGAGAGTAGACAGCATACATCCCCCTAATACTTCACTGTGTATTTCCTAAGAACAAGGATATCCTCTTATGTAACCACAACACTGGTAGCAAATTCAGTACATTTAATACTTTAATCTACTGTCCATGTTCCAGTTTTGTTGATTGTCCCAATAAGACCTTACTGTATTTTTTTCCCCCTCCAGGACAACATCCAGTCTAGGACCGCTTCTAGTATTTTGCTCTTGTATCTCTTTAGTCTCCTTTAATCTGGAACAAGTTCCTCAGCCGTCTGTGTGTTTCATGATATAGACATTTTTTAAAGAATACAGGCAGATTATTTTCTAAAACAACCCTCAGTTTGGGTTTCCCCGTGTCCTCATGATTGGATGAGGCTACACAGTCTTGGCTAATCTGCTCTGTGTTGTGATAGTGGCAAGGGATGTCCTTTGCTCCTTATCGGTGATCTTAGTTTTGATCATTTGGTTAACGAATTGTCCAGTTTCTCTGCTGTATAATTACCATTTACTTACAATAATTACCATTACTGGGAAATTTGAGAGTACACACTTTTAGACTCTGTAACTATCTTGCTGTTTCCCTAAATCTTCTCCCCCCACCACTCCCCTTTTAAGTAGCTATTGATGATTACTGTCGGATTCCATTTTGACTATGAAGGTGGCAAAACAGTGCTTTTCTAACTTAACTCCATCATTCCTTCTTGTATTTGTTAGCCGTCATTCTCCTGTAAGGAAAGGCTTTTTTTTTCTCTCTTCTATTTATTTATTTTTTTACTTACCTGTTATTATGAGCATGGACTTGTGGATTCTTATGCCATTCAGTGTACTATGATATATTGCTGTCCTTGTTTCTTCAAACAGTCCTATGTTTCTGCATTTGGGTATAGGCTGGCACCTGTGTCTCTGTGACATGCCCCCTTCATTTTTTAAATCATGTCCTTATTTTCTGGCACACGTAACAGCCATTCTTTTCAATCAGTATTCTCCTTTGATCAAGGCTCCTACACTTTCCCATTCCAAGTAGTACTCCTTGCTTTGTGATCTTTGTTAAGACAGTCCCTTGGAGTTGGGCAGTGCACAGCCTGCGCAGCCATAGGCCACAGCTCCATTCATGCATATTTTGGAAAGCGATAAAACTCAGCATTTTAAAGATATATGCTACATCAGAGATTTTCATGAAATTCTTAATATGAAAAATAATTTCGTAAAACTTTGAAAAAAGGTAACTATGACATCCGTAGTTCTTATCAGAACCTCATGCTGAAATGGTGGTGATAAGAATCTCCTTATTCTGAATTCTGAAATTATTTAGATGTGCTTTGGGAAAATAAAGATATTCCCTATTCTGGCAAAATAAGTTTTAGACAAAAGGTGTTTTCTTGGTATACCTAATAATTGAGTCTGAGAGAATGTGTCCAGTCAACATCATGTACTTTGCTAATAGTAGAGAACCCACTTAAGAAAAATTGACAGTGTTTAGAAAAGAGATTGCCACATTCATAGAAATTGTATTCAAAAGGCATCACAGATAAATGTAATCTGAACTTTCCTACTTCACATTGCTACCAAAGGGGCAAAGCTTTCCTAAGAAATGTACAATACAGAACTCAGATTTTTTCTGCATTCTGTGTACTCAGAACATTAACTCCAAACTGCCTGGACCTGTGTCAGACATTGCTAGCTCAACGTGCACACCAACTCTTCTTCCCACACTTTTGCCCTGACTTATTAAACAAAAACAAATATTAAATTTTTTAAACCTAGCAACTTAATTCTAGCCAGGAATTTCTAAAGTTGAATGGTTTTTATTCTGCAATTAATATATCTATTCATCAAATTCCTTTTGTCACTGCAGCTCAGCATGATCAGTCACTCAGATCTCCAGTTGGTTACCACTAAAGCTGGTGTCTCAGAGGCCCTTGTTTATGCTGACCCTTTCTAGGGCCTGAAACCTAACTTAGTATGCATAATGTGACTTTAAAACAAACAAACAAAAAGAATATAAACCTCAAGCCCCACGAAAGCCTAGATATGCCATTCTCTCTGGAATTTTATTTGCTGTCCTGAGCTCCAAGTCTCCACTCTATAAAATGGAGATCTGCTGTAGAAAAATGTTGTGCAGATTCTCAGAGATCTAACTTGCGTAAATGGCTCAGCACAGTGCTGGCACATGAGTAATACAAAATCAATGGTATCACCTCTCACTCCCCTCTGTCATGAAAGACAACAAAGAAAACTCTACCAAGAGATAGCTTTGAGAAACCAAATGGATCAGAATGTGAGGTGTCTATATATCAGTGGCCTGCCGATTTGCAAAGTAATGGAATTCTGAGTGGGTTTATGAAAATTTATAGCATTCCGTGGCAAGTGTGCTGTCATCATGGATGAACAGATACTGTCATCATGGATGAACAGATTGCTACTTGAACATAAGCATCTGAGATAAACTCCAGCCACGTTTGGCTTCTATTTTTAAATTCTCATCCTCCTGCAAATCTGGTGAATCTATAACAAGCTAAAATGATCTCAGTACTTTCCCTCTTAGTTGTAGTATGTACAGAAGTAAGTGACACTTAAGCACAAGATGGGTAAGAATTGCTTATGCAGTTTTCAAGGCCCTTATTCAGCAAGCACCTGGATTTATATCAGCAGTGCCTGTTTTTAAAAATGTGGGATGTGCAGTGTTTGTCTCTTGGGCAAAATTATAGTAATGTGGCATCTAACATAACCTTGAATTGTAATTACTGAACAAAAGGAAATGTTGAAACAAGCTAATTTTATTCTCCTGGGTTGCAAGTTTAATTAGCATGAATCATCCATTTATAAAAGTAACTACTAGTGTTGAACAACGCTTGGTGTACTTTCCCTGTTACATGGGATAAAGCTTATGTGATGAAATGGAAAATAACCAAACTTTCTTTTCAGAAGTCCTCAGAACTAATATAGTATGCCGAGGAACATTTATCTCAGCCATTCTTGCCATTAAAAAATGTTACAGATCTAAAAAATAACCATTTTTGATGATTGAATTTTTAGGTTATCATTAACAATAACTAAAATTTATGTAGTGCTTACCATTTCTTAGGCACTTTGTTAACTCAGCATCTTACTTTTATTTCTTTGTATGACTTTCACAACAAACTCATGAAATGGTTGCTGTTATCTATATTTCATACAAGTACAAACTGAGGTTTAGAGATGTTAAGTTTTTGTAGTAATACACAGTTAATAAGTGTGATTTGAACCCAGGATATGTGGCTTCAGAGCCTGCCCCCATCTCCACTATTCCCTGGAAAGTGCTAGGAGGCACTTTTACTTGGAAGTCATCCTAGAGAGGAGAGATCTGTTAGAATTAACCGCGAAGTTGAGTAAAGCTTTCATTTTTCTTCCTTTCACAGTAGCTCCCTACTTGTATTCTGACTCCAGGAAAAAATTAAGTAGATATATAAGTCTTGACTTTTTTCAGTTTTACAAGTCATCTGCATACAGATGACATTCCCATTGCTTAGTAAATTTCCAGGAAGAGCTTCCAGGGGAGCCCCTTGGGCCTCCGAGGGGACAGCTGCTGGGCCTGGGGAGGTGATCAGATCAGAGGCTGGAGGCCTGGGGAAAGAGTCTTTTAAGTGTTGAAGAGGGAATTGGGTGATGTTCAACAGGGCAGTCTCAAGTAAGGAAACTGAGGAAAATTAGATTACAAAAGAGAGTTAAAAATGAGTGAAAGGTGGGCAGCAAGCAAGGATCAACTATTTTTGTAAAGATATTTTGTATTAAAGGGAAACCAATGACATTTGATTTGGGGGGAGCAAAGTAAATATAAAAATTTTATTTAAAAAAAGAGGAAGCCAAGAAAGAGGACGTAGGAGTGAAATCGGCTTTCCAGTGTTTCATATTTTTGAGAATAATGGAATCCGAGAAATCTTTCTAGACGAAGGGAAATGGTTCAGAAGAGGAAAAAGAGAGAAAGTAATTAAGTAGTCTATTAGCCTGCTGTCTAGGAAATGGTCTCTACCATTGTTTTCCTCAAGAGTCAAAAATGTTATTCTCTTCCCCTCTCCACTTCATTTTGCTTAAATTTCATAGGTGCTGTAACATAGTTTTTGTGGTTAGAGGGTGAATGTATTTTTCACACATTGGTATTCACACTCATATTTTAACTCAAAACAAAGATGAAGCGATTATCTAAGTGCGTCTTTGCTGCAAAAATGGATTGAAGATTGTCACCAATCTTTAGTGTAGCTTTCTAGTCCTACTTCACATTGCTTAAGAATAACTCAAGGAAATTTGAATATGAATGGTATTCATGATGAGATGATTAGGGAATTCTTGTGAGTTTGTTATTTGTAGTCAATGTATTATAGTATGATGGAAAATATCCTCACTTTTTAGGGAGACATGCTGAATTATTTAAGGGTGAAATGTGGTTATAAAATGCTTGAGCAAAAGTGGACATAAAAATAGATGACTCTGGCAAACAAGTTGTTAAATCTAGGTAAAAGGTATATGGGTGTTCATTACCCGAATTTTCCATATGTTTGGAAATTATTGTAATAAAAAGGAAAAAATTGACTCAGCACAACCACCAGTGGCGAAATAAATTGTAGAGTTGAACTCTTATATGGCATTTTTATCAAAACCACTCTGCCTCCATCCTTGAATCCTATTTATAGTCTTAATTAATTTTTCTAGGGGTGAAAGTTCATCTTTCACTGGGTTGTTTTGTTCCAGTGTTAAATGTTTGTGGCAACAACACAGTGAAGGGTGAATTCAGGAAGAAATGATGTTGTCTTCACCATGTGGTAGAGGCTTCCGGCTCATGGCTTCCTATGGAAACCTGATTACTCCCAGCTGTGGCAGGTTTCTAGCAGCTGACCCAGTTGATGGTAGTGATTTAAGTATTAAAGGGGAAAAATTTTGGGTTGGTGTATGTAAAACTTGGAAAGAAAGGAACTTTTAAAAAAATTATTTTCTTAAAATAAAAGCTTTATGAGAGACATGGAAAGGGAGAATATGAGCAAATACATTGCAGAATTATTTGGTGACATACTATGTGGCTTTTCTAGATTGCTCTATAAATGCCAGTAAAGCTCTAAAAATTTTAGAGTCTTTTGATTGCTATTTTCACATTTCAGCCTGTATATTCAGAATCTTTGCAAATTATTTACTGAATCTACAAACAAAAAGTATAGTATTAAAAAAAAAAACACGAAAATTCTAGTACAAAACAGGGATGGCATCTGAGGTTCAAAACCCCCTAGGCTACTGTTTTCCATTTCTTTATACTTACATTTAGGTACTTAGTGGAAAGTTGGTTACTTGAAAGGGCTAACTCCAGTTCAAATATAATTTAACTTATGAGATAATGTGATTAACATCAGGTGGAAAGTTTGAACAAGCTGCCTGTGACCACACTGTTAATGGAGTGTTTATAGCATAGGTGGGAAAGTGCTTGTCTCACTTCATAATTTGATTTCCATATTGGATTTGGACCTCTAAGAAGTAGTGTGACCTTTTAAAAGGTTCTTTTTTAGAAATTTCTTTGAGGTTTTTCTATTTGTGGAAAACAGACTTCATGGATTCCAAAACTGATTGTAGTGCTAGCAAAACTTCCTGAATTGAAGTCACTCTGCTCCATTTTTTAGGCTTGGAATCACTTGCCATTGTGAGTCACTATCCAGGGAAGTCGTGTGCTGGCTTTCTGTTAACCCTGACCCATTTCTGTAGTTGTTGAGTGTACTGCAACAGGAAAACAACAAACTATGTGTACCATGTGAACTTTTCTGACATTTGGAGCAAGACGGTAGATGATTCAGACATGTCTGTGTTGATTTTTGGAGAGGTATACATTGCACAGTGCCTCCAACATGTTAGAACTGGTTTACAGAACACCATAGGGTTTGTCCCTAATAGTGAGTCAAGCCAGTGCATGAGTGTGAGACAAGCAAAGTAAACAGAGCTTTTATTTTTTAGATGTTAAAAATCATTGTAGGTAAACCAAATGCAGTGGACACATAGACATGTGAAAGATTCCGTTTCTCTGTTCATGCCTTCTATATTCCATACGTTTCTCAGTGGCAGTTATATTTTTCCTTACAGCCCTTCATAGCATTTTGTAGTCCCAACTCTTTTCCTTTAATAAAACCGGTCACCTTGTGTGGGAGTCCCAGTTCTCTAGCCACCTAGGGTCCTTTCCTCCTGACCCACAGAGTAATTATGCAGCAACTCTTGTTGATTCTCTGTCTACACAATTCCTTTCAAAACTCCTCCTCCTTTCCAGCCTACCCTGACTGTGCCTCCCTTTCCTCCTCCAGTCAGTCATCTGTGTTACTGTCAGATTATTTTTTTCAAGTACAGCTCTATTATTTTACCAGCTAGCCAAGAGTTTTCAGAGATGTTTCTTTTGTGAGTATAAACTCTGGTCTAACGCTGGGCCCTTCTGAGGTCTGGGGTTCCTTTGACTACACGCGTCATTCTCCAGCAGACACCCCAGCAGGCACTCGCTACACCAGGCTGTTTGTTGTTGCTCAGGTAGGCTCTGCCCTGCCTTGTTCCCTCCTATATCTCCTGCTTGGAGGGCTCACACATCATAGCTACCACCCAATAGGAAATCCTGCCCCAACCACACCACCTTCCTCAAGAAGAATAGTGAAATCCGGCCTCAACTACCACCTTCTTCAAGAAGCTTTTCATAATCTTTCTCACCATGTAGATCCTGCCCCTTCAGAATCCCTGTATTAATTTGCACCCATGACTGTTTATCTTGCTGTCACTCCTCCCACCATTAAAGGCTCCTTGAGGACAGTCCTGTCTCATACAGCATCTAACACAGCCTTGAATAGTTTAAGGACTCAATAAATACTTTTAACCCAACTGAAATGGATTCTTCTTTCAAAGAGAAACAGCAAAGATGCCTGAGAACTACCTGGAGAACAAGTCAGGTGTCTAAATTCCCTCCAGTCAGGCAGGTACAGCTCTGAGATATTGACAGGGAATGGTGATTGTGTGTGCTCTAACAGGTGCAAGCAAAATGCCATGGAATTGTTGAGTAAGGAGTCATGATGGCTGTCTAGGAGTGGGAGGCCTTCAGGAGAACGAGGTCAAGGGCATTCTAGATAGAGTAGCAGGCACCATTCCTGAAGGTAACAACTGACTGTGGGATAGAGGGGAAGGAGTATTTAGGAGATAGAGTTAGAAACCTAGTTTGGAGCAAATTCCAAACTGAATAATGGGAACTGTAATCTCTGTGCCCTGGGGAGTTCCTCCCAGAATCTACTTTTAAGAAAGATTAAATGAAGGCAAGTGTCCTCCGTCCCCTGTAGTGAGTTAAATTGGTCAGGAATGGAGGATGAGAAGATAGTGAGAAACTGCAGGTAGAACTAGTTAGGAAGTTGTTAAAATAGACCTGATAAAAGATAATTAACACCTGATCTAGGCTGGGAGGGAGATGCTCAGGAGGAAACAACAGATACTTAGGTAAGAGGAATGAGGAAAAGGGAGCGAAAGAATTCTGAGAAAAATTTAAAAATTTTTTCCCCTTGCTTTTAAGGAAACATTTTTAAAAATTAACTTCCTTAGCCCAGGCACTTGCTTTTGCACACTTTTTCTTACTCTGTTTATTATTAAAGGAAGAATTTTTTAGGTTCTTCCTAATAAGAAATAGAGTAAGAAACCAACAACAACAAAAAAACCTCTTTGTAATCTTTTGGGACCCTCAGGGTTTTCTAGCAGAGAAGTTTCACATCTTGTCAGGTATTGGACCTCTAAACTGGCAAGAATGTCCTTTTAGTTCTTGGGCTTGACAGCTATGTTAGAGATCGGAGTTCCAGAGAAAAGTGCATTTGGAGTAAAAGATTGTGTGTTGGAGAAAAATGGTGCACAAAAATCTCAGGCTCTAAAAGATTGATACCATAAAGATTTGATAATTTTACGTATATTTGGCAATTATTTTCTGCATCTAGTAGGAGTAATTCTTTGTTCTACATATAAAAATCTAGAAAAATCTGATGAATTAAATATTCTGGCTATATATTTTCAGTACTATGACAGATTCATCTGTGTGGGAGAATGTGTTTGGTAGGTTGACTTGTTAGGATCAAAACATCTATTCAGGAATTTGTAACAGTTTTTAACTCTCTTACCTCCTCATTTGAGAAAAACAATTCTCAACAAAGTTGAGGTGGTTCTCAACAAAGTTTGCACCCACTTCCCCACCCCACGACAGGAGGTTGGGAAGATAGTGAAATCTGGTAGGCAGAAGCCAAGGATGTTGCTGAACATCCTACACTGCACAGGACAACCTCTGTGTGACAAAGAATCACCCAGCCCAAAATGTCAGTGGTGCCCAAAGTGGAAAACCCAGATAGTTTATAATTGTTAATACCTTTATTGTTGGTAATCAGTTTTATTTTCTGCTGCATTAGCAAAAGCTCTTACTTTTTGGACAGAGGCTACCAGACTTGATTGCTTGCTTGTTTGCTTTTTTTTTTTGGATGCAGTCTCACTCTGTCACCCAGGCTGGAGTACAGTGGTGAAATCTCCACTCTCTGCAACCTCCGCCTCCCTGATTCAAGTGATTATCCCACCTCAGCCTCCCAAGTAGCTGGGATTACAGGCACATGCCACCACACCCAGCTAATTTTTGTATTTTTAGTAGAGATGGGGTTTTGCCATTTTGGCCAGACTGGTCTTGAACTCCTGACCTCAGGTGATCCACCTGCCTTGGCCTCCTGAAGTGCTGGGATTACAGGCGTGAGCCATTGCGCCTGGCCCAGACTTGATTTCTAAATCATAACCAGTCATTGCCCAGACTTACAGGAAAAACGTTCCACAGATTGTTAATCAACATTACTTTCTGTACACACTGTGTGAGACTGATAGCAACCATACGTGTCATGGTGGAAAAATTCAGGAGGCAGCAATGGAGCGATCCCTTTAGTTGCAAAGCTTTGTTTATTTTCCAGAACTATCCTGGCTCTTCTTCCTTTATTTTAAAAAAGGGTGTATCTGTAAGTGCCTAGAATAAACAGATTTTTAAGGAATTAAAACAAACCTGGTCTCCCTGCTTCAGATTGTAGTATACATCTATATGACATGTGATTCTTAAATGATGTTGAAATTAAAATTTTCACATGTATCTGTATGAGGTCAAGATTTGGGACTCCCTTACTCAGCTTCCTTAGCCCCCCAAGAGTATTTTCCATTTCTCTTCTATTGCTCATTTTCTTCCCTTCCCAACGATTTTTTTTTTTTAGACTGAGTCTCGCTCTATTGCCCGGGCTGGAGTATAGTGGTGCGATCTTGGCTCACTGCAACCTCTGCCTCCTGGGTTCAAGTGATTCTCCTTGCCTCAGCCTCCCTAGTAGCTGAGACTACAGGTGCCCACCACCACACCCAGCTAATTTTTGTATTTTAGTAGAGACAGGGTTTCACCGTATTAGTCAGGCTGGTCTTGAACTCCTGACCTCGTGATCCGCCCACTTCAGCCTCCCAAAGTGCTGGGATTACAGGCGTGAGCCACAGTGCCCGACCTCTTCCCAGCATTTTTTAAGTTTGGGCAACTTCATAGAAAGTCCAAGTCTAGGAAGGAGAGACTTCATTGAAATACTGTTGCTGCAGGTCTGTGGATCTATTCAGATATTAACCGAATAATTGAAGACCTACTAGATGCTGAGCAGTGAGTGAAGAGGGGACAACTGGTGACAAGGCAGTGTGGCAGTTAAGACCCGTAATAGTGAGTACTCTGGGAGCACCTCTCATGCAGTATCTGGGCCAGGGCTTTATACACTGATGTTATAGAAGCTGTCCTTTTCTGGATGAGGAAAGCAGGCTTTGGTACCTTAGCCAAGGTCCTACCATCTATAGGTGGTGAAGTTGAGATTCAAATCCAGAGCCTCCCAGTTGGAGAGCTAAGCACTCAATGTGCAGCCTGCCTCAGGGGGCCAGGTGGCAGAGTGATTAGGAACCTTTTGAATTTGGTCTGTCTCCTGTAAGCAGTGAGCTCACTCCCATGATACAATATTTGTGTTTTAGAGATAACCCTTTGGCAGCAAATGGGAATGGCCCTTTGTGACTAGCAAATTGCATAAGTAAAGTGGAAATAGCAAATAGTACATTCCACTGTTCCCTGAGTCTGCTGAGGAGACTCAGAGGCAGGCTGTGTGGGTCAGGAAGAGAAGGATGGCACACTCTCGGATATGAGAAAGCGTTTGTTTTTTTCATCTTTCCTTTACGTTTAACCCTTTTGTCAGCCAGTATCATTAGGTAGTATTTTTAACCAGAGCTCTTCTATAGCAGGAAAAGCTCACAAGTGCCAGGACTTTTTGTTCCACCTCCCTCCCATTGGAGCATCATGCAGAAAAGTCTTCTGTGTTTTCCCAAGGTGTAAACGGGCTTGGGAAAGAGCTGTTTTTTGTTTTTGTTTTTGTTTCTGTTTTTGTTTTTGTTTTGAGACAGAGTCTCACTCTGTTGCCCAGGCTGGAATGCAGTGGTGTGATCTCAGCTCACTGCAACCTCCCCCTCCCAGGTTCAAGAGATTCTCGTGCCTCAGCCTCCCAAGTAACTGGGATTACAGGCGCCTGCCACCATGCCTGGTTAATTTTTGTATTTTTAATGGAGACGGGATTTCACCATGTTGGCTTGGCTGGTCTCGAACTCCTGACTTCAAGTGATCTACCTGCCTTGGCCTCTCAAAGTGCTAAGATTACAGGCATGAGCCACCACGCCCAGCCGAGCAGTTCTTTTATTTGAGCAAAAACCCAATGTCTAGATTGAAAGAACAGACAACTATAGAAACTTAAAGAATGAAGAGATTTAAACTGAACTACAGAATTCCTGGTATTTATCAGTTCACTTCACCTCAACCCTGCCCTCCTCCAAAACACACACACACACACACACACACACACACACACACACACACACAGTTATATAGTAAGTGATCTTTGGGATCTTGGCTGAGATCCCAAAGCCTGCTTTCCTCATCCAGTAAGTGGTTAGTCTTTTGTGAGGTGGTAGAAGGAAAATCATATGATGCATTTGACCTCTTGCGGGAACCGTTAAGAAATAATCTTCTGGCCAGGCACAGTGGCTCACGCCTGTAATCCCAGCACTTTGGGAGGCTGAGGCGGGTGGATCACGAGGTCGGGATCAAGACCAGCCTGGCTATCATGGTGAAACCCCATCTCTACTAAAAACACAAAAATTAGCCAGGTGTGATGACATGCGCCTGTAGTCCCAACTACTTGGGAGGCTGAAGCAGAATTGCTTGAACCTGGGAGGCAGAGGTTGCAGTGAGCCGAGATTGCGCCACTGCACTCCAGCCTGGGTGACGGAACGAGACTCCGTCTCAAAAAAAAAAAAAAAAAAAAAAAAAGAAATCTTCCTTTTTTTAATCCTGGTTCTGGTGAGTTCCCATGTGGCAGCCATGGAGCATGTGGCCATTTAGAGGGAGGTGGTCCACAAGTGTTGCTAGTGTCCCAGTCACCTTATACCACTGTCTTCACATTTGGCAGCTGGACAGTGCCTCACTTGCCCAATAAGAATGCTAGATCTTGGATGACACAGGCTCTGAGATGTCCAGGTGGTAGGAACCACCTTGCAACACCTCTGTGATGCCTGCTGGAGACTCAAGTTCATCCCCTTCTTCCTTATGACTTAAAACAACAACAACATAGTACTGATCCTATTAGAATCAGGAATAAGATAAAGGCTCCCACTTTCATTTCTGCTCTTCTGTGGCCTAACACCTTGGGGTTTTCTTCCCAGCTGAATACTCTGTAAATACTCTGCCAAAATGACAGTGTAAAGAGGAGCTCATTATCCTGGTTCAACTCGTTAGTGGCCATGTGGTCTTATGTATGTTGCCTAACCTTTTTTTGTGCCTCAGTTTCATTATTTCTAAAATTAGGATAATAATACTTATCTCATAGGTATCTGTCACGAGGATTAAATGAATTTGAAACTAACATACTTTAGAAGAGTTACAGCTAACACACTGGCTTATACTAAACACCATGTAAGTATCCTGCTGCTGTTGCTAGTGTTTTTTGTTTGTTTTTGGTTTTTGGTTTTTGGTTTTTGGTTTTTTTGAGACAGAGTTTCACTCTTGTTGCCCAGGCTGGAGTGCAGTGGCACGATCTCGGCTCATTGAAGCCTCCACCTCCCAGGTTCAAGCACCTCCACTGCCTCAGCTTCCCAAGTAGCTGAGATTACAGGCATGTGCCACCACGCCTGGCTGATTTTTGCATTTTTAATAAGATAGGGTTTTGCCATGTTGGTCAGGCTGGTCTCGAACTTGTGACCTCAGGTGATCCACCAACCTTGGCCTCCCAAAGTGCTGGGATTACAGGCATAAGCCACCATGCCCGGCCGCTAGTGTTTTGTAGTTAATGTAATAAGACAAAAAGGAAATTCGATTTTAAACATTGGAAAGGAAGAGAAAAATATTTACAGTTTTCATGATTGTCTCACCAGAAAATCCAAGTAAATCAACTGAACAAAAGATTATAACTAGTATCAGATTTTAGTGACCAGATGTAAACGTCAATAATGTTTCAGATATACTTGAAATAACCAAGTGGAAAATGTAATTTGTACAAAGTAGTACAGAGCAGCATCCAAGACACATTCTTGTTTACCCTGTAAAGTCCTTGGCCTGATCTAAGTGGAGACAGTTAAATCTTGAGATGTCAGTGCATCACTTTTTCAGTTAGACAAGTGATTCTTTGCTGGCATGTAAAAACATGTTAAATGTTATGTGTAAATTTGTTGTACATTTAAAAGTCTTTCTCTTATGTTTACATGGAGGATTTTATCAATAGGTTTCCTCTGAAAATTATTAATCTGTACTATACTTTTAATTCAGCCATTTGCCTGAATGTAATAAAGCATGATGATAGTGTTCATAACATTATTGCCCAGATTTTCTTTTTACATTCAACTAAGTTCGTGCAGACTTCTGTTAGAAGTTAAGATGCCTAGAAATCCACTTGTGGCTGCACAGCAGTGATTATAGCAGTGGAGATTTGAGAAAAATAAGTGATATTCAACCCTTTTATGAAGACCCCTGCCCCAATCAAGTTTTTGCTCTGGGGTGGCCATATGAAGTCAGTATTGAATCTTGACCAAATCTGTTATATTCCATATAAAGTAGATGTAGATTAGATTGAAGAGGCAGGCAGATCCTATTGTCTTTTATAATCTATTCAATATTGGAATCAATTCCAAATCACTGCCTCTTGACTTCCAGACATTGCCTTTAATCAAATGATTTCTACTTTGACTGCATGTAGGACCAACAGAATATCTAGAATGACAATTCTGTATCTATGTGAGACCTAAGTCAAGGAAAAGATCATTCCAGTTGGCAGTTTTTGAATGGATTGGTTTCTCAAGTGATTCTTGACTCACTAATCTGATGACAGCCAATAGAGTTAGACTGGCATTGAACTCAGTTTAATTGGTCTGAATGAGTAAGATATGAAGGTCATCCGAACTCAAACGAACCCGTGAAGAAACCTATGTAGCTTGGGATTTACAGCCTCACCAATATTTAGAATGGCTCTTTTGGGTGTTCAGACTCCAGGATAGCTATGGTGAGGTAGAATCGGTAGATTCTAGTGCTTGCCTCCACAGTTTACCACCCTTATAACCTCAAAAACTGTCTTTATAGTTTCTAAAACTCAGTTCCTAAAATGTTTAAATAGTGATAATAATACCTAGGTTGCCAGATATTCGGAATATTAAATATATCTCAGACCATATAAATTTTGTAAACTATAATTTATATACATATATAGTGTGTGTATATATAATTTATAGTAATTGCAAAGTATTACTTTTAGATTAGAATTTCCTGGACCTTCATATTTAACATTTTCTTTAGGAGAAAGTAGATGTCTTTTGTGCTTAAAATAAATGGTATCTGATCTCTAAGCCTGTTGAAAGGGTCTTTTCTTCTAAATCTGATGGCACTCTATTGGAACCATGTCTGTACTTCAGTATATAAAATGCCTTTTACATATATCTGCTACTTGCCTGAGAGTTCTTGAATATAGTATTTCATTTATCTTTGCATTCTTCACAGTACCTTTGTGGTGTGCCAGGTACACTGTAGATGCTTAAATGGTTTAACACTTAAATACCCAAACAGATGTTAACTTACTATACATCTTATTCCCCACGGAAAATTCTTCTCAAGGCACATATTATATAGAACAGTTTTATTTTTAGAATCATTCAGGCATTTTCATTTTACCTTTTCATCCTCTACTTTTCTGTCTTCCCTTATTATCGTGTTATACATATTTCTCCAGAGGTACCTGTGTAAAACTCATGCAAATTTTAATTGCTTTTGTTGGAGCTATATTGTTTTGCTAAGAAAGGGTCTAGCGTAAGGTCTAGCACACTTGATTACTATCAGTGTAGCTTAAGCTACAGGTAGAACATTCTCATAGGGACACATGCTGACAAGGAGAGCAAAACTTGCAGAGAAAGCGGGGAGTTCAGTTGTTCATCCAAGAACATGTAAACGTCTATCTAGAAAACCAACCTGCAAATTAAAGGAAGCACTCTAGGTATTGTCCAGGGCAAGAAGTGGAGTGAGATTTAATGACTGAACACAATGTAGAAAGTTGGCTAGCTGCCCAGAAAAGGAATTTATGACTGTGTGACCTGATTTTGCCTTCAGCAGAGTGTCACTTTTCTAATATCTACTTGAATGTTCCTCATACCTTTGAAGACCATGTGTGAAATATCTGATAGGAGATATGTTGTGTGAATGCTGGGTTCATGGTCTTTGGTGGAAGCTGAAATATTTCACATCTGAGAGCTCAACTAAGTCATGTCTCAGTTTATGAAAGCTGCTGAACTCACATATCAGATTTTAAGCATTCAAAATTCCCAGGGAGTGTATTGGCAAAGTGAAATCTGTAAGAACATTGTCCGTAATGTAAGAACAGTTCCACTCTCATGCCCTAATCACCTGTCAAAGACCCGACCTCCAAATACCATCACACTGGGCATTAGAGTTCAACATCTGAATTTTGTGGGGGATACAGACATTCATCAGCTTAAAGTAGTGGTAGAAAGAAATCCCTCCTCCCAAATGGGACTTAGTTTTTATTAGGTAGATATTATTTCCTTTTATTAAAATATATTCAGAAAGAGTTGAGTTTTGACATTATAAACAAGAAATAGGATTCTCTTCCAAGTTGATACAACAATTTTATGTGTCCCCTTCAGCTAGACTGTTTGACTAGTTTTCCATTCTCCATTTAAAAATAAAAATTGAGATATTTATATACTATATAAAGAGATACAGCATGAATACTTGTAAATCTTCTATTGTTTACAGACTAGGGAGAGTGATTAATACAGAAAAGCATTATCAAATATGTTCCTTCTGATGTCTGCCAGGATAATTTCTGTGGAAGGGAATTAGCTTAAGCATTGAGGGTAGGAGTGTGGGTAGAGGCGGGAGAGAGCTGTAATCAAGATGAAGCTGCCTGGGAGCTGCTCTGCTCCTCTACTAAAAAATCTACACAACCCCCAGTTTTCTACAGGAACCACCCCATGTCTTGTTCTCTTTTCCGGAAGTATTTGTGGGCCACCTTCTCTGTGTTACAATTCTGACCTCTTACCCCATTTCCTGGTAGGGCAAACCCAAGCCAAATCCAGTGGCCATTCAGCTGACTAGGCCAGTTTAGCCAGTATTCCCAGTTTTGTTGACATTGCAACACCACACTAGAGAGCTTTGTGTGTTGCTCTTTTCCATGGTCATGAAGCAGAAGGCAGGTGTGGAAGCGCCACAGGGTGGGACTTGTCCCTTTCTGATGACTCACTGGGTGTCACTCTTTGGGTGTATATTGTCAGTACCCCCTTGCTAAAAGGTTGTTTGTTTTCAGAGGCATAGCTCCTAGGGCTCTACTCATAAGATTGTGTTTAAACCTCTGGAAGCATTTCAAGTGGGTAATTTCTAACATCTAAAAATCAGTAGGATTGGGTGTGTCTGTTTCCTAGGCTGACTGTGCTGTGTTGTTTCTCAGTAGTAAGAAACAGATTAGTGTGCGTCACATAGAAGCATTGGGTTTTGATTTAGAAGAGAAACTATACTTCCTTTTAGGTGTATGTTTACAATTCTGATAACTTAAAGAGTGGTTTGGGGTAAATATTTAATTCGCCTTCTTAGTACATAATAATCTTGTTGACAATAAATATTTTACGTCTGCCTTGTGTGTGTACACATATACACAGAAGAATGTATGAAAAGATCATCACCAAAATATCAGTATTGGTTAGCTGTAGGTAGTGACATTTCAATTAATTTAAAAAACAAAACAATCCAATCCACCTTTAACCCTGTTTCTACGTTTAATAGCTACTCAGTGAAACGTCTCCATTCCTTACCTCTTACCTCTCATTTACTTCATAACTCATTGTGGTCTGACTTTCTTATAACTTTACTGAAATAGCTTTAACTAAGGTCTTCAGTGCATCCTGCTTTCTATATCTAGTGGCATTCCCCAGCCCTGACCTGGCTGGGCCTTTCTACTGCATTGAAGATTGCCACTTGTGCCTTTTTCCTTGGCATTCTGGACCTCAGGGCTACTAGGACATCACCACATGCACCTAGTTTTCCTCTTAGCTCTCCTGCCCTTGGTGCCACCCTCCCTGTGGTACTTGGTATCATCCAGAGTACTACTCCTACTAGGCCTACTCCTTTCCCTCCTGAGATATGTCTGTAGGAGTGTCCAGCTCCACTCTCTATAGCCAGACTTACTACCCACCCTTAATCCCACTCTTCTTCCTGTATCCTGTTTGGTGGTATCACTGCCCAAGCCAGAAATCTGGGAGCCCTCCCACGACTTCATCCCCCACATCCTGTGATTAAAAATCCCGCTGATTCTATCTTCTCTGCATGTCAGATGTGACTTAAGAAGAAAACAACAATATACTTCTGCTGCCCTAATTCAAACCCTTTTCATTTTTCACTTATAGGGGCCTTTTAACTGCCTCCAGTTTTGATCCCCTAAAGTTTGATAAACCATCAGAGTATTTAAATCCTCGGTATTTAAAAACACTGTATTTAAAATCTATCTGCCTCAAATTTTTGGCATAAATCCTTTTGTGGATCTCCAGACCAACAAGAGAAAGGCCAAGCTCCCCAGTGTGACCAAGTAGGTGCTCCCCGGCCTGGGTCCTGCCAGTGGCTCTCTTCAGTGTTCAGTGTAGTTCCCTATACATGTCACCTCCACGTCCTTCCTTTGGTCATGCTGTCCTCTGCACCTGGAAGATTGGGCTTCATCACCCATCATCTAGGAAGCCTCTTCTGATGCTTCCTAGGTGTTCCTGTAATCCTCTGTCTCTGACATTGAATGTCCACATTTATCATTCTTGTTTCCCCCAATAGATCCTGAGCTCTTTGAGGGCATCTACAGAGTTTCTTTTGTATCTCTAGTGCCTATCAGAGGATTTGGCTTGCAGTAAGACAGTAAGTTTTCAGATCAATGATGTGTCTATGTAGTTTGGATTGCTGATAGGAAATAGGGTGTGTATATATATATAAAGATTGTAAACAGCAGGTAGTTTGAACATAATCTTAACGTTAGTATTAGCATCTATTACTGATCACCAATCTAAGTGGTGAAGATGAGGAGAATTGTGCTCAGTTTGGAGGGGCACACTCCATATTGAAACTTCTCTTGTTTTATGCACCACACTGTTTACTTTATGTTGGAATTTCAGATACACAAGGAGCATGAGAAAATTGGAAACCAGAGGAATATGATATATAAATTAAGGAATATTGACAAATAATTTAGCAAAACATGATTGTAAATATTGTGTGTTATGCCTATGGTAAAAATTCACCTTACACTTTTTTTTTTTTTTTTTGGGGGGGGAAACAGAGTCTCGCTGTGTTGCCAGGCTGGAGTGCATGGAGTGCAGTGATCTCGGCTCACTGCAACCTCTGCCTCCCGGGTTCAAGCGATTCTCTTGCCTCAGCCTCCCAAGTAGTTGGGGCTATAGGTGTGTGCCACCATGCCCGGCTAATTTTTTAATTTTTAGTGGAGATGGGGTTTCACTGTGTTGGCCAGGATAGTCTCGATCTCCTGACCTCGTGATCCTCCCGCCTCAGCCTCCCGAAGTGCTGGGATTATAGGCGTGAGCCACCGCACCTGGCCCACCTTACACTTTTGTAAGCCTGTTGATATGAGTGATATAGCCACATTTACTTTAAAATTGCCGTGAAGTAGTGTGCACCCTACCAGTCAGTGGAAACTTTGTAATTTTCTTCATGTACAACCTGTTTAAGAGCCTTGTCTCAGGTTCTTTCTAGTGATGTGTGTAGCAGCTTACAGCTCCAAGTGAAGGGTCACCTTGTTCATCCCCCACACCTCACAGCTGAAGAAAATGAAGGACACGTACACAGTTAGCAGCAGACCCAGCACTAGCGGCCAGGCCTCTGTAGTCGTCTGTGCATTACTGTCTACATAATATGGACAAATCCATATCCAGAGGGAAGATGCCAGAATGCTGATGATTGTGTCAGGGTGATGCTAAGAAGCCTAAGGGTATAGGTGGGTTTTTTCTTTATTTACAAGATACCCTGTGATATGGTTTAGGGAATCAGGAAGAAATTAAATAAATGTACTTTGAATGATACCTGACCTTCCCTCCCACCAAAAAAAGAACCCTTGATGTTTTTACAAAAGTATTATTTATTAGCAACCATAAAATTGTCATTCTTTTATTTTAAAAGATTCTGGGGGGTTGATATTGATCTATCTATAAATCCCTCCATCCATCTCCATATATTCTATCTGTTTATAAATCCCTCCCTCCACCCATCTCCATATATCATACATATAGATAAAACATAGCCATATAAAATGTACACATTTTTAACCTCCAACCAATGCCAACAAAGTCTGTCTGCTAGTGCTGAAAGTAGAAGGAAAGAGTTTCAGATTGGTAAAGTGACAGGCTTCAGAAATACTCTCTAATTTCTAACTATCTCTGCTCAAAAACATATAAAAATTATTTGACATATGCAGACATGAAGTAATTGGAATCATTGTCCAAATTCATGATGTGAAAAGCCTTTCCGCACCTTTCAAAGCAGCATATGGGCCCTGAAATGTGAATACACACTTGGAATTAGCTTTGCCTTTCACTCACTCACTCTCAGGATGTCTCTGATAACATGCACTTGTGCCAGAATGTAGTCATCTGTAGAACTTATTTGTGGGGAAGGCAATATGATAAAAGTAACATTTGGATGCCATGACAGTTCAGATCTTCACTAGGAACAGTGGTATGGGTGTACTGTTGAGATCAAATACAGACTAATTATTCACCTTCTAAATGGGCAGTTATTACATTTTATGTTGAATTCACAAAGCAGATTTTTTTGGCTTGCTATATTTAAACTGAAGTGCTAGGCATGACCTTTTTTTGGTTTAATTTTACTGGTGTTATTACCAGGAAACTAAGTTTCTCAGATTTCTGATCAAAAGACAGAGCCTATTTGTGAAAAGCCACATTCATATTGCGTGTGTGAGAGAGAGAGAAAGAAAATATGTGAAAGAATGAGCTAGAAAAGTATGTAGGAGAAGGTTGTAGAGGGTCTCTATAGATCCATTTCATTCATTAAAATTAATAATTTAGCCACTTGGTACTTAGCACTAGGGTCTGTGGACACTTTAATATATAAGATAGACTTTCTGCCATCTAGAGGTTATAAATAAGGCAGTTGAGCAATGATTCAGAGTAGAAAAAGGAGACTAGTGTTTTTACCAACTGAAGAAACCTTGAGCCCTCTCTTTTAATTCTACTAGGCAGAATTTTGGCCTGATATTCCAGGAAAGTAATTTGACAACTGTGACACTTTGCAAATGTTGCAGCAATCCAGAGGTACATGGAAGTGCAATAAAGTTGTGAAATAATATGACTCAGTGCTGATCAGTGGCTCCTTATTGTCAGCAGACATTCATTAAAACATAGCACATTTCCCAGGCACTGACGTTACAAGGGAGAGGCTAGCAGGACATGGCCCTACGCTCGAGGACAGAGAGACCTAAGCTTAGAGACAAGTTCCAGCACAAGTCAGAAGCACCCTGGATCTATTGAAGAATACCATGAGAACTGTAGGAGTTAGTTTTGGAGGGGAGGAGGGAACGAAAACTGCCAGGGCTTCTTGGGAGATCAAGGCCTGGCTTGAGCTGGGCCTAAAAAGGCATCCTGGATTTAAGCATGTAAAAGGGAGGGGGAGATAAAAGAAAGGGGGTAAGCACGGATAGGGATGTACTTGAGATGTTTAGCGAAAAGTGAATAGATACACTTGCCTGGAGTAGGATCTTGGTTTAGGAGTGAACATCTCAAACATTTCATGGTCTTCTTTCACTCTGCCTTGTCTCAGGAAGCCCTTCTCCATGCCCATCCCTCAAGCTCCACACTCAAAGTTACCTCCGGTGTGAAATCTCACCTGGCTCCCGTAGGCAGACAGCCATCCCACCTGTAAAGGTGCCTGACTTCTCCTTCTTGTCTCCCTGTTGCTTTGTATGGTCATCATGGTTCGTATATGTCTCGCTGGCTTGCTCAGAATTGGGACTGAACCGTGTCTGCCATCCTTGTATCCCTAAAACCTAAGAGAGTGGCCGGGTTGGAAATGTCCGATCAATACAACAAAATAAAAAATAAAATTTGGACTTTGGCAATGAGGACCTGAGAAATTGCTCTTCTTGTATTTCTTTTGTGAGGGAGGTAATCTCAAACTGGGTGAATGAAGTATGAGAAATTTCTCAAAGGATTATATCTTCTATAAATCAATGGAGTTTGGATTTTTCCTAGATGCTGTGTAAATCTATAAAACTAAATATCTTAGGAGAAGAAGAGGCTTAGTCTGAGTTTTAGACTCAGTGTATAATCTTACACAAGTTTATGGCCTCTGTGAGGAAAAGCAGGCTGCTACCTGTATTAGCTGTTATTACATGTATATATATATATATACCTGCCAACCAGTCAGATATCAGTATCCCATGAAAACCTTAAGCACTATTGCTATTAGGTAAATGGTATTTCTTTTAAAATACTATTTGAAAATAGTACGTGATCCGTTTTATAAATAGAGACTATTTTCTTGGGCTTTGCAGAAATGAAAGGATTTATATAGATATATTTTAAAAAAGAGTATAGTGTCCTGTTTTTATTTTGTGTGGTTTTGTTGTTTGACATGAATGAATTTGAAAACCTGAAATACAAGGTTAAATATTAAAGACATTAGCACTGCTAGAGGGCTGTGGGATTAGGAAAGAGCTTAGGAGAGATTATTCAGAGTACTTTTTGACAGGGTGTTCACCGTGAAGTGTGTGACCCTAATATCATGATACTTGGTTTCTCAAGCTTACATTTCACCTGTTGACAATAAAAGCTGTATTACTGAGGACCCAAATTCCATCCGCTGGTTTTTCCAGAATACTTGCAGGACTTTCTCAACAACTAAGAGCTGCCAACCCAGTTTTGGTATGTAGACCTCCCAGCTAGCCGGAAACAAAACATAATTTAAATCACTCTTTATTGCGTAACTGCCCACTGACTGTACCATTTAAGTTAATGATTTTAACCAGAGTTGATATATTATGATGTGATCATTAGACTGTCTTGTGAAAGTAGATGAGGAAAATAATTAAAAGTGCATTGTCTCAGCTTTCTAGTCCACCAGCCATTTTAGGTTTTTGAATGGATGGAACTCCATGAATAACAAAGTTTCTCTATTATATAGAGGTTCCCTTTCCTATAAAAATATATAAAATGGAGTATACTTTAAAGTCTCTTTCTTGCCTTCTCCTGAGGTAGCCCTTGCCATAACTTTATTTATCAATTCATTTGTGCAGCAGATGTTTGTTGAGGACTCTTCTGTGGGACGCCCTGGACTAGTCTTTGGGTCACAAGGAAATCATAAGCCTGCCTGAAAGGAGGCATGCTTCTGTGGTTTACCGTTACAATGGTTACTGTTACAATGTGAGGTAATAAGTAGTATTATAGAGGGAAGCATTAGGTGCTGTGGGACCGTTGGGGGAACTAAAAGATGATGTTCTGCTGGGTCCTAGGATGTGTTAGGTGGGCAGGGTGGAGTGAGGGGAGGAGACAAGTGTGGCAGGCAGGGAGAGGTAGCAGTATATTTCAATGAAATAAAACTACTCATTTGAAACTACTGGTGCTAATAGTTTGAAGAAAGAAAATGGAGAGATGGAACTGAACCGATAAACAGGAATCTGATCCGGAGGATCTTTTATGATTTACTAAGAACTGTAAACAATATTTAAAGGTGTTCTGGAAATGCACCTGCACCTCTACAAATCCTCCCCAGCCACGAAATTCCCTCATTTAACTTTTACTTACCAAATGTATTACCTCCAAAAGTGTAACTCATAATGAAAAAGCTTCATACTACTTTGTGCATTATTTTAATGGGGTCGCTTTCCTTCTAAGATGAGCCTGAGGGAGTTAGGATTAGTACCCAGAGTGCCTTTTGATGAGGTGCTGGTGACAGAGGTGGGAGATGCCACAAAGTAGTGAGAGTATGAAGCAGGGCAAATCCTGAAATGAGACTGGGGTGGGATGCAACAGGCCAGTGGGAGTGGGAACAAGTCAGAAAGTACATTGTCACCATCCTTGGAGTTTTGGCCAACCCTGCCTCCTTTTTTCTACTTCCCATTTCCTCATCGTGGTATAGAAAGGTTGTTTACCTATGTTATCCATAGTTTTGTACTACATGTGAGATATTTGGGTCCTTAAGTATTGGATTTATAGGAAATCTCATTGATATATATGCATAGTGAACAGATTATTTGAAATCAAAATAATCTCTTCAGTTGCTTTAGTAGACTTGGGTTTGGAATGATAATATTTCATGATATGAAGAGCTAGCATTTTTTGTTCTGTTGAATAAAATATCATTGCCAGAATAGAACATCTGGCAATGATAAGTATTGGAATATCGAAATGATATTTATTGTTTCCCAACAAAAAGTAAATTCCACATATGTAAAGGTTCTGGTTATATTTTAAATTATTGTTCTGAACCAATATTCTTTGTGAAGACTAGGAGTAAAGACAATCCCATCTCACAGCCCCTCCACTCATTTAAAAAAATTCCTTGTCACCACAGTGTTAGCAGGAAAAAAACATTCTATAGATGGCTAAGGGCACAGGTTTTGCACAATCTTGGGTGTGAGTTTTTGCTTTGCCACTCACCACTCTGTGATTTCATTAACACCCTGAAGATCAGTTTCTTTCTCATTTTGTTTTAGAAGTAATATATCGAGAAGTCTGGAGAAGTGAAACACATAAAGTGTTTGATTTGTGTGTGTGTGCTCTTTTATGTGCCTCGCACAAGATATTCTCATATTGAAAAACTTTGATCTGATTTTCTTTGTTCATCTCTGGTGTACTTTTTCCACATTTTTCTACTGCTGTGTTAACATGTCTTGTGTTCATAAAGAATTTTTCTGTACATCAGTGCTACAAGCTAGATTAGAGAATTGTATAAGTATATTTTACCAACCTTAATTTGTTCACTAGAAATATTACGTTAACACTGGCACATCAGACTTTTTTTAAAAATTTAATTGTAAGTTCTGGGATACATATGCAGGATGTGCAGATTTGTTACGTAGGTAACTGTGTGCCATGCACACCAGACTTTTATAAAATCAATAAATATAGTTCTTGCTTTTAGATTGTGCTTGTCTACCATACTTACTGTTTCTGTGTTACATGCTCTGTGTGCATGCACACACTTGCACGTGCATGTGTGTCTGCACGTGTGTACGTGTGAGTGGGGGCGGAGTGGTGAAGACGGGGTAAATACTTTTGGAGGTAAGATATTAAAATGATAACCTTGACGGGGTGCAATGGCTCATGCCTGTAATCTCAGCACTTTGGGAGGCCGAGTGCAGCAGATCACTTGAGGCCAGGAGTTAGAGACCAGCCTGGCCAACATGGTCAAACTCTAAAAATACAAAAATACAAAAATACATCTGTACTAAAAATACAAAAATTAGCTGGGCATGGTGGTGGGTTCCTGTAATCCCAGCTACTCAGGAGGCTGAGGCAGGAGAATCGCTTGAACTTGAGAGGTGGAGGTTGCAGAGAGCTGAGATCGCACCACTGCACTCCAGCCTGGGCAACAGAGCAAGGCTCTGTCTCAAAAAAAAAAAAAAAAAAAAAGACTATATCTATATATGTGTGTGTGGATGTATATGTATTTATCATTATATATTTATATTTATATGTGTGTATATATATGTATATGTGTGTGTGTGTGTATATATATATATATAAAACCTTGACCAAAATATAATGAAAGATAACCTTCACCAAAATAAGCCTTAAAGTCAGCTATGGCAAGGGTTTCTCCTGCGCCATTTCAAAAAGTTCTAGGAAGATTACCTTGAGCCTCTTCAAAATAACCTTTCCTTTTACATGTTGATGACTGAAAATCACAAACTGTAAAGCTTTGTCTCTTTTGAAAGTTCAGAATCTGCCAGTGTTCCTGTAACAGGGAGAAAGGGGATTGATTTAACTCATTAAACCTTTTCTAATCTAACATTTGCTTTTGAAAATTTGCAAAATTTTCAGATCCTTTACTAAAACCTGATTAGTTAGGGTGAAGACAGAGACTTAAGCCTTCAGTGCCTGGTTCAAAAAGGATTCTTCACCAAGATTCAAAAATCTTATTGAATCAGGGAAATGCAAAAGAAATTGTATCTATTTTAGTTTTACCTACTATATATAATTTATACATATCATCGATAATTTAACCAGGATAGTTAACTATACAATTATAACATATTTATTTTATTAAAAAACAGTGTTAATGTCCAAGGTAACATTTACCTTTGCAAAGGAATGGAACCATGGATTACAATTACAGTTAATGGCTAGGCAGTTGTTTTTAATTTGCTTAAAATAATTGGTGTTTTAAAGGTGTACTGTGTTCTTAAGTAAGATTTTTTTTTTTTTTTTTTTTTGCCTTAAGACAGGAAAATATTTTTTTCTCATAAGAAACATGGGTAGACTTCTGTAATATTCGCTAGGGAAATTTTGGTATATCCAGTTATTCAGGAATATTTCTTTTTATTACGACAGGCCCATCAATTTGGATTCAAAACTAAACCCCTAATATAACTTTTTGCCATAGCTGAATACTTACAAGCTACAATTTTAGTGTACCCCAATTTAAGCAAACTTGATGAATGAATTCAGATATAAAGGTATATAAATTAAATTATTATATACTTGACATATTTGCCATAGGATTCCTTGGAAGAGCAGTCTTCTTTGCTAGTTGGTATAAAATGATTCAATGTAGATGCAAATTTACAGTTTTGCAAAGAAGTACACAAATGAGTAAGCACATAATTAGTGGGATACTACTGTTTTTCAAATGCATACATGGCTGATAAACATCTCTCCTTTCCTCATTAGTATCCATCTCTTGTTATGATAGTTACAATATCTTGAAATTTGCTGTTTTGCAACTGAAACTGGAAGGGCAGGTTGAAGCATAAGTGGATGGTTAGGTGATCTCTGATGTCTTGCAAAATATTAGAGGTTTTATCCCAGTAAACACCAGCTTAGTCATCATTTGGTTAAACCATATAAATTTATCTCTTTTAGTCATTTCACAATTAAGGTTTTCCTGGTTCCCAGGAACTTCTCTCTCTTTTCTGTAATTTGCCTTTAAAATTGATATATAGAAAACAGAAAATCACACATTGCAGTTATTATTGACCTGCTACATATATTTAACAACCAAAGGAAAATATATAATTTCGAATATTATTTGTAATTTAAAGTGCATCTAAATTAGGAATACAGTAGGAATTAGATCATTAACCCACAAAAAGTCTCATAAAGGTCTTTGCAAAAGACAAGGAAAGATATTACTCTAGACAGTGACTTGTTCCAGAGAGATACATTGTTTGGGTACCATAAGGATAAATGTACATGAATGGAAAGAAATTGTGGATAGTGAAGACTGATGAGAAAGATGAGTGAATGAGAGTCTGTCCTGGAATCAGAATCCTTGGAGCTAGAACATTTGGTATGGGAGATGGTGAAGAGCATGGCAGTGCAGACCACAAATTGGGGATTTCCATGTCTCGTCATTATTCCTCTGGCTTCCCATCCTCCTTGTCAGGCCAAGCATGATAGTTTTTAGTTGCTATTGGAGGTAGCAGAAGTGGTTTATAAACTTTGATTTTTGTAACATTGCTTGAAAGTAGTCATTTTTCAAGTATAATTGATACACTTAAAGTGGAAATATACACTCATGTAAAGATATGTACTGTATTCAGCATTTATATTTTTAACCTGGTACATATGTCTCCAAAAAAAGGATCAAACAAAGGATTCAAAGGAAAGAAATTCCATTCCATCATTCTACCTGTCAGTTTAACCCTCTTGATGTTGATTTTATGTAAGGTAAACATCGTACGTTTTATAAACTCTACTAGGAAATAGAAACAGTTTACACATTTTTCTAAAATAATTGGCTTAAACAGGATATTGGGAAATTATAAAATACTGATGTAAAAGTCTTTCTTAAAATGTCTTAATTTCATTTCCTGTTAGTTTTGCAGAGGAAAGAAGGAATGTCAAATTTCCAAACACTTTTGTTTGAAATTAATTCTCTTTGTAAAATCAAAACTTGAAGAGAGCTCGCCTGTGCACCAAATGAATTTGTGGTTAATTATATTATTAAATTGTTATAAGATCCAGTTGTTCAGAAGTAATATATTCTTCTTAATTTCATTGAGGCAAAACAAATATCCAAAATATTTTCATTTAATTTTGGATTTTGTTTTGTTTTGGTTTTTTTGCAACAGATTTGCCTTCCTCACCATGCTTGCCTGGCTCTAACGTTAGAAAATAGCCAAGATCTTTAAAAGGCTCAGGCCAACAAAAAGTGAATGAGGAAGTAGGCCAGGTGTATGTGGTTATTGATCGGAAGTAAGGAGCCAATCCAAGATTTCAGGATTATCTGTAGGTGATCCCCAAGGCAGATAATCTACTTATGAACTGTGTGGGGCAATGTAGGCAACGACAGTGATGTCAGGGAAGAAAGAAAAACCTACCTGCCTAAGACCTGACAAAACTGTGCTTCATTTTCATGTGGTTGTATGGCAAAATCTGACAATGAGATAAAAAATCAAAAGTCTATCATTTTTGAGAATTTTATTTCTAAAACAGTATTAAGTAGGAGAATATTTTGACGTAACGAACTGTTGTATCATGAAGAGTGTTTTTAACTCTGAGGCAAAGGGAGAATGCTGATTCAGTGTGCAGCTTGAGCGCAGGTGTTTAATACTTGTTATCTCCCAAAACAAAGGAACATGAAGTGAAGAACAAATAGGGTACAGACTCTTAAGAACAGACAGGAGAGTGAGATCGCAGAAAATGAAAGATACTAACAGATCTCTGGAATAAGTTACAGAAATTTCAAGCCTAATTTAATCAGTTTTCAACAGAATGGAGGTATAGTGACGATGACATGCCAGTAGTATAAACAAGAGCCCTGTGAAAGTCAAAACCCCCACTACAGTCCCCAAAGCCACTTGGTTTTGTGGTGTTTGCTGGCCAGGCATAACTCCTATAGCAGGAGGATTCCTTTTTGGAAAAATGACCCTCCAACCCCCCAAAAAAGATCTGTAGATACAACATTTGAGGGTCCTCTAATAGACCAATAGGCCAGTAGGCTTCCCAGGTGACCATCTTGCAGTGAGATTAACCAGTCAACAAGCCCCTTTCTTGCACCTAAAACTTCCATCTGAATTTTAGTGTTTTCCTCTTAAATGAGAACTGGCAACCAAGGAGCATCAGACTTGTGAGGAAGGTCCATAATATGACTGTTAGGAACAAACCACAAGCTAGAAAAGAAGAATCTTGGAAGAAATACTGTATAGGAACCAGAAAAAAAGTTCCTTAATTGCTTGAAAGGGATCAGGGAATAGAGGGTATATGTATTTTTTAAACAGGATTTTTTTTTTTCTTTAAGAAGCAGCTGGAAACTAAAAATTGCAGAAATAAATCCAGAATGATTGGATGACTGAAGGGGAGGAACTTTCCCAGAAAGTCAGAATTTTCAAAAGGAGAAGAGCGTAAGATAGGAAAGAAGAAAACAAATTAGAGAATGTCTCCACGAGGATCAACATTTAAGTAATAGATGTCCCAGAAAAGGAATAGAGGCGATCATTTTATACATTGTATAGATAGAGGTGATTCTAGTTATTTATTTATTTATTTATTTATTTATTTATTTATTTATTTATTTATTGTTAAGAGACAGGTTCTTACTCGATTGCCCAGGCTGGAGTGCAGTGGTGCAGTCATAACTCACTGCAGCCTCAAACTGCTGGGCTCCAGCCATCCTCTATCCTCAGCCTCCCATGTAACTGGAACTGCAGGCATGTACCACCACATCCAGCTAATTTTTTAAAAAGCTTTTGTAGAGATAGGCTCTTGCTATATTGCACAGGCTGGTCTCAGTTGATCCTCTCACCTCAGCCTCTCAGAGTGCTGGCAAGGATCTTTTTTTTATAAAAGAGAAAACATAGATCACGTGATGCGTTCAACCATATTGAGACAAGTTTTCTGCTTTGGATTAACAAGAATTTGTGATAGTTATGTTAAAGACAAAGCAACTGTAAAAGGAAGGCAGTTACCCTGGGCTGGGGAGTGGGGGCATTGCACAGGAAAGGATATATAATCCATTTGGCTCCACTGTGAACTGTATAGTATAAACTGAATTTTTATTATAATCACCAAACTGTGATAGGCCAAATTGGGAGGCTCGGGGAGGGAGAATGTGGAGTGTGAGTGTATGTAGTGTGATAAGCTTCCTACATAATGGAAAATCAGTACATAACATGTACAAGTCATTCATATTTAGAAACATGGAGACAAGTATCAACAGAAACTGCTCCAAGAGTTAGAAATACACACCTCTAGGGAGAAGGAATCAGGTGGGAGGTATGGGGCAGGGGCTGCTGTTTTTCTTTCATTAATTATAAACCTTTTAAAACCATCTGATTATTAAAACCATGGGCATATTTTAGTTTGACTTAAAAACTAAAGCAGGCAGCACAGTTTTTTGCTTTTTCAAACCTTACCACATACAGTTTTGAAACAGCACACAAATATCACAGTATGAGGGTTGCAAACTGCACAGCTGAGGATAGCTGATGAGTTCTTCCAGTCAGGTGTGGCTTCACAGGCGAACATCCCGTGCAGTGAACAAGGCCCAGCACTTGGTTTAATACTCTGCTGTTTCTGTTTTGAAATTCTTAATAATTTAGGCACAAGAGAGACCCCACGTTTTTGTTTTACACAGAACCCTGCAAATTATGTAGCCAGACCTGCTTCTAATAGATACATTGTTTGGATACTGGCCTGAGTGAGGTTGCTACTACTTCCTTCGACCCTGACCTGCTAGTGGCCTGCTGTTTTCACCACGCACATATTGATAAGGCCACCAGGATTGACGTAAACTGACATCCCTCACAAGGGAATTTGGAAGTCATGTATTGCATGATACTGTAGAAAGTTGTTTTGGTGGCTTTTATGGGTTAATTCTCTGTCCTTTTAAGGAAGACATTTGGCGTGGGAAAAGGTTATTTTTAATTCTAATTAATTATGTACTGAGGGAAATGGTTTTCACAGGAAAGCATATCAATACTTCACAACAGAGAAGCGGAAAGCTAAGCTTGCAGCACCCTTTTGGGGGAAAGGAAGAAGCTTAGTTCGTCGTCCAGATGGGAAGTCTGTGGTGACCCTGAGGTGTGAGGAGACCCCTGTGAGCGAGGACACAGAGAGAACTAAAATCTGGCCCCTTTTGACAACCTGAAGCCCTCACTTGACCTCCTGTAATGAGCTATGGCCCCTGCAGGCAGTTCCCTTCCCTTGCAGGGGACATATCTCATTGGTCACTGTGTGGCAGACTGGGAGTCCCACCTGTGAGATGGGGAAGGCGTCATGGGAAGCACACAAGCCAGGTGTGCTCTCTGAAAGGGTCCCCTGTGAAAGCCTCCGCGTGGGGTGAGATGTCATTGAAGCTTAGTCGGCAGGGGGGCAGGGCTCAGCTGAGTAAGTCACTTAGGGAGAGGGAGGGGATAGACAGTGCCAACTAAGGAGTAAATAGCTTGTCACCTTCAAGTGAGAAGGCAGGTTTTCTTGTTTGGTTAGTAAAGTAATTTTAAAGGCAGTTACCAAAGAGGAACCTTAGAAATATCTAGAGTAATAATAGTGTATGAGTAGTCATTGCACAGCCCCCACCCACATGATGTAATAGAATTCAAGGCACCACTAATTTGGGAATATGTGTTCTGCTGTATTTCTTAAGTTATTTATAGTTATAGCTTATTTATTCATTACAATTATTTATAATTGCAATGTTCCGGAGATAACCGTGTAGCTATGTTTAGTGTAAGGAAGCATTTGTCTTAGATACATTTTTTTCTTTTCCTGTTTTGCATTTTGGATGAAACAGTTTTATAAAGGATGGAAGCTCCAATGCAAGTAACATTAACTCAGGCATGCCTGGGAGTGCTAGGTAGAGCTGGTGCAACAATCAGAGCCTTCCTTCTTCTCAGTCTGTGATGGCTTTTGCTGTCCCTTCGGGTCCTGTGCCCATCGCTGTGCTAGACAGCAGAGATAGAGGGCTGAACACAAACCAAGTCTGTCTCTGTCATTGGGGAGCTCACGGTCCAGAGAGAGAGAGAGAGGCTAAGCACTTGCACTTTGAGATAAGGGCAGCATGTGAAAAGTTCCAGGTGTCTTGAGAGTTTAAAAGGAGAAGCTACTTTAGGTTGAGTTCAGGCAAACCTTTTTAAAAAAATGTATGTATTTTTAATTGAGACAGGGTCTCACTGTGTTGCGCATGCTGGTCTTGAACTCCTGGGCTCAAGTGATCCTCCTATTTGCGGCCTCCCAAAGTGTTGGGGTTACAGGCATGAGCCACCGTGCCTGGCCAAGGCAAACCTTTTTGTGGAAATGACCTGTAAGCCGAAACCTGAGGGACAAGCAAGGAGGAAGTACTGCAAGTACAGGGAACAGAGTGTGTGAAGGATATGAAGCAAGAACAAGTTCTTTGTATGAAAGGAATCCAGAGAGCCTCTGTGTCCCTACTCTCAGAAAGGAAGGAGCGGAGTGGCACGGGATTGTGCTACGAAGGCTGTGGGGCCAGAGAAGCTAGGACCAAAACCTCCATTAGGGATTTTCATTTTAAAATTATACATACAATGGAAAGCCGTCAATTGCCATTGTTGGGGTTGGGGGTGGCGGTTAAACAGCAGAACTTAAAGTCTTGGATCTTCAAATATCAACATAATGATGGTTCTCCTAGGAGACAGTTTTCACACTTTGACACTTTACTGAAGGTTTTTGGATTCATCAGATTAAGGTGGATTTGAATCCCTTTTCTCTTGCTCATTGTGTGGCCTGGGACAAATTGACTTAATTCCACGGAGTCTCAGATTTCTACCTTGTAAAATTGGTGTGATACTACCATATGTCATAGGGGAGATTGACGGATATATGATATATAAGACAGTTGTACAGTATCTGGCATCTAATAAGTTTTCAATATATGATAGTGATGGAAGTAGTAGTTCTTGAGTTTGTTATTATTATGTATTTAGGACATTAAACAGGTGTAAGTGGACAGAGGAGCAGAACAATAAATAATTAACCTATTGGGTCATTAAATAGGAGAGGGATATATAAAAGAATTTGTTCTAAGAATCAAAGAGAGGAGCTAAAAAATGATATTGGTCTTTGTAATACCAAAACTCAAAAAGCATAGCAGTAAAATGTGAATAATTTCACTCCTTTTCCTCCTGGGTGTTTTTACTTCGTGGAGTTGCAAGGTTAAATAGCTTGTATGTAAGAGTTCAGAAAGCAAACATGGAGATTAGTGTGACTGGTCATTAGACATATTCAAATATTCCTGGTATATAATTATCAGTGCATTTTGAATTACTCATTTTCTCAAGGAAAAGTTTTTGGAGACTTATAGCTTTTTTAGAAATGGGAAAAAAATGCTAACCTGACCTGCTTCATGGTGATTCATTCCTTTCTCATTTTGCTCCTTAAAACAAACCAAGAAGCCAGATGTTTAGTTGCCTAAGATGAAAGCTGTTTCCTTAGAAATCCTGAATGAAAGAAAAACTGCTTCTCTAGAATGGCAAAGTCCATTTAGAAGGTAATCATGACCTGATTCAGGCAACAGAATGTGGTTGAAAAATGTTGCTCATAGCAACCAAGAACACTTGTAGATAAATTAGTTTTCTAAAATAAGCCTTCTCCAATAACTGTATATGGAATTTTCCTGTTAACTGTACTGTGCATTCTTTTTTGTCCAATGGTTGTATTGACCTAAATAGTTCTGTTTGGTGGGCTTATAACCTTTTGATTACATCCATTTGCTTAAAAATCTTCCATTTCTTTTATAAAATGTTTTTCACCTGTCAACATACTCTTGTTCTTTCTTTGAATTTAAATTGAATGTAATGGTGTCAAGGTACTAGAAAAAAGTCCAAGTTCCCTATAAACAGCAGACCGAAATTGGTAATTTTTAATTGTCATTACTTAAAAAGATAAAAATGAAATAAATTACTAATATGTCTGTTGATTTTTGTTTCACTCTTGTTAGTGATGAAACGTTGAGCATAAAGCCCTGAAACATGAGTGTAAAATTAGTATTTTGACCACTTTTCTCTCTACTCTTGATTCCTTAAGGTAAAATTTATGAATATCATAAATAGAAATCTAGGTAAAATAGTCATATCTAAAAATGAATCAACTCCAAATATGCAAAAAAACTTTCACAAAATAAAATTTTATTTATCCACAGATAGGATTCTAGGCAGCATTACTTCTTTATTCACCATAGGCTTCTTGCTTTGTGAGTTGTTTTTTAAAAAGGAATTAGATGTAGATTTGTAAAATTGTGAAACTCCTAGATAGATGTAGAAAAAGAATACCATAATTAGACACAAGTTCTTCAATATCTATAATGATCACAAGACTTAAAAAAAAATTTTTTTTCTTCTATCTTGATACCACAGTTTAGGCCTGACCAGTTACCCTACTTTCAGATTCTCAGCACATTCTTTGAAATGAAGGATTAAAATATTAGTTTCCGTGCCATAGAGAAATGCCTGTGAAAAGTAATTTTTTTCTTCGACATAGGTACACAGCTGTTAATCTCTCCTCCTCACTCATTTCTAATTTTTGTTCTTTGCATCACCTGTAGAGATAATTTTGTTTATGGAATTTTCTGGAACAGAGTTCATTGACACAGTGGTCTCCATGGTAAATTTACCATCAGGCAAATACCGTCGCTGCTTCTGGCACTCCCTCTTCACTTATTTGCCTGTGTCTTCTGGTTTCTTACAAAACATTCATTTAAACAGTCAGTAAAGAGCAGAAACACTGGAGATCAGAGGACTGGAATTCCAGTGACTGCTCTGCTTCGTGACCTCAGCCACACCACTTCACCTCTCTGGGCCATGTTTAGCCAGTGGAGGGAGTTGACCCCACTGTCTCTGCAGTCTCTTCTAGCCCATTCTGGATGATCAAAATACTCAATTTTGCTTTTGCGGAGAAGCTTTAGAGAGGAGGATTGTAGCTTGTTTCTCTCCTAGCTTCAATGTGTTGTTCAAGTTTTAAATTTGTATCGTAGATGAAAAAGAAACACACTTTCATCTGGAGGGAGTGCTGGTGGCAGTTGGAGTTAATTTTGGACTCTTCTGATGAAAACTGCAGTTCCAACCATAGCCTGTCTCCCATTTCCCTTAACATGTATTCAGTCAAGTAACAAAGATTTATTGACCTATGTGCCAGACACTCTTTTTGGCGCTGAAATCCAATATATTATGTAATATAGTTATCTTAAAGTTGGCAACTCTGTCTTGAAAGTATGATGCGTTCATACTTTCAAACTAAGTTATTATTGTTTATAAATGTACACAAAAGCTGTGAACTTCTTTCACATAATCCTTTCTTAATTTTGTTTTGCTTATGATATAAAATATAAATGGGGAACAGATAAGCCACAACCTCTGGTACTAAATTATTCTTTTATGTTTACTGCTACCTTGTAATGCTAATGAATTTGTCAGTTTCGATTTTCAAAATGATTTACATATGTTATCTGTGGTTCCTTTGGTTTTACTGATACTCATCAATTCATTTCTTAACATATAACAATAGGGCATCTTTTATTTGTAATCATCTATTTCTAATTAATCAACTTGTTCAGAGATTTTATAATCTAAGGACAATAACCTTGTTTTCTTAACTTGGAGCATTTTAGTTCTCCCTTCTCTTCCTTCCCCTTCCTTCTCTTCTCGTTCTTCCCTATGAAGTCCATCCCAGATTTCTATCAATTCTAAATCATAAAGGCCCAGGTTCAACTTTCTAGTATTTCAATATACTTGTAGAACAGCATAGAATTATTTCATGGAACACCTTAGAATTCACCTGCCAGTGGTGGTATGATTGTAATGAAGTCAAAATGATTAGCCATTTTCTCCTTTTGTGACTCATCTTTGTCTCCTTATTCTTCATCTGTTGGTAAACTTTAGGTTATTTTTAATGTGCTTTTACCTAATGTAACTCAGAAGTCAAAGCCCATAGGTAAAGAAGGCCCTATTGTAATTAAAGCAAGAAATTCAGTACTTTAGGTCTGTTACTTGAGGACTTACAAAAGTGTGACAAATTATTTTAACCCTTATAGTTGGGCTAAGGTCAAAAGCTGGCTGTACACTAACAAAATAGCTATTAGGTAAGTAAATAGTGGTCTGAGGCCAGCTAGACATTGAGTAGCTGCCTTGTTTAGGTGGAAGTATTGTTGCTAAGAAATAAAGGTAGGATCGAGAACTTGGAGGCCATACCACTGTGTCCCCTACGCTCAGAAAAGACATGGCCCACGATATGCCCTCAAAAGATATTTGTTGAAAAAAAATGTTTCTAGCTTTGTTATCATCTGATTAGAACTTCTGTACATTTCTTATATGTGTGGACATTTAAAAATATTAATGTAACAAAAATGGACTAAGGTCAGTGATAAAAGATATACATACAGGTTTTCATTCTAAATGGAAAATCACTTAACTTACCTATCTGTTAACATCTGACTTATCTAAAAATTCAGTCTGCTAGCCATGTAGTCAGGGTATAGAAATTTGTAACTGAAAGATTGTGTGAGTTGGCCTTTCATTAATAAAAATTAATTGACTCCTTTGTTTATATTTTATGTCTGTTATGTTATCTGTTTATGCCACTTCTATATTAGTGCTAGTTCCAGAAGGAAGGCATTGAGAACTCCTCTGTCCCATGGCCACTGCTGGGGAGTTTCCTCTTCTACAGACTCTGAATCAGCCCAGACTTCTCTCGCCTCCAGCCCCATCCTCCTTAAACCCTTCTTCCATGGAGATTCTTTCCTTCTCTCATAATCACAGGTGTGATCACAGATGTTCCCAGGTGTGATCTTCTTAATCTGATCCTGAGGAAAGAAAAGGTAAATCAGAGAAATGAGGGAAAAGTCCTCACTGGCCTACCCTAAACCCCCTCTCCCCTCCTTCTGTTCCACTTTCCACTCCATCTCAACTCGTTACCCTCATCCACCTCCTCCCAAGTTCCCATTTCATTTGTCATCCCCACGCCCTCACCTCCCGAAACTGTGGCCCTCTTATAGACTACTCTCTATCCCCTCTCATGGCGTCCCCACCCCACAAATCCCCAGGAGTGACTGTGAAAAGATTCTGAGCTTACAATGAAAGAAACAGAATTCCCTGCTCCGGCCAGCAAGGCAGGATAGGAAGATGCTCTTGCCGCCCCAGGTGGTGCTGGCCATGGCATGCATTTTCCCCAGTGTTCTGAGGAACTCCTGGCCCTGTCTTAGTATTATGTTTTAAATCCAGTTTTGTGGGCTGATCTGACAGCTTAACCTCAAATTTTATTCTTGTTTCCCTGGGAAAATATTAACATTTTGAAGAACTGACTAATAAATGAACTTTTGGAATACCATATGTTTGTAAATGGGTGACTGCCTGTTTTCTGATAAGGGTGTATCCTGTAATGTCTCAGAATGCCTTTGTTTGGGTTTGGAGGTGAGGAGAAAGAAAGGTTGTTTGTTTGTTTTGACACTGAGAATTTTTGGCTCTAAAAGTACTTTGTAATCATTTTAATTTTTATTATGATTTCATTTAAATTGGGGCATTTGTACCAAAAATGTCTTTCAGATTCACATAATTCCTTATGTCTATTAACAGCTGTGTACCTATGCTGAAGAAAAAAATTACTTTACACAGGCATTTCTCTGTGGCATGGAAACTAATATTTTAATCCATCTTTTCAAAGAATATGCTGAGAATTTGAAAGTAGGGTAGCCGGTCGGGCCTAAACCGTGGTATCAAGTCATGCTGAGTAAAAAATGGCTTTTCGTGTAGTTGTTTTAGTGATGTTTTCTGTTTGTGTAAGTAAAAGAGAGAGAGAGAGAAGGTATTACTTGAGAGATATTTACGTTTCCATTTTTCTGTATATTTTTTAGAATATTTATTAACCGGGTTCCCAGGACACTGTGTGTGTAGCATCATCCTGGAAGTAATTATCCACACACTTCTCTTGGTTAAACTCAACTGCATGAAGTGTGTCCTCAGGAACTTAGCTGAACTGTGTGAAACCCATTCAGTTCACACAGGCCCTTGAATGTGCACTTTAAAGCATTTCATGGAAAATGTCTGAACCTTTATTAATATATTGTTTATATCTGAATTAAGTTAGGGCCAAGAACTGTAATTATTATTCTCGTGCTTGCATCAATAGTTTTACATATGCCTTCTCTGCTGATAAATTTGAGTCAGATTAATGAGTAATAAATCTAAAGATAACCTTTTAAAACCATTGGAGAGCCAAGAAAGTGAACATATAATTATGATTTAAAAGGATATGTGACTAAGGCACTCAGATGTGTTTCATCTGGTGCATGGGTGTTCATTTCTAGTTTTAACGCAATTGAATGAAAATTACTTCCTAATTCCATCAAAATAGCATCATTGGCTACTTTAAACTTTTTAGAATTGATGTTAGGAAATACACCAGTACACCATAAAAAATCAGAAATTGAGGAATCGGAAGTACCAGAAGTTCAACCATAGGACTAAGAAATAATAAGTTACTAGAAAAATTCAAGTCAACTTTTTCCACTTAACATTTTGCCAATATTTGTACTCTTCCTAATTAAAAATGGTTGTACCATTTCAAAACATACTGTATTTATCAAAAGTAGGAATTTGTCTAATAAATTGAAATTTTGTTTAAACATCATGCTTTACATTCCTGATATGCCATAAAACTTAATGGTGGGCCAGAAATGTAAAACCTTGACCAGTTGGGTTTCATGTATACTTAGAAACTAGAAGGCCGTCACTTGGTTGTTTCTACAGTAGAAATGGAAACAATTTATTGTTTGCTAAATAATGGACACACTTTAAGAATTTTAAACTGATTCGTAACCTTCAAGAGTTTACTTGGCATGTACAGCTATTTTTAAAATTGCATTGAAATGCTGTTCTCAAATATCCTAGAGTTAAGGGGTCTTGTTTTTAGTTTGAAGCAGTATCAGATCACATATATCGTCAGAAATATCATAAGTTTGACTAGAAATGTTTATCCTTCCTTCTACCTAAATTAAATGCCTTTGGATCCCTATTTAATGTGTTGAGAACCCTGACTCTATTTTTAAAGAAATTGAGGCAGGAGTATACTAATATTAGCCAAAAATCCTTCAGTTGGATACATTAAATAATTTTAGGAAGCAAAACAAAAAATCGAATCAGTGCATTATAATAGTAGTTTGAACTACTATTCAGTTCAAAGGTTGAACTGTTAGAGGTGGTTTTATTTCTTATTTTCCAAACTATAAAGTGGTTATATTACTTTCATAAATAGACTTTTAAAAACATGTCTCCATGTGTATATATATTTAGAGAGGAGAGAGCCTCTGAATGACTCATTCTGGAAAAAAAAGGGGGGGCAGTTTTAAACGTTTCAAATAGCTTTCTTTTCTCTTCTTCCCATTTCTTCACTGAAAATTGCCAGTTACTGTACATAAAAAGTGTTCCTTTTCTTTTAACCATCTCTGCTTGCTGCCAAGGTGTAAATCAGAAAGCCCAAGTTTCTTTCTCCCACTTCATAAACAAGACTTCGTTCTGCTTCAGACACTTGGAGCCCTGCCAGAGTTGTCATGATGATGTCAGTTTACCAAGAATGTTCACATTTCTCATGCTGTGTTCCACATTCCCTGGACTCGAGCAAATGTCCTTTTAGAGCTCACTGAAGTTTCAGGATTGGATTTAAAAAGCATGCCTTGTTTTCAGTACTTGCCCTTCATGTGCTACCTTTTCAAAATCAGAGATCCATTTTTAACAGCTTGACAGTTTACAAGCCCACATGATACATTTTGTATTTATCAATTAAATACAAAATGACCAAAAGTTTATCAGTTGGTGAAACCAGTCAAATTTGCTAGTTTAATAAATTGAAATTTTATTAATAGTATTCTCTCATTTAGCAAGTATTTATTTTATATCTATATTTATAATTAATTTACAATGTTTCATTGATTTTTCAAATTTCCTTTTCACAAATAACAATGACATCTACCTATTTTGGGGAAGTAATGCCTCTGTATAGGAGATGGAAGTTATCAGATGAATTCTGATACCTTGTATTATTTCTTGGTTCTTGGCTAGCTGATTGGAAACCACTATGATATACATCATTGTATCTAATTATTTAATAAATGATTTGAGCCTGTAAGCCATAAATATTAGAAAATCCAGACGGTTTTTAAAACTTACTTAGAGAGATGGCTATGATTGGAGGGAGTAGTTGAACTTTGTGTATACCTTATCCTGGTAAACTTAATGGACATCACGTTTATGCAGAAGTTAAGAGGGCCATGAAGAGTTCAGTCCTTCTAACATTTAAAATGTGTGAAGCCCGATTTTATGAATTTTCATAGAACAAAGGTTTCAAATAAAACCTGTTCTATTTTATATCTGCTGCATTTGATCTAGTTATCCCATGTAATTCAGTACTGTGCAGAATTTTATTTCTGAAATAATCCTTGAAAATCATTTAGTCTGACTATAATTTTACAGGTAAGTCTTGGATAACTGAGGGATTCTGGACAGTTTTAATTACATGTTCAGAAAATTGGACTAAATAAGATAAATTCTGTGAAATATATTAGTCCTCAGAATTCTTTGTAAATGCCCAACAAATATGGATATGTTTATATGGGTTTATTAGAGTAGTCGCACATTGATGCCCTAATTAACCTAAGAAACAAAATATCAGTACATTATTATTTATATTATAAACATTTGATTTTTTAATATCCCCTTAACTTGAGTTGGCAAATTACATCTTTACAAGGAAAGAAAGGGGGAATTTTCTTGATTGATTGATTGATTGATTGATTTAGAGATGGAGTCTCATTCACTCGGTCACCCAGGCTGGAGTGCAGTTGTATGATCTTGCTCACTGAAACCTCTGCCTCCCAGGTTCAAACAGTTCTCCTGCCTCAGCCTCCTCAGTAGCCGGGATTACAGGCACGTACCACCATACCCAGCTAATTTTTGTATTTTTGGTAGAGACGGCATTTCACCATGTTGGCCAGTCTGGTCTCGAACTCCTGGTCTCAAGTGATCTGCCCACCTCAGCCTCCCAAAGTGCTGGGATTACAGGCATGAGCAACCACGCCCAGCCTTGACTTAATTTTAAAGTGGGCTTTGTTTGACTTTCTAGGCTGATGTTGAATATTACCTACTTTTCATTTCTCTTATAATAATGTGAGCTACAGTTTTCTTTTAATCACCAAGTTTTGGGGAATACTCAAAATAATAGAACTTCTTGAGATGGGTGCCAGCCAAAACACTAAGAGAAGTATTGTTAATCATAGGCAAAACCCTGGTCCTCTGTCCTTTGTTCTGATTGAGTGGCGTAATGACTTGCTGAATTCCAGTTCATAAACTCAAATCATTGTGAATTTTATGTTTAATCCTCCTAGCATTATTCTATGGCAAATGTATCCTTTTGATAATTTTTAGAGCATTCCCTTGTGGCTTTTTATAGAAGTTTCAAAACAAGTTTAAACTAGGCAAATTAAAATCTAGTTTGAATACAGAGATTTTTAAATCTCTATTTTAAGAAATAATTGCAGATTCTAAAAGTAGTTTTCAAATTAGCAAGGAGGCCTCAACCAGTGTTTCATTCCCATCTTTGAACTCTTCATCACATTCTCTAG